>NC_079331.1:14605000-14905000 GCF_029931775.1 Euleptes europaea | reverse complement strand
ACAGTTTTCAGGCAAGAGTGCCGAGCGAATGAAAAAGACATACAAGGCAGTGAATTACTTCAAAGAGGACCAGAAAGCCTGGCCCAAGACCGCCCCCCCCCATCACAACCGAGTGGCAACGCTCACAACTCAGTCACAAGAGCTGCAACTGAGTGATTGAAAAAGAGATATGGCCAGTTCTGTGGCCACCAGAACGAGGCAGTGAATTACTTCAATGAGAACCAGAAAGCCTCAGGAAGTAATTCACTGCCTCGTTCTGGTGGCCACAGAACTGGCCATATCTCTTTTTCATTCACTCAGCGCTCTCGCCTGAAAACTGTGAGATGGCTTTTAAAGATCATAGAACCATAGAGTTCGGATTGACCTGCAGGGTCATCTAGTCCAACCCCCTGCATAATACAGGAAATTCACAACTGCCTCCCCACCCCCACAACCCCAGCGAGCCCTGCAGTTGTGAATTTCCTACATGACCCCGGAGGTCCTTTCCAACTCTATGATTCTATGACTTCTAAAATCCATCCCACATACCCCAGTTTTCCCTGCAGTCGTGAATTTCCTACATGACCCTGGACGTCCTTTCCAACTCTATGATTCTATGATCTCTAAAAATCTATCTCAGTTTTCAGGCAAGAGCGCCGAGCGAACGAAAAAGACATACGAGGCAGTGAATTACTTCAAAGAGGTCCAGAAAGCCTGGCCCAAGCCCGCCCCCCATCACAACCGAGTGGCAACGCTCACCGTAAATGACGTCCTGCCGCTTTACAACGTCCTCTTTCTGCTGCCGCATGAACTTGCCGTCCACCACCAGGCTCCAAGACTCTGCTTCCAGCTGTTTGGAGTCCGTTTCAAAATCTCCCATGAGCTGGTCTTCGTTCATATCCGCACCTAAGAAATAAGAAAGAGGCAGGTGCCAAAGCAGTACTGCAGCTGAAGATCAAGAAAAAAAAAAGTAATGACTACAGGAGAATTACACAACTTTAAGGTTGACAATGAGGAAATTGAAATTGTTCAAGACTTTCTATTCCTTTGCTCCACCATCAACCAAAAGGGAGACTGCAGCCAAGAAATCAGAAGGCGATTGAGACTAGGAAGGGCAGCCATGAAGGAGCTAGAAAAGATTTTGAAGTATAAGGATGTGTCACTGGCCACTAAGACTAAATTAATTCATGCCATCGTATTTCCTATTACTATGTATGGGTGTGAAAGCTGGACAGTGAAGAAAGCTGATAGGAAGAAAGTAGATTCCTTTGAAATGTGGTGTTGGAGGAGAGGGTTACGGATGGACTGCCAAAAAACAAAAACAAATAAGTGGGTTATAGATCAAATCAAGCCTGAACTGACCCTAGAAGCTAAAATGACTAAACTGAGGCTATCGTATTTTGGTCACATCATGAGACGACAAGAGTCACTGGAAAAGACAGTCATGCTAGGAAAAGTTGAGGGCAGCAGGAAAAGAGGAAGACCCAACAAGAGATGGACTGACTCAATAAAGGAAGCCACAGCCCTCAGTTTGCAAGATCTGAGCAAGGCTGCCAAAGATAGGACATTTTTGAAGACTTTCATTTATAGCACTGGTTCCCAACCAGGGGTCCGTGGACCCCCAGGGGTCCGCGAGAACTAAATTAAGGTCCGCGAAACAAAGTTATAAACCCATAATAAATTAATATTTTCAATTAAAAGTTCTCTATTATAAAAATATATATTCAAATATTATTCTAAGTTTAATGTTTAACTAACAGTTATGATTAAAGTTTATTTTCAAATTCTCAGAATTTTTATTTTGAACCTTGGGGTCCCTGCACCGAATAAAAAAGTCCTAGTGGTCCCTGGTCAAAAAAAGGTTGGGAACCACTGATTTATAGGGTTGCCATGAGTCGGAAGCGACTTGACGGCACTTAACACACATACAGGTGCACTTCCATTAGAAGAGCTTCCAACATTCATTTCTCCCCTTTCACTCCATCCCCCAAAGTTATTTGCTCTTCAGGTTCGTGATGGTATTGTAAAAGAATCAGGCACACAGTCTCTGTTGAGACAATTACCAACTTTGCATTTGCCAATGTTGTTCCAGAGACTACTGGACGCCATAAAGTAATCCACTACACTAGAAGAAGAAGAGTTGGTTTTTATATGCCGACTTTCTCGAGCACTTAAAGGAGACTCAAAGCAGCTGACAATCACCTTCCCTTCCCCTCCCCACAACAGACACTCTGTGAGGTAGGTGGGGCTGAGAGAGCTCTAAGAGAGCTGTGACTAGCCCAAGGTCATCCAGCTGGCTTTGTGTGTAGGAATGGGGAAACAAATTCAGTTCACCAGATTAGCCTCCGCCGCTCATGTGGAGGAGTGGGGAATCACACATGGTTCTCCAGATCAGACTCCACTGCTCTTAACCACTACACCACGCTGGCTCTCAGATTTCTAGCTCTGCTGGAGAACACAAAGTTATATTATTGAGGATTTTTCAGTAATCGACAATCCTTTCGGAAAGAAGTTGTTGTTTTTTATATGCCGACTTTCTCTCCCACTTAAGGAGGACTCAAACCGACTTACAATCACCTTCCCTTCCCCTCCCCACAACACACACCCTGTGAGGTGGGTGGAGCTGAGAGAGCTGTGACTAGCCCAAGGTCACACAGCTGGCTTCATGTGGAGGAGTGGAGAAACAAATCCAGTTCACCAGATTAGCCTCCGCCGCTCATGTGGAGGAGTGGAGAAACCAACCCGGTTCTCCAGATCAGACTCCACCGCTCTAAACCACTGCTATTAACCATTACACCATGGTGGCTCCCAGTCAAGTTAAGTCAAATTCACCACAACTGAACGGATTTCTTGATCCATGGAGAGTCTTGGAGCTATATCCAACATTGCCACTTGACAATTCAATGGCTGCATTTAAAGAGTGCTTTTGCCATTGGTTGTTATCCTGACATTAAAACCGCCTCCTAAAACCAGGAAGGCTGATGGAAATTGTTGTTTGAAATTTGACGGGGTGAAAGTTGTTTGAAATTTATACATCCCTGCAGCTTACCACTCTGCGCCACGGGGCTCTTAAATATGGGAACATTCAAAAGCTCGTTCCTCTCTTTTTCATCTCTTACCTTCATCTGTTAATGACTCCATGGATTCGTTCACTCGGCTGATCTTATTCAAAGAGTCTGTGGACTGAGAAAGAAACTTCCAAGTGTGTAGTACGGTTTCATCGGTTCCAACTCTGGGGGACAAAGGGAGGGGGGACAGATTCAGAATTTCAGACTGAAGCAACACATTTTGAAGGCATTTGGGTCTCGGAAACCAGCGTCTTCATGAGAGAAAAAAATCTGCTAAACACTATTTTGGAAGAGGAGGAGAGTTGGTTTTTATATGCCGACTTTCTCTACCACTTAAGGGAGAATCAACCCAGCTTACAATCACCTTCCCTTCCCCTCCCCACAACAGACACCCTGTGAGGTAGGTAGGGTCGAGAGAGCTCAAAGAGAGCTGTGATTAGCCCAAGGTCACCCAGCTGGCTTTATGTGGAGGAGTGGGGAAACCAACCTGGTTCACCAGATTAGCCTCCGCCGTTCATGTGAAGGAGTGGGGAATCAAACCTGGTTCTCCAGATCAGAGTCCACCGCTCCAAACCACCGCTCTTAACCACTACACAACACTGGCTCTCGCTGGAGGTTGCTAATCTCTGGTATTGTGTATTATGTATATTATTTCATCTTCACCAGGGGAAGGCAGGGTACAAATTGAATTTTTTTTAAAAAATAAACTTTCTTAAAAATAATTTAACTTCAGATGCTGCCTTGATAGTACACTGAGAGGTGGAGTATAAAAAGATTTACTAGGTGTAAATAAACTGAGAGAAGGTGACATGGTATAACCTGAGAGCTAGCATGGTATAGTGGTTAAGAGTGGCAGACTCTAATCTGGTGAACTGGGTTGGTTTCCCCAACTGTGACTGGCCCAAGGTCACCCAGCAGACTTCATGTGTAGGAGTGGGGAATTGAACCTGGTTCTCCAGATTACAGTCCGCTGCTCTTAACCACTACACCACACTGGTTCTCAGGGGCAACCCCAGAATTAACACAGTGTAAACTTTAGGAATCACCAAAAACTCTAGGACGTCTTTGTTTTTTTTCTCCTGCGTCTGTTTGGAGCAGTGTTGGGCAAAGAGGCCTCCCTACAAAGCATGTTGTTCACCACCTTTGACCGTGCATGTTTATGTGCAGAATGTCAAGCCTTACCCAGCGATGTTCTGGATGGAGACGCTTTTGGAAAGGGACATGTTCTGCTGGGACCTCCTGCTGTTGAAGACGGGGGGAGCAGCCGTCTCATCCGGGGCCAGAATCGCAGACCGGGGTCTCTCCTTTGGCTGAGAACCTACAAGAGGAACACAGGTGGATGAATACAACGTTCAAGCCTTCGTCGCTCAGCATTTGGAACAGCAATATCCCCTCTTCCATGCACAGGTTGTTCATTCTGGACAGATGCAGCAAGAAAACAGCAAAGAGACTTGAACAGTCAGTGGAAGTCGATTGCGGGGCTGTGGCTCAGTGGTAGAGCATCTGCTTGGGATGCAGAAGGTCCCAGGTTCAATCCCCGGCATCTCCAGTTAAAAGGACTAGGCAGACCTCTGCCTGAGACCCTGGAGAGCCACTGCTGATCTGAGTAGGCAATACTGACTTGGATGGACCAAGGGTCTGATTCACTATACGGCAGCTTCCTGTGCTCATGTGATTGCCTCAGGGATGAAAAACAGATTAAAAATAAGGGGCTGGTTGACACGCAGGCTGCAGCCATTGGAAGTGAGGAGATGCCATTACGCTTGGTGAGAGACTAGCCTGATTAGGGCCAGGCGGGCGGGGTGTGGAACAAGGGGCGGGTGTCCAGGTACTGGGACAGGCTCTAAAGGCCCTGCTAGAATGGACCTGGGGGTGGTTGTCCCAGGAGGCAACTGAGGAAGCCACCCCAGTCACAAAGAAGCCACCCCAGAACTTCCCTGGGCAGGTGCAGGACAGGGACAACTGTGTGTATTGCACAATGAAGTGTAAGTTGTTTGGGCCTCTGATGTTTTCTGTTCATCTCCGGCGAGCATGGACGGGCTACCACCTCCCAGCCTACTGTGGGGCCCCCATCCCGCAAGAGCCCCGAACTGGCACCCTACCTCTCACAGTCACCACAATGACCAAAGCACAGAACAGAAGTACCAGATTTTCCAAGAGCAACTGTAATTTGTAGTAGGCAGAAGTACAAAATGTTTCTATGGTGATCAGTCTAATTAATATAGAAAATCCACATATGACTAATATAAGATAATATTATTACCTAATAGGTAGACAATAATAGATAAAATCAGCTTAGTAGTTGCAGTATCCAGTACTAAAATATTTGATCTTTTAATATTAGCAAAGGGTTTTTTCTATATTTAGTGTGTATTTCAGAAATATGCTAAGTTAATGGGCAGATACAGAATTTATAGGGGAGCCAAGCAAGGAAGACTGAAATGTAGACATAACTGCTTGGGCACAGACATGTTGTTATCTATGTTCTTCCCCCTAAATTTCCCTTTCCTGTTTTATTTTTTTCTGTACCCTTGTATATAAAAAAGTAAAAAAAATTCTTAAAATCTGAAGTACCACCGGATTTTGAGAAGCAGCGGTGAGGGAGGGGGAAAAGGGTACTCACTCTTGTTTCTCATAATTACTGTAGGTAATGAGGATGTATCATGAGTCTGAAGGCCGCCTTTCTGAAGATGAAAGAAAAAGACCAGGTGAATGTCCGCCTCGGATTAGAAATAATTAATACAAACGTGTGTCTGTTCCCTTACTATTTTATTTCAGTGTAGTACAGGGCTGGACTAGGGTCTACATGATCTCGTTTCAAACCCTGCCATGATAATCACCAGCCAAACCTACCTCACAGGAGTCTCAAAGCAGCTTACAATCACCTTCCCTTCCTCTCTCCACAACAGACACCTTGTGAGGTAGGTGGGGCTGAGAGAGTTCAGAGAGAACTGTGACTAGCCCAAGGTCCCCCAGCTGGCTTCATGTGTAGGAGTGGGGAAATCAAACCCGGTTCACCAGATTAGAGTCCACCGCTCGTAACCGCTACACCACGCTGGCTCTTATCTTGCGTTTTGGCCTGCTGCCCTTCGCACACCCAAAGAACAAGAGAATCCTTACCTTCAGTTTGACCTTGCCACAAGCTATCGTGGTCTCCATGCAGCTTTTATGAACGATGATGTCACAATCTGTGTAACAGAAGGACAACCCAGGTGAAAGGCTGTGCTGAAATTTTGGGAGCAAACACGTCCAAGTGGGGAAAGAGCAATTTCGTAGAGTCCAAAATCTTGTAACCGTTCCTCACCCCAATTCCTTACCTTTTTGACACCATTTTATTCCTTTCCGTTTTCTGCACATTTGTTGGCATCGTTTATTTTTAAATGTAAAGGTTAGATATTGACAAAAAGCCATATCTGCGAAAGGATTGGTTCCTGCCTTCGTTTTGAGCAGGCAAACAGTCTTATTCATAATAAACATGTGTATTCTTTCTCTGCGGCCTCGCAAAGCAATACGTGGTTCTCATGGCTGCCAGAACTATGGCCGAAACAGGAGGCTGTGTTTTGGGGGAAATGGTGTATCTCATGGCCCCCTCCCATTTTGCATCAGCCGACACCGGATTTAGTAAGGATTGCCAGTGAGCGTTTGTACAAATGGATGGAGAAGCTGGCCCTGACCGGGACAGCTATTTGCAAGAACAAGCATTTCCACAAAGAAAACCAACCTTCGAGACCTGCTCTGAAACTCCCTGAAAGGAGAACGGGACCACCTACCTAATAAACAAGCAAATTTCCCCTTAGGACTTATGAGTTATTTACCATTTTTATGGGGGGGGGGGAGCAAATGACTTAGATTATCCTTACTGACATCCACATTGGTTGAATTCCAGGGAAGATGTTTCATGCATACACAATCTCCTTTCTAGTGGTAAGATCCATTATTATTTAGTTGTGTACGGTTATGTTATGTTTATAATTTATGAATATACTATGCATTCCCTGATTGTATTTTAAGGACACAGTTGGAACTGAGAAAGCTGTGCCAAACGACTGAATACCAGGGTGCCGTCTTCACCTTGTCTTCATCTTGTGACCTTCATCTACAATTCCAATTTTCAATCATGCACATTGGACTTGAATTCTGAATGGCATCTGCAATGTTATTCTTGGAAGTAATTGTATAGAGCTGTGCATTGATATTTTGGGATTGTGTTACAATATTGTAATTTAGGATCTTCTATATACTTGTTGGCCCTGACCTGGATGGCCCAGGCTAGCCTGATCTTGTCAGATCTCAGAAGCTAAGCAGGGTCAGCCCTGGTTAGTATTTGGATGGGAGACCACCAAGGAATACCAGGGTTGCTATGAAGAGGAAGGCATTGGCAAACCACCTCTGTTAGTCTCTTGCCATAACCCCCCCCCCAAAAAAGGGGTCGCCATAAGTCAGCTGCGACTTGACGGCACTTCACACACACACATATACTTGGTGGCCTAATGGTGCTGTCATTTCTTTACTATCAACATTGGTTGGGCAACCTCTCTGAATGACCTTTTCCGCTCACTAGGGCTTTCACCTGAGTCAAAAGCAATGGACAGGCAAATGCAGGAAATTACTCCTTCAAACAACCGTCGCTTTTGCCCTTTTAAACCTGAAGCTACGGGGAAGGAAATACCAAAATGTGTCACTGCTCAAGACTCAGGCACACTGCACTGCCCTCCATATGCACAGCTCGTGTGAACAAGCATCCATCTTTCCCAATTTCGGAGTCTTCCTTGAACCCATATTAAATATAGACTGTGCAGGTTAATTCTAGCATCCATCTTGCGAGTCAGAATCCTCATGGCACAGTAGCAAGAGAGGCATCCCACATTTAAACTCTTTTTAAACAATCACTGAATACAATACAAGTATGAGTAGTCACAGCCTCAGTCTTGGAAGCCCCTTTTCTCTAAATCTCTCCCTGTGTCATGTAGACCAGGCCTTAGTTTCTACTTTCCAACCAGAAAAAGGCATTATCGCCTGAGCCTTTCTGTATCCTATCAAGTCTCCCCCTGGGGCCAAAATGACCTCCATTCCAGTTGACTTCATCACCATCTTCAACAACGTTTTGATTAAGAAGCTCCCTGCATATGGGGAGGGGCTGTGGCTCAGTGGTAGAACATCTGCTTGGCATGCAGAAGGTCCCAGATTCAATCCCTGGCACCTCCAGGTAAAGGGGCTAGGCAAGTAGGTGATGTGGAAAAACCTCCACCTGAGACCCTGGAGAGCCGCTGCTGGTCTGAGTAGACAATACTGACTTTGATGGACCAAGGGTTCGACTCAGTATAACGCAGCTTCATGAGTTCACATCCATAATTATATAAGGAACAAAAAGAAGGTACTTACTTGCACATACTAAGGAATCTTTGTTAAAAGTCTTTGAACAGTGGAAACAGATCATGGGCCCCACCGTTCGGATCGTGCTGAAGGCATGTCCATTGATGGTTTTCTTGTCCTTCTCCTTCTCCTTGGCATCCCTCTCTTTGGTTTTCTCCTTATCTCTCTCTTTTTCCTTAAAAACAAAGAGGGGGAAATCATGCAATGAGTGACACTCTTTCTTTCTTCCTTTCTTCCTTTCTTTCTTGCAGGCACCCTTGGAATTCTCCATTTTAATTACTGTAATTTTACTTCATTTATACCCCATCTTTCCCTCAACAGAGACCCAAAGCAGCTTACATTTTCCTCCTCGCTTCCATTTTGTCCTCACAACAACCCTGTGAGGTAGGATCGTGTGTGCGACTAGCCCAAGGTCACCCAGCAGGCTTCCATTGAAGATGAAAAAGAATAAGAAAAAGAAGGAGGAGGAGGAGGAGGAGTTGGTTTTTATATGCTGACTTTCTCTACCTTTAAAAAAAAAGGAGAATCAAACCATCTTACAATCTTCTTCCTTTTCTCTCCCTACAAAAGACACCTTGTGAGGTAAGTGAGGCTGAGTTTGGAAAGAACCGTGACTAGCCCAAGGTCACCAGGCAGGCTTCATGTGGAGGAGTGGGGAAACCCACCTGGTTCACCAGATTAGAGCCCGGTGCTCATGTTTAGTTGTGGGGAATCAAACCCGATTCTCCAGATTAGAGTTTACCGCTCTTAACCTCAACACCATGCTGCAGAGTGGGGATTCGAACCTGGGCCTCCTGGATCCTAGTCCAACACTCTACCACCACTGAACCATGCTGGTTCCCTCTCTACACCATGAATCCCTTTCAAAGTCATCATTGCTCAGGACCATCACTAATGCTACTAGCAGCAAATCGTACAATTTAATCACTCATTGACTAGAGAGGTATTTCCTTTTGTCTGCCTGGAATCTATTGTCCATCAACTTCACTGTTGCCCACAAGTTCTAGCATTAAACAAGAAAACTCTAGTTGAATTTTAGATCGTAAGCTTCTTACTGCATTTTTGTTATCATTCTTCAAAACACTGTGTGTTCTGCTTGTATATAAACATTACTACTGATAATTTAGGGAACAGCGACAACATTATAGCGGTAGAATAGAATCATAGAGTTGGAAGGGACCACCAGGGCCATCAAGTCCAACCCCCTGCACAATGCAGGAAATTCATAACTACCTCCCCCCTCCACACCCCCAGTGACCAGAAGATGGCCAAGATGCCCTCCCTCTCATCATCCGCCTAAGGTCACAGAATGAGCACTGCTGACAGATGGCCATCTAACCTCTTCTTAAAAACCTCCACGGAAGGAGAGCTTACCACCTCCAGAGGAAGCCTGTTCCACTGTCCCGCTCTAACTGTTAGGAAATTCTTCCTAATGTCTAGACGGAAACTCTTTTGATTTAATTTCAACCCATTGGTTCTGGTCCAACCTTCTTGAGCAACAGAAAACAACTCGGCACCCTCCTCTATATGACAGCCCTTCAAGTACTTGAACATGGTTATCATATCCCCTCTCAGTCTTCTCCTCTTCAGGCTAAACATACCTGAATAGGACAGGATGGTGTAGTGGTTAAGGTGTTGACCTAGGACCTGGGAAACCCAGGCTCAAATCCCCAGTCCCGCCATGGAAGCTTGCTGGGTGACCTTGGGCCAGTCACACACCCTCAGCCCTGACCCTAGCCAGTATTTGGATGGGAGACCTCCAAGGAATACCAGGGTCAGGTCGCGGAGGCAGGCAATGGCAAACCACCTCCCAACATCTCTTGCGTCGCCGTAAGTCAGCTGTGACTTGATGGCAAAAAACAGAACAAAACAAAAACTTGGACAATAACCACAGCTTGTCAAGGTGGGGTGGGAGACAGACAGACACATCAAGCTCTGCAGAGCAAAAGCTCCAAGCCCCGTGGATGACATATGCAAATCCTGGCAATATCTGCATTATGCTGGCTCCTCTCTGCATTCAGTCCTAGGAGATTAACACACACAATTCTACCTTTAACCTCCTCAGGGCATTCTTACCAGCCCCCTTTGGAGTGCTGCATTCCAACATGGAAAAAGTAATGTCAACTTCTGTTTCAAACAAGGCTGCAACGCATTGGTGCATAATTACCAGGGAGTAAGTCTTCTTGAATTCGGGGGGGGGGGGCTACTTTCTAAGATAACATAAACACTATTGAGCTGCCACAAAGCTAGGGCTGCCAACCTCCAGGTAATGCAGGAATGGCTGGTAACATCAATTATTTAACAATTAAGCCACATAAACAACGCTCGTGGTATAACAAGGTGTATTCATTGCAAGGACTTCCAAACATTTGAAGTATCCCATTGGGAACGGTTAACTCAGCTGAAACGTCTGTACAACTATGTTTGTGGTAGAAAATATCCTATTATTGGAACCTAAAAATTGAAGTCTACATAGTTGGTTTGCATCCCGACTGGGAGATCGAAATTGTGTTTGGAAGTACGGGTGTATATTTTGAAATATCATATTGAACGGAAATGAAGAAGAAAATAGAAACGATCGTCTTCCTTTTCACCTTGATATTATGAAGTCTTGAACACATTGTGTAGCAACTGTGGATCCTTGTACCCAAGAGGACTATTGAAATCATGTTTGTACATTATTGTATATAGCTTGTGCGTTCCACCTTGTTTCTCCTTGCACTGAATACACCTTGTTATACCACGAGCGTTGTTTATGTGGCTTAATTGTTAAATAATTGATGTTACCAGCCATTCCTGCACTAACTTTCTTACCATTGGTAGCAGTGCAGAGGTGTTTATCTTGGTTACTCAACCTCCAGGTAATAGCTGTAGATCTCCTGCTATTACAACTTATCTCCAGCCGATAAAGATCAGTTCCCCTGGAGAAAATGGCCACTTTGGCCATTGGACTCTATGGCATGGAAGTCCCTCCCCTCCCCAAACCCTGCCCTTCTCAGGCTCCGCCCCAAAAACCTGCCGTCAATGGCGAAGAGGGACCTGGCAACCCTACACAATGCCCTCACTTTAATGTAGGACTTCCCTCAACTGTCCCTTCCTCAGAACTTTCCATACCAATCCTAAAAATGCCACCGCTCAGAAGAAAGTCCCGCCGGTCTCAACGAAAGGGCCAACCCAAGGCAATTCGTCTACGGGCTCATGCCAGAGCCAATAAGCGTCTGCTGAAATCAAAAGCCGTTTTCTCAGTCAAATGGGTTTCAACGTGCCCTCCGTTCCTCGCTGAAACCACTGAAGTTGAGTTCCTGCCAGCAATGCAAATGTTCAACCAAGGAGGCAGGAAGCCTTGGCTGAGCGGAAAGACTAAATCCAACTGCAACCCCCCCCCCCCACTAAACTCTGGACATTTGGTGGGGTTTTTTTTTTTGCATTCGAATATTTGATAGCTTCTGCAATCAGGAGAACTCGAAATTTACTCTCTTTTTTGGGGGGGGAAGCAACATTGGCGTTGTCAAGATACTAACAAATCTGGCCATAGTAACAGATAAGTTTGGCATTGTATCTGGCAAATGGTGCGCTAAGCGAAGTTTTCTGTGGTCTGGGGCAATCCACTAGCAGTGGAATCAGAAGGCCTGTGTATAAATGACCATATAATTGGCATTCAAAAAGAACGTGTTCAGTAGTTTCTAACGCGTCCTGATTGCATATACATTTCCGTGCATCCATTGGCCACTTGTTATATATCCCATCGAGAAACTTAGAGGGAAGAGCATTATATAGGAGGAGCATAAAAGCCCTACAATATTCATACTGTGTAATGTCTGACAGATACCGATTATTCTAGCATCAGACCTACCCTTATAGTTAGGGTTGCCAGCCTCCAGGTGGTGGCTGGAGATCTCCTGCTGTTACAACTGCTCTCCAGCCGATAGAGATCATTTCTCCTGGAGAAAATGGCCACTTTGGCAACTGGACTCTATGGCATTGGAGTCCCTCCCCTCCCCAAACCCTGCCCCAAAAACCTTCCACCGGTGGCGAAGAGGGACCTGGCAAACCTACCACAGAGGCAAAATTCCTACGTCTAGTGGCCCTTTCTTACATGCCCAGGCAAATGCCGATCGCCACTTTGGGGACAGGAAGCAATTTTCCTCTAGGCCAGATTGGCCAGGGATCCTGGAGGGTTTTTTTTGTGTGTGTGTGGCCATCTTCTGGGCATGGAGTAGGGGTCGCTGGAGTGTGTGTGTGGGGAGTAACACACTTACTGCTTAATCTCGTCTGTAGTTTCTGTCTGTAGTTTCTCGCTGCTAACAGAGCATGCACTCAGCTGCAACAGACAGCTGCACACCTTGCACAATCCTTTAACTTTGCTCACGACACCGATGCCTCGAGAAGGGCTTCCGTGTAACTCAAGAGCCTCACCTACTGTATTTTCAAGCACTCATTTGGACAACAAACGGCATCTCTTGATAACGTTCTTCTCCTGGCCCATGAAACCAAGACAGCTACCAAGATTTTCTCTAGACACATAGACTCTGTTTAAAGCAGCATGGGGCCTGGTTTGTTTTAAGGAACAGCCTTTAATCGTTGGGAAACCCAGAGAGAGCGACCAACCGAGTTCAGTTAAAAAACAGGAAATGGTGCTGAGCGGCTTCAACGAGCGAAAAAGGGTTTTAAAGAAACCACTAACTCGTTTCCAACAATCATCCGCCACTTCCAGCGAAGGGGGATAAGAACTGCATCTTCTTGAAGAGATGGTACAAATTATTCCTGCTGTACCAAATGCAAAGATCAAACCAGAGGATAGGGGCTCTAGTTGACGGTCAAGCCCTGGCTTTCAGCACGCGCGCACGAGAGCTTTTTCGGCTCACTGCGGCGCAACAAACCACGTCGCCTCCTGCTAAGTCTGAAAACCCTCAACCGTTTCCCCACGCCAGCGTCCGCAACGAGACAGCCGCTCCCTTACCTCCAAGCGCGTCCGTCCAACCAGCCTCACCGTTATGTGCGGCACATCAGAAAAACGGTGCCACTTCAACGACATGCTTTCTGGCTACGGCGCAAGGGGAGCAGAGTTGCGGATCTATCATGCCATAACGCTGGAACCAGAACCTATCTCGCTGCTAAGGCAGCTGTCGTAAAAGGATGGCTGGGGGAAAGGAAGTCAGAAACAAGTTGAGCAAGGAAAGGACGGAGGGGAGGGGAGAAGGAAGGGCTGCTTCTGATGAGCTTCCTCGAAGATGATGTTAACCATTCTGGTGCTGGAGATGTCATCCTTTGCGGAGACTTACAAGAAAGTTATGAAAAAGTGGGTTCTGACAATACGACAAACGGAGGAACAGGAAAATTTCAGGATTACCTCTCTTGGGAGCTTACTATCCCTAATTTCCAGTTGTCACTAGGGTTGCCAGGTCCCTCTTTACCACCAGTGGGAGGTTTTTGGGGAGGAGCCTGAGGAGGGCTGGGTTTGGGGGGGGGGAGGGACTTCAATGCCATAGAGTCCAATTGCCAAAGCGGCCATTTTCTCCAGGTGAACTGATCTCTATCTGATCTAGGAAGAATTTTCTAACAGTTACAGCAGTTCCTCAGTGGAACAGGCTTCCTCGGGAGGTGGTAAGCTCTCCTTCCCTGGAGGTTTTTAAGCAGAGATTAGATGGCCATCTGTCAGCCATGCTGATTCTATGACCTTAGGCAGATCACGAGAGGGAGGGTATCTTGGCCATCTTCTGGGCATGGAGTAGGGGTCTCTGGGAGTGTGGGTGGGGGAGGTAGTTGTGAATCCCCTGCACTGTGCGGGGGATTGGACTAGATGACCCTTCCAACTCTATGATTCTATCAGCTGGAGATCAGTTGTAAAAGAAGGAGATCTCCAGCTAGTACCTGGAGGTTGGCAACCCTAGTTGAAGCCTAGAACGGATTCCTAAGTGTTTTATGGTGCACATTAGGGGCAGCCTCCAAAACCAAATTTCCACCGAAAGCACAATCATCAAGATAAACAATTCCGACTTTTAAGACAGCATAATGACCAGCAGCAGTGTTAGAAGCAGGTACCAAGAGGCATCCGGTTTCACTTCCTCTGTCAATTTTTTTTAACAGCACCAGGAAAACACTTTTGCACACCCAAGAAACAGCTACAGTTTGCAGTGATTCAATGCAGAAGGAAGTTCCTTGTGCGCATGCTAACTGAACTCAAAATGGATTCCTAAACAAGAAAAAAAAAAGCGGAGATGCTTAAACTAGCCAAGAGCTGCCCTGTGCCATCTTGAAAGCCACAGATGAAAGGCAGAAAATTAGAAGAAGGAGAAGATGGAGAAAACAAAGAAGATGGAGAAGAAGAAATGTTTTTTATATGCCGACTCTCTACCTCTTAAGGAAGAATCAAACACACAGAAAGAACAAAGAGCTGCCACTGAAAATGGCAGCCCTGTGTCAGGTTGCTTCTTCCTGACACCATTAGGCTGTGGATCCCCTCACTAGTATAGACAACATTGTGGGGCAGAGAATACAGAACACTAAAAATTTAAATACATAGAACACAGAGGAGCTGCTGCTCAAAATGGCAGCCCTGTACCAAGTTGCCTCTTCTGAGCATGGTTAGGGTGCATATTTCTTCACCCCTCTTTAGCATCAGGCAATGCTGTAAAGTGAGAGGGAGCCAGAGGAGGTTGGGGGATGCAAAACTTTTAAATATACAAAAATAACACGGAGCTACCGCTGAAAATGGCAGTCCTGGTTGCCTCTTCCTAATGTCATGAGGCTGTGGATTTCCCCAAACCACGCCCTTGTGGCAGCCTACTGCTATGAAGATGGGGGAGGCATCCACGTATATCAGGACCTGGGTGGAGTTATGGTACCTCCACTACAGGGAAAGGACAGGAGATTCCAGACAAGGCTGATGTTCGAAAGGCTGCACCTGCATTCTTTTGAACATGCAGTTCTGCTCCTAGAAGGGCACACATTCTGGAAAATTAGCAAAGTATTTGGTTAAATGCTGTGATTAAATATATATATATATTAAGGTTTGTTTTAAAAGTTCTATTAGCATGCTTTCTTCGTATGCAACTTTTGTAGTAAAAGACTTTATGAAGGATTTTTTTACAGTCCTTAAGAACGTTGTAAACATCAAAGGTAAGACGCTTGCTGAATGTTCTCTCCAAGCCGTAACTTGCATAAAGCAAGGGAACTTGAAACTTCAACGCAAGCAGAGATGGCGAGATTGGAAACAGAAAGGGAGGTGGTCAGTCTACTGGGCTGCCTATAGATAGAGGCAATTTGGATGTCTCCAAGACCACAGTCTCAGTATGCGTCAGGGAGAGACACGCAGGCCCACAAAAGGAAACTGGCTTGCCTTGCACAACCACTTAGGGGTGTCGTAATCTTTGGAACAAAAGGCAACGTCTACCAGTGAAGCGGGTCTTGAGTTTTCCCACACAGAGCATTGTTAAACAAAAACAAACGCCCGCCGCCCAGAGCGCCCCCGATTTCACTTTATTTGGAAAAGTTTGTTTTGTTGAATGAAAGCCACCCCTCTTGATTTTCCCACACCGAAGAGCTGTAGCTTAAACCCCAGTCCCCACTGCAAGTTTGCAACATCTGCCACATACGAGCAGAACCACTCCCTCCTCGGCATGTGACGTGTCACCAGGTCCTAGCCAGGAACTTGCACCTAACGCTGTCACGCTGCACTGTGTGTCAAATGAGAAGAAATGGAGCAGCTTGGGGGGGGGGGGGGATGCAGTTCATTTTTTCCAGGTATGAGGAAGGTTCTTTCCCAAGTATGAGGAAGAGCCAGTGTAGTGTAGTGGTTAAGAGTGGCAGACTCTAAACTGGTGAACCGGGTTTGATTCCCCGCTCCTCCACATGAGCGGTGGATTCTAATCTGGAGAACCGGGTTGGTTTCCCCACTCCTCCACATGCAGCCTGCTGGGTGACCTTGGGCCAGTCACGGTTCTCTCTGAACTCTCAGCCCCACCTACCCTTTCACAGGGTGTTTGTTGTGGGGAGGGGAAGGGAAGGTGATTGTAAGTCGCTTTGAGACTCCTTAAAGGTAGAGAAAAGTGGGGTATAAAAATCAACTATTTTTCTTCTCCTCCTCCTTCTTATGTAGCCTGCCTGCAGTGCATTCATTGTACCATGCAATGGTACAATATCTTGTTTGGGGGCTTCCTAGAGGCACCTGGTTGGCCACTGTGTGAACAGACTGCTGGACTTGATGGGCCTTGGTCTGATCCAGCAGGGCTTTCCTTATGTTCTTATGTTATCTAACCCAGCACTGATGTTACACTAGAATGGGGCGTCTCAGACTCCCTCCTCAAATTAGCCAGACAGAGAAAGAAGCAAGATGGGGGGGGGGGCTTCTGGCCCATGGCCCACACCTTTCTTGCCTTTCTGCAGCATCTGGGGTCAGCAATCCGCGCACCTAAAGGGTGTCACCTCTGCTGAAGGCGGGAAATCGGGGTGCATCTACTTCGGGTTCCTTTATCTGCTCACCCTCTCTAGATCCCTTGCAACAATCTCAGGGAGGAAAGACCCCAGAATTGGATAGCCGAAACTCTAACAGCCAAGTCGACACATGCCCAATGCTCCCGTTCCCATTAAGCCATGCGCAAGCTTCCAGACATCTGTAAGCTACTTACTTTGCTTTTCTTACCACTGGACATTTTATTCTTCAGGTAGCTGAACGTCCGACTCACTTTTGTTCCGCTTTTGCCTTCCAAGTCTTTTCTGGAGGGACTTGGAGGCAGGAAATTGCCGCTTTCCTCACAAATGCTGGAAGCCAAGAGAGAAACATTTCAAAAAGCGCACAGAAATCATGATTTCTTTTCTTCCCCCTCAGGTTACCATTCTACATTACACAAAACCCATTCCATTGATGTCTTTCAAGCACCTGTCAATATAAATCTAGATTTAATTAGCAACAGCTCCGGCCAACTTCTTCATTTCGGACAGCCCAGCTCCTCTGCCTTTGGGGGTGGAAAGTGGTGTCAAGTTGCAGTTGACTTATGGCGGCCCCTTATGGAGTTTTCAAGGCCAGAGACAGAGGTGGTTTGCCATTGCCTGCCTATGCATAGCGACCCTCGTCTTCCTTGGAGGTCTCCCATCCAAGAACTAACCAGAATTGACCCTGCTTAGCTGTTGAGATCTGGCTAGCCTGGGGCAGCGGAAATTAAGCAGCCAAAGTTTCTTCCATTAGTTTACTTCCATGCCAGGAAAAGAACTGCTTACGACATTCCTTTGCAGCAAGAAGAAGAAGAGTTGGTTTTTATATGCCAACTTTCTCTACCACTTAAGGGAAACTCAAACCAGCGTACAATCACCTTCCCTTCCCCTCCCTACAACACCCTGTGAGGTAGGTGGGGCTGCGAACTGTAACTTTCCCAAGATCACCCAGCTGGCTTCGTGTGTAGGAGTGGGGAACCAAATCCATTTCACCAGATTAGCCTCTGCCACTCATGTGGAGGAGTGGGGAATCAAACTCGGTTCTCCAGATCTGAGTCCGCCGCTCCAAACCATCACTCTTAACTACACCATGCTGGCAAGGTGGCAACCAGTAGGTAACTGGGCTGAAAAGAGAGTTATCACTCACAACTCAGACTTGCCGTCTGAACTGCATACTGTAAATTGTTTGCTTCTCCCCCCACCCCCTTACAAAGGTTACTGTGCCTTCAGCAACCAGGCAACCGGTAATTTCGGTAGGATCCCTTGCCCCACCAGCGTTTTGGTGCTTTCGTGCTGGGGGAAAATTTTGCTACTGAATTTCTTCCCACCACGCTGCTGCTACAGGCCGCCGAATTCCTGCCAACAACATGTGGCGTGCCTAATTGCAAAGACTTCACCATGTTTGCTCTCTGTATTGTGTGGACACTTGCAATAAGCTGCAGCACCCTCTGCTGCTCGAAACTGCCAATACAATTTCTGGAAAAACCTGGTCTGGACAGAAGCCCTTTGAAATAACCTCTGTGTGATGACTGAAGAGTGCTACCATTGGCCCCTCTGCTCATTTAACTAGACTGGGGGAGGAGGAGAAGAAGAGCTGGTTTTTTATACCCTGATTTTCTCTACCTTTAAGGAGACACAAACCGGCTTACAATCACCTTCCCTTCCCTACAACAGACACCTTGCAAGGTAGGTGGCGCTGAGAGAGTTTGGAGAGAACTGTGACTAGCCCAAGGTCGTCCACGAACACATGAAGCTGTCTTATACTGAATCAGACCCTTGGTCCATCAAAGTCAGTATTGTCTACTCAGACCGGCAGCCGCTCTCCAGGGTCTCAGGAAGAGGTCTTTCACATCACCTACTTGCCTATTCCCTTTAAGTGGAGATGTTGGGGATTGAACCTGGGACCTTCTGCATGCCAAGCAGATGCTCTACCACTGAGCCACAGCCCCTCCCCTGGCTTCATGTGGAGGAGCGGGGAAACCAACCCAGTTCTCCAGATTAGAGTCCACCACCCTTAACCACGACACCACGCTGGCTCTCCCTCATATTCAAGGTAGTTGCACGTCTGGACACTTAAAAAAAAAAGAAAAAGAAGCCCCTGTCTGTCTGAGTGGAGGAAAAGCTCAACAGCACAGTGACCAGCTTACCTTTGAGGGACCACATTGCTGCCGCTGCCACCAAAAGATCGACTACCTGGAAAAAGGTAAGATGAAAATTATATTGCATATGATTTTATTAAATTGTATGTTGTTGACGTTGTTAGCCGCCTTGAGCCTGGCCTCAGCAAAGGATAGAGGGTGGGATATACATCAAAAATGGATGGATAGATGGATGGATGGATGGATGGATGGAGAGATGGATGGAGAGATGGATGGAGAGATGATGGATGGAATATATTGGAAATCGGTGGTCGCAGTATGTCCTGGTTGCTGGACTAATTTATTTCAACATATATTTAAGAGTAAAGGGTGTGCCATCAAGTCACGGCCTACTTAATGGTGACCCCCATGGGGTTTTCAAGGCAAGAGATGAGCAGAGGTGGTTTGCCATCGCCTGCCTCTGTGTGGCAGCTCCAGTCTTCTTTGGTGGGCTCCCAAGGACTAAGAATGGCTAACCCTGCTTAACTTCTGAGCTCTGACAAAATCTGGGCTATTAGGGCTGCTAAACATGTACTTATAAATGCATTTTTAAAAGTGCATTTATCACCTCCACTAAAAGTGTGAACACTTGTATGCCAGCAGGCTGGCTTTTCTCCTTTGTCTCCCATACACTGAGCAAGAAAAAGAAGAAGAGTTGGTTTTTATATATGCCAACTTTCTCTACCACTTAAGGAAGAATTAGACCGGCTTACAGTCACCTTCCCTTCCCCTCCCCACAACAGACACCCTGTGAGGTAGGTGGGGCTGAGAGAGTGTGACTAGCCCAAGGTCACCCAGCTGGCTTCATGTGGAAGAGTGGGGAAACAAATACAATGCACCAGATTAGGTTCCGCCGCTCATGTGGAGGAGTGGAGAATTAAACCCAGTTCTCCAGATCAGAGTCCACTGCTCCAAACCACCGCTCCTAACCACTATACCACGCTGGTTCTCTTCACTGTTCACATGGAACGTTTCTAACTGACTTGAATACCACTGCCCTGAGACACATTGTCTGTAGCATCCACAGTCAACATGGTCATTTAGGTCTTTCCAGGTTGATCTGTTTATATAACACAAAACGCAGAAAAAGCCAGAAGGTAAGACCTTTTGTTAAGAACGTCATGGTTACTCAGTAAAATATTTTATGCTAGGAAAAGGGAGCATAGCATGCAGACGGAAACATGACTGTAGTAGTCACTGCAGGGTCACAGTGGATAACAACTGTGTCGTCACAGATCACAACTGATAGCCGGAACAACCCACGACACTGACAAGCCTACTGATGAAGCACAGATAAAGTTCCTTGCCAGTTTTACACACACGTCCCCAAGCAAGGAGTGTACTGGATTTCCTCAATAGTCTGCTTTTCTACCCTGTTTTGAATAGAATATTTTTAAATCTAACTATCCAGGCAAGTCTTTAATGGTAAAAGATTTTTGGGAGGAAAAATTGACCGCAAAACCTAAAAAAACACACACAAAAAACACATGCACAATCCTTAACCCAGCATATGCATTAAAATCTGTCCGTCAGTCAGTCAGTCAGTCTAGGTACAATAAGTCATTTGTTTTTTCATTGTCCGTTATTTGAGGTTGATAGACAGAGTCATTTGATAATGGAAGGAAGGAATTCATCCTTTCTTAAAATTTTGTTAATAACAAACAAATCAGAGATGGTAAAGATTGCAAAAATTGTGTACTTAAAGGATAAGGGGAATATATTGAATAATAAATATTTTAGCTATTGTGCTTTAGTGTGCTCCTATTTATTGGTCATTCGAGCAGAATCATTAAAGTATCTATCTATCTATCTATCTATCTATCTATCTATCTATCTATCTATCTATCTATCTATCTAGTGAGTCTTATTGTGCATGCTCCCCCCCCTCCAAAAACCAACAACAACAACAAGAGATGTGGCAAAACAACAAGGGTGGCAGTAAGCCCGAGTGTCCATTCCTAGCAAATTCTCGTTGAGGTCCTGAGCCATGGTGAAATAAAACAAACGAAGCTTGCGCACTGTGACATTTAACAAAGAGGTTGCCAAACTGCATTCTTGCTAACATCAACTGTCATGAACAATAGCAATGGAGGGGTGCCTAAGCGCAAACGTCCCTTGACTGAGCTACAAGTGAAGCTCAGGAGGAGCCAGAAAGGAGGATGGTGGGAACTGTAGCAACAAACGGCCCAAGTCAAAGGAAGAAAGCCGTGCCGGATGACATGCCTCTGCGTCTACTGCGCTGACTGCTGTTTGCCGAAAACAGATTACTTACTAGCCAACTCCTCCTCCTCTTCACTGGAAGAAGAGCCAACAGAAAAGACAGTTTTAGACTTAGGAATGAGCGGAGAGATGCTGAAGGAGAAGGAGATGCGTCTGGATGGCCGAATCCGTCCCCGGGCTGGGAAGGGGGTTAACAGTAAACGTTAGAGGCGCGGGTTTCATCAACAGCAAATTCCACAAGATAAAAGGAGAGGAGGAACAGCAGCAGCAAAGAGCGAGGCACAGAGCAATTCAAGCCCGTATCATCACAGGCACCAACTAATGATGAGGGGGCTACACTTCCACATCTTCTACATTAGGGGTGTCGAAATCATTAGTCACCAGTGGCGGACCTACAATTTTGGGACCCTGAAGCTTGAACCGTTATGGGGGCCCCTTCCGAACGGTCAAGGCGACCCTCCATTCCACAAACTATGAATTAAGTTAAAAAACTGCACGGTGATGTGCCATCCCGTGTTTTGTAGAACTGGGGCTGGTCTCGGTGGCAGCTGCATCAGCTTGTAGACTGCGTGAGCCAGGGAAATTCAAGTTTTCATAGAATCATAGAGTTGGAAGGGGCCGTACAGGCCATCTAGTCCAACCCCCCTGCTCAATGCAGGATCAGCCTAAAGCAGGAGCGTCGAACTCAATTGTTACGAGGGCCGGATATGACATAAATGTCACTTGGTCGGGCCGTGCCATGCCTCGCCAGCTCAGATTGGCGGGGGGGGGGAGGCTGCCTTGGCTGGCTCACAGACCAGATAAGAGCTCTCAAGGGGCCGGATCCGGCCCTCAGGCCTTATGTTTGACACCCTTGGCCTAAAGTATCCCTGACAACTGTCCGTCCAGTTGCTGCTTGAAGACTGCCAGAGAGGGGGAGCTCACCACCTCCACAGGCAGCCGATTCTACTGCTGAACTACTCTTACTGTAAATACGTATTCCTAATGCCAGCCAGTACCTTTCTGCCCATAATCTATACCCATTACTGCGAGTCCTATCTGCTACTGCCAACAGTAATAGCTCCCTGCCCTCCTCTAAGTGACAGCTCTTCAAATACCTACACAAAACAATCATGTGCTCCCTCAATTTCCCCTTTTCCAGACTAAATGTTCCCAAGTCCTTCAGCCTTTCCACACTTGGTCTCCAGGCCCCTGATCACCCTCATTGTTTCCTTTAGTCAACTGTTCATGCTGATTCAAGCATTTGCAAAATAAAATTTGTAAAATAAAATAAAAACATACACACAAAAGGCAAAACAGGCAGAGAGGGATTTGTGCAAGCAGCCATGTTTGCCGCCAAATTGTAAAAAATATGATTTTGCTTGAAATAAATAGATCACAGTATACATCGAGGAGTGGGGACTTGCTCTAAAGCAAGAGATGGCTGCAAAGCTTTTCGCTGACACTGATCCAAATGTAACCATCGCCATGGCTAAATTTTTATCTATGGCTCTTAATGACATTTTTACTAACTGTATACCTTAGATTCTGTGTTTCATATTTCTGTATGTTTGGTTACTTCTGTATTACTAAATTTATTGATTTGTTTTGCTCATGACCGGTTGGTCTGCAAACATACGGGACAGAATAAAGAAGGAGGAATAAAGCAGTTCTGGTGCAACTGCTTCTTTCCTAGCTGGATGGAAAGTTTTCCTCTGGTGGAGGGAAAAATTGTTGGTTTGCAAGAGAAGGGTTCCTTTCTTAAGTTTTGGCATTTGGTGATTTGCTGTCAGGGCTTTGGAAAGAGCAGGAAAATTGGTGCAATATGGCACAGAATCGGATGTGGCTATTTTAACGGCGGGACAGAGGAGTGTTTTGGTTACTATTGCTAAGGGACAGGCAACTTCTAGTCAACAGTCCGATTAGTCACAAGGCTGCAGAAGTCAAAATGCTTTTTTTAAAGCTTCCTTCTTTGTGAGGTTCCTCCTAGAACTGAATAGAAACCAAGAGTGGATGTCTCCTATGTTTGTTTGTTTTAAAAAATACCCTATTTCCTCTTTTGTTAAAATTCAGAAAGTTTATTGGGGCGTGGGGGGGGGGCGTAAGGGCTGGATGAAAATAAAAAGGTGACTCTCAAATTCACAGAAGGATCAAAAACTACCTGGTAATATACAAGCCTGTCCCTTCTACAACGACATAAGATCACAGTACATTCTCCCCATATTGCCATCCTTTCCTGGGAGATCGGAAGAAGCTAACGTTTCCCTTCTCTTAGCAGACTCCTCTCGGGAGATGACCACTCAAGTAGCCAAATTTTGCCTCCTGTCTAGTGGGATTCGTAAACGGCTGATTGAAAACCTTTCCTTCTCCTCTTCAAATCATCCCTCCCAGAATCATCAACTTTTATTATTTCATTTTATTATTTTAGCCTAACTTTTATTTTTATTCAGAGCTGATATTGTATCAAAATAAAACATGATTGATTGATATACAAGCCTGCCCTAAAAACCCCACATTCGGACGCAGCTCATGAAAGAAGGGGGTGGTGATAGCATGCCCAGGATGCATTCAGCTGTCAACAAACAGTGAAGCGAAGATTCGTGAGCACTCACTGTCTGGTCCAGTTTGGGTGATGGCCATCAAGGAGGTGGACTTGGTCAGCGGGGAAACCACAGGATGCGCACCGAAGCTGAAGGCATGTGGCTGGGATCTTTTGCGTCTCTGTGGAAGACAAGGCCATTTACACACTCCAACGGAGACAGAGAGCAGACGGTGGAGAGGCTGACGTCAGCTGTGGTGGGCTCCCACCGGATCAACACAGCCCTGAACCCAAAGCCCTCCCACCCACCACCCTTGCCTTAATCACCCCCCCCACACACACACACACACAAGCACACAAACTACAACACAAAGATCAGGCGACTACCGGCTCCTCACCAGGACTCAAACATAAGAACGTAAGAAAAGCCCTGCTAGATCAGACCAAGGCCCAACAAGTCCAGCAGTCTGTTCACACAGTGGCCAACCGAGTGCCTCTAGGAAGCCCCCAAAGACGACGACTGCAGCAGCACCATCCTGCCTGTGTTTCACAGCACCTAATATAATAGACATGCACCTCTAATACTGGAGAGAACAGGTATGCATCATGACTAGTATCCATTTTGACTAATAGCCATGAATACCCCTCTCCTCCATGAACATGTCTACCCCCCTCTTAAAGCCTTCCAAGTTGGCAGCCATTACCACATCCTGGGGCAGGGAGTTCCACAATTTAACTTTGTGTTGTGTAAAGAAATACTTCCTTTTATCAATTTTGAATCTCTCACCCTCCAGCTTCAGCAGATGACCCCATGTTCTAGTATTATGAGAGAGGGAGAATAGCTTCTCCCTGTCCACTCTCTCCAAACAATGCATAATTTTATAGACCTCTATCATGCCTCCCCTTAGCCGCCTTCTTTCCAGGCTAAACAGCCCTAAGCGTTTTAACCGCTCCTCATAGGGCAGACTCTCTGGCCCCCTGATCATTTTGGTTGCTCTTTTCTGCACCTTCTCAGGCTCTGCAATAGCCTTCTTTAGGTGTGGTGACCAGAATTGTACACAGTATTCCAAGTACACTATACTCCAGCACAGCCCTCTCCGTATGCATCTCAGTCGCCGGTCCATTTGCCAGCTGGCTTGTGCTGGGCAGCGAGCCGCTGAGACACATAATAAATTGGAGTCTCTGATTGAAACTCAGTCAAAAAATGTAACATTGATGAGAAAGAGGGGTTTGTCTTCTGCCTCGAGTTTCTGTTTACAGAAAGAGAACCCTGTGTGTGTGCACGCATGCATGTGCTATGTACCATCAAGTCGCTTCCAATTTACGGCGACTCTATGAATTAAAAGGTAAAGGTCCCCTGTGCAAGCACCGGGTCATTCCTGACCCATGGGGTGACATCACATCCCGACATTTACTAGGCAGACTCTGTTTGCGGGGTGGTTTGCCAGTGCCTTCCCCAGTTGTCTTCCCTTTACCCCCAGCAAGCCAGGTCCTCATTTTACCGACCTCGGAAGGACGGAAGGCTGAGTTGTCCTTGAGCCGGCTACCAGAAACCGACTTCCGTTGGGATCGAACTCAGGTCGTGAGCAGAGCTTGGACTGCAGTACTGCAGCTTAACACTATGCGCCATGGGGCTCCTACTCTATGAATTAACAACCTTCAAAACATCCTATTAAACTGAAGGCTGAATCCATAGATTTACTGAATCCCTAGAGAAAGAAGACTTGTCAGAAAGACAAAAGACCTCCCCTTCTCTTTTCCCTCCTTTCTCCGCCTCGGCTATTTCCCACTAATAGTAAAAACTGTTATTGCTGCTTATGTCATTATTGGTATAGATGTATTGCTGCTGTGACAGTTAAGGGCGCCTGGTTTCATTGTTGTGTTTTTTATGTAATTAGGGATTGATTTTAGGTTGTTTTCAAAAGGTTGTGAGCCGCACCAAGCCTGGCTTGGCCAGGAAAGGGCGGACTAAAAATCATATAAATCAAATCACAACTACCAGGTGTATTAGGTTGGCTCCTGGTTTTATTGTTGTATATTTTAAGTAATTATGGATTGTTTTGGGTTGTTTTTAAAAGGGTGTGAGCCGCTCTAAAAATCAAATAAATAAATGAAAATAAATCAAAATAAATCAAATCAAAACTTCCAGATGTAATATGTTGACATTATTTAGTATACTGTAAGTGACAGTCTCTTGCTTTTCACTCCAGGGTTTTATCTGTTACTGATCTGAGGACATTTTTACAAGCATCATTTTATGCTGCTAGATGTCTTTACGCTCTGACTGGCTTTTTCATGACTTGTTGATCTGAATGATTTTGATGCCATTTTCAGGATTTTATCATGTTTTACTCTGCGAGCTGTCTCCAGCAGACCTCTGGAGAGGCAGTATATAAATTTTCTAAATCAACAGGCCACCAGCCAAAGCTCCGGCCCTCCCAACCATTCCCGCTGGATTTATGCAGTCCAAAACGGATTGTGTCACAAGCGTTAGGCAGATGCATTGCGAGGAAGCGGGTTGCAAGACAAAATAACTCACAGGATTCGAGCAAACAAGGCCGGCCATGTGCTGCAGTGGAAACAAAACCCAACACCACATGGTGACTAGCCAGTCAGAGACGGATCCAAATTTAGGCTCTGGATAACCTGCTCAGTTTCTTCGCTTTCGCTTAGCCTCTGCAACACAGCAGATTACCAGTGGCAGAACCAAAACTGCTGCAGAGCTACTGGGGGTTACTGCACTTTGTATTCCCAGCGATGTAAAAAACATCACTTTAAAAGGGTTTTTGCTAAAGGGGTCAAACAAAGTGCGAACAGTATTTTTTATAACGTTTTCAAACTCTTAATACATCGGTGGGAATACATAGAAAGTGCGAACAGTATTTTTTATAACATTTTCAAACTCTTAATGCATCGCTGGGAATACAAGTGCGGTAACCCCCATTGTTTCTGCCCAAGGCCAACTTTTGCAGCTTCTTAAAATAATCATAGTCCTTCAAGCGTGTAAGATTCTCTACAGTATCAGAGGAGATATTATCTCTAGTATCACAGGAGCATGACTATTATATTAGGTGCTGTGGAACACAGGCAGGACAGTGCTGCGGCAGTCGCCTTGCTTGTGGGCTTCCTGGAGGTGAAGGTTGGCCGCTGTGTGAACAGACTGCTGGACTTGATGGGCCTGGGTCTGACCCAGCAGGGCTTTGCTTATGTTCTTATGAGCACGCCTATTATATGAGGTGCTGTGGAACACAGGCAGGATAATGCTGCTGCAGCCGTCTTGTTTGTGGGCTTCCTAGAGGAACCTGGTTGGCCGCTGTGTGAACAGACTGCTGGACTTGACGGGCCTTGGTCTGACCCAGCATGGCTTTGCTTATGTTCTTATGTAAGATTCAACCAGTATGAAAAATGCAAATGCTAAAGAAACACATTTACCTGGAGATCAAATCCTCCCATTTCCCCTTGCTCAGATTCCAGTTCCTCTTCGGTCAAGGAGACCAACGATCCCCGCTCATCACTGGCCAGGGGGCTTTGCTGGAGGTCCTTGGCGTTCAGCGATGCCGTCTCAAGACTTGAGGAAGGCTTCTTAGTACGATCAGCCTCCCCTGCAAGGCCTTCCAAGCTGTAACTGAAGACAAATTGACAAGGGTCAGGGATTCTGCACATGCTCAGGAGATGGATATACAAACTTGCCAGCTAAAGGGGTTTCAGTTGGAAGCGTTCAACTAAAATGACTTTTTAAATCCCCCAGCTGCAAGCTCACTCACACCATCCCTGGTTAGTTGATACGATCCAGCATTAGTGCAGTTAGCAACCACAACTACTCTGGATACAATCCAACTGCAACCTCTCCGTAAGCTTACAGGAAACAAAACACTTGGGGTTCATCTTTTAGCAAAGAACATCCATTAAGCACCCTTAGAGAATTTCAGCCAAACTCTAGCAAAATCAGCAGCAGTGGTCAACAGCGATAGAGGCTTGCACATAGCTATTCGCCTGTGGTGAGTAAAACTTGCATCCAGGTGACCAGTAATTTTTTCTAAACTGGAGGGACCTTGTTCCCCCTTTCAGATAATGTGCTACAAAAATAACTAAAAATGGGCGTGCGTGGCCATGGGCTAGTAAGATTTTTTTTTTTTTTTTGTGAGCTAAGCAGTTTGGGTGTATGTAGAACATATAATTAGGAAAGCTGGATTAGATTTAGATGAAGGTGGAGTGAAAATTGGGGGAAAGAACATTAACAATCTGAGATATGCCATTGATACTACATTACTAGCAGAAAATAGCGAAGACTTGAAACGACTACTGCTGAAAGATAAAGGAGAAAGTGCCAAAGCAGGACTACAGCTGAACATCAAGAAGACAAAAGTAATGACTACAGGAGAAGACAAAAGTAATGACTACAAGAGAATTACTGAACTTCAAGGTTGACAATAAGGAAATTGAAATTGTTCATCACTTTTTATTCCCTGGCTCCATCATAAACCAAAAGGGACACTGCAGCCAAGAGATCAGGAGGAGATTGAGATGGGGAAGGGCAGCTGTGAAAGAGCTAGAAAAGATTCTTAAGTATAAGGATGTGTCATCGAGATCAAGTTAATTCAAGCCATTGTATTCCCATGTATGGGTGTGAAAGCTGGACAATGAAGAAAGCTGATAGGAAGAATGTAGATTCCTTTGAAATGCGGTGTTGGAGGAGAGTGCTACGGATACTGTGGACTGCCAAAACAAAGAAATCAGTGGGTTCTAGATCAAATCAAGCTTGAACTGACCCTAGAAGCTCAAATGACTAAACTGAGGCTATCACACATTATGAGAAGACAAGAGTCACTGGAAAAGACAATCATGCTAGGAAAAGTGGAAGGCAGCAGGAAAAGAGGAAGACCCAACAAGAAATGGCTTGACTCTATGAAGGAAGCCACAACTCATTCATGGAAGCCACGGCCCTCAGTTTGCAAGACCTGGGCAAGGCTGTTAAGGACAGGACATTTTGGAGGATGTTGATTCATAGGGTCACCATGAGTCGGAGGTGACTTGACGGCACTTAATACACACACACAAGCAATTTTGGAGATTTCTTTGCACAATTGCCTTCCAGACAAAGCCCGCGGAAGCAGAAGCTGCGCTGGGCCCAAGCCGGCAGACGTGCAGCAGACACAAACGCCATGCAAGAAGCAGACAAGGCCAGGTTTGCAAGCCCCTCCTGCTTCAGCCCATCCATTGATACTCTACCTTCGGCCGTTTAAGTCACCACCCATGGCATTGCACTGGACACCTGAGGGACACCAGCTCAAACTGGGAACAGCAAAGAAAACAGGAAGCCTGCCATTACTGGGCTGCCGGAGAAGCAGATGCTAATCGAGGCAGCTTACCCTTTACAATAGGGGTGTGGGTAAAACTGCCTTGAGCCAAGAGGAAAGGTGTGGTAGAGGCATTTTAATAAATGCTTAATGACCTGCTCCCTTACAAACCTACCCATCCACTACGGTCATCTTCTGAGGCCTTGCTTTGGGGGACTCCACCTTCTGTGATTAGGTGCGTGGCAACCCGGGAGAGGGCCTTCTTGGTTGCGGCACCAAAACTCTCTTCTCAAAGAGACTCGCCTTGCTATCTTCCACCAGTGGGCAAATATTTCTTTGTTTTGCCTGGCATGCCCTCCTTTCGTCTGGCATCCCCTCCTTCCTGTTGTATGTTTTTATTGCTGTTTTTATGTTTCTATCTGCATATTTTTGCTCGGTTTTAATCATGTTTGGTTCTGTCAGTCTCTAGAAAAGTGTTTCTATTATGTACGTTTTTGATCGGCTGCCTCGGTGGCCCTGATGTGGGCAGAAAGGCAGGGTATGAACTTTTTCAATCTATAAAATAAATAAACTAATGCTCATTCGCGAGTGAGGCAGACCGATCAATAGGCACAGCTCATTCTTGACCAGTGCTGAAGGCAGACAGCTGAAAATTTACATCTTTCAATCTTAGGAAACGCTTTACAGCTTGAATTCAATACTCACCCTGTTGCTTCTCAGTAAGTTCGTGTCAACAGAGCTTACGGTGGGACAATTCCAGACAACTGAGCCTTAAAGACAGCTGGACTACTAACCACTAGCCTATTACAGACTACACTGGCTGACCATTGGGTGATCTGCGTTGAGGTCACGGAAGGTCCAGCAGCAAATCCAACTCACAGAGAAGAGTCAGCCCATGCACCATGGGTGCTGTGTTCCTGAACGAAACCAACAGCCAGTTTGGCCAGAACTCAAAACCTTGTGTTCCCTAGTGACTGGAAGGGATGTGATGTGGTTGACGGGAAGCAGGGAATGAGGCAAAGCAACCAGAGGCCAGGAAGTCATAACAGCTTAAGAACTAGGAGAGCTTCGATGGACAGGGAGCCCAGAAGGCAGGTCTCATACGGGAGAAGCTGAGAAGCAATAAATTGCTGGATCACACAGCCATTGGCTGATCCTGTTCTGACATCATGGCAGGTCCAGGAACACTCCAACTCATGGAGAACTGGGACTGTGTACTTTTTTGGGGGGGGGCTTTGTGAACTGCCTTAAGAACCAGATGTTGGGAAAGCGGCATAGATATTTACCCCAGTATCTAACGATCCTACAAAAAAACCGAACAGAACATTTCCTGTTTGTTTACAACAACAACAAAAAAGCTATAAAAATGCTCCTTCCTCCCACTGCAAGATGCAAATTCCCCCACCCGCTCCCATCCCGCCATCAATTGCCTGCATGAAAAATGGTTCAGGAATGTTTTGCGGCGCTTCTGAGCCCTGAGGGGGAATTGCTGACCAACTTGGCGGGGATAAGACAGTTTGAGTCAGGCCCTGAGGGGCAATTCACAGGAAAGCAGGAGGTTAGTGGCTGCTTATATGCTACGTGGTTAGTCAGCATCAGTGGCTGCTGTACCTTCTCCTATGGATGGGAGGCTTCCTTGCAATATCTCCCAGCACTCGCATTGAACTGAAAATGAATCACGGACAAAACAGTCAGTAATAATATGGGAATGGCGTGAACAAACGAGACATCCCCAGATTTAGGGGAGGGGTGCAGAGAAGGAAGGAGCATGGCTGCACGGAGCCCATTTGTTCTCCCGCTCCTCAAGTCAGAGGCAGGAAATTGGGGCTGGGTGGGTAAATGGGAAGCCCAGAATCACAGGATGCTGACTGCATCCACTGGCCCTAGGGTTGTTAGCTCTGGGTTGGGAAATACCTGGAGATTTGGGGGGGGGGGGGTGGAGACTGAGGAGGGCGGGGTTTGGAGAGAGGAGGGACTTCAGTGGAGTACAACGCCATAGAGTCCAATTGCCGAAGCGGCCGTTTTCTCCAGGTGAACTGATCTCTTTCACCTAGAGATCAGTTGTAATAGCGGGAGATCTCTTGCTACCACCTGGAGGTTAAGAAAAAAGGACTTGTGCTGTACTAATAGTAGTTGATAAATCCCAGCCAATATGGCCAGCCAAATTCCATTAGATAAATACCGTATTTTTCCGTGTATAAGACATCCCCATGTATAAGACGACCCCTATTTTTTTGAACTAAAAATTAAGAAATCAGGGATCGTCTTATACATGGGGGCGTATAGAAAAATACAGGCGGGGAAGAGAGTGAGACCCTTAGAAGGCCGGTCGCCAGCTGGCCAGGGTGACAGGGCTCTTCCCCACCCACTCTCTTCCCCACCCTTCAGCTGACAGGCGGGGAAGAGAGCGGACGGGGAATAGCCGGTTGCCCTGGCCGGCTGGCAACCAGCCTTCTGAGGGTCCCCGCTCTCTTCCCCGCCCATCAGCTTACAGGCGGGGAAGAGAGCGGGGACCACGGGAAGGCCGGTCGCCGGCCAGCCAGGGCAACCGGGCTCTTCCCCACCTGCTCTCTTCCCCACCCGTCAGCTGATGGGTGGGGAAGAGAGCGACATTCTGTGTATAAGACAACCCCCCATTTTTTTTCTAAATATTTTTAGAAAAAAGGGTCGTTTTATACACGGAAAAGTATAGTAAGTAGATAAATAAATAAATATCAATAATGCAGCATGCATGTGTATGTCACCATTCATTAATCACAAAAGCAATACAAAGAATCACATATCAGTGCAAAGAATCATAACTAGCTAAGTGCACCTAAATGTGACTAGAGACACTGAAACAAGCCACATTTACTTCATGGACATTGTATGATCCATAAAAGGATTATTGTTTGGGTGCCTCTAGTCACAGTTAGGGGCACTTAGCTAGTTATCATTCTTTGCATTGATACGTGAGTCTTTGTATTGATATGTTATTGCTTTTGAGATTAATGGAGACATACACATACATGCTGCATTATTGATATTTGTTTACTTATCTGATTCTTTATCTAATAGAATTTGGCTGGCCACAACGGCTGTGATTTTTTTTAATCAACCACCTGGAAGTTGGCCACCCTAACTGGCACCGAGTCTGTCTGCCGAAATGCGCAAGGAAACCACCACGGGCAGCACTTAGATAAACCTGAAACCCAGGATTAAGACGAAGCGTTTTGCACTTGTATTATCTGTCAGCCAGCCACCCCAGCCTGCAGGTGAGAAGAAGAGTTGGTTTTTATATGCCGACTTTCTCTACCACTTAAGGAAGAATCAAACCGGCTTACACTCACCTTCCCTACCCCTCCCCACAACAGACACCCTGTGAGGGAGGTGGGGCTGAGAGAGTGTGACTAGCCCAAGGTCACCCAGCTGGCCTCATATGTAGGAGGGGGGAAACAAATGCAGTTCACCAGATTAGCCTCCGCCGCTCATGTGGAGGAGCGGGGAATCAAATTCCACCGCTCCAAACCACAGCTCTTAACTACTACACCAAGCTGGCTCTCGCCAGCTTGGCTCTCACCATAGTAGTGCACCACAATGAGCCCTGAGAATAATTCAAATAAACTCCTGTCACATTACTTAACAACAGGAGAAGGCTAAAAATATATATGCCCTGACCTGGATAGCCCAGGCTGGCCTGATCTCATCAGATCTCAGATGCTAAGCAGTGCTGGCCCTGGTCAGTACTTGGATGGGCGACCTCCAAGGAATACCAGGGGCGTGATGCAGAGGAAGGCAGTGGCAAATCACCTCTGAAGTCTCTTGCCCTGAAAACACTATGGGGTCACCATAAGTCAGATGTGACTTGATGGCAATATGTGTGTGTGTGTGTGTGTGTGTGTGTGTGTGTGTGTGTATGTATGTATGGAAGGGAACACCAGGGTCATCTAGTCCAACCCTCTACACAATGCAGGAAATTCACAATTAGCTCCCCCACACTCACCCCAGTGACCCCTACTCCATGCCCAGAAGATGGCCAAGATGCCCTCCCTCTCATCATCTGCCTAAGGTCATAGAATCAGCATTGCTGACAGATGGCCGTCTAGCCTCTGCTTAAAAACCTTCAGGGAAGGAGAGCTCACCATCTCCTGAGGAAGCCTGTTCCACTGAGGAATCACTCTAACTGTTAAGATAGTACTTCCTAATGTTTAGACGGAAACTCTTTTGATCTAATTTCAACCCGTTGGTTCTCGTCCGACCTTCTGGGGCAACAGAAAACAACTCGGCACCTTCCTCTATATGACAGCCCCTCAAGTTCTGAAGATGGTTATCATATCCCCTCTCAGTCTTCTCCTCTTCAGGCGAAACATACCCAGCTCCTTCAACATTTCCTCATAGGACTTGGTCTCCAGGCCCCTCACCATCTTTGTTGCCCTCCTCTGTACTTGTTCCAGCTTGTCTACTTCTTAAATTTCTAGTCCTCAAGATTGTGGACGCATGTTTCCAAAGGCCTTTCGACTCACCTCCTGTGGTTGACCTCCGCTTCGCTGCTGGCATTCTTTCCTGGGCCCCAGCTGTGCCGGCGGAAAGGGGACAACGGTCTCATAGAGTTCCTCAGGACCGAAGAGTGAGGAGGCACTTCCGTGATGCTGTCCAGCTCTTCCTCTAGTTCTCCGGAGACAGCAAATTCACCGTCGGGCCCCTCGCCGCTAGCTGCGTTGCAGCAGCCGCCATCCAGGCCGTACCGGTCCGGGAGCCGGTGGGAGTTCACGGCCTGAGGGAGCGAAATGTCACTCCCTAGGGAAGAGTTCCTTTCCAGGGATATCGTATCGTCTGCGGAGGAACCAGAACTTGTACTGTCTCCGGCTGATTGCTCCTCTTCATGCTGTGAGAGAAGAACAACAACAACCCATGAGAGGGATGGAAGGAAGATGGAACGGCAGGTTATACTTACCGACTCCATATGCAGAATGCAGTAAGATCACCCTGGATAAAACTGGAAAAGCAGGGAGAGGAAAGAAGAAGAGTTGGTTTTTATATGCCGACTTTCTCTACCACTTAAGGAAGAATCAAACCGGCTGACAATCACCTTCCCTTCCCCACAATAGACACCCTGTGAGTTCTGTGACTAGCCCAAGGTCACCCAGCTGGCTTCATGCGGAGGAGTGGGGGATCAAACCCGGTTCTCCAGATCAGAGTCCACCGTTCCAAACCACTGCTCTTAACCACTACACCACGCTGGCTTTCAGAAGCTATCAGGCCACAGTTCTTAAGTAAAGAGTTCCAGGGATGGATCTAGCATCTTCTCCATGTCAACCCCTTATCAACCAACATTTAAAATTTAAGTCAGGAATGAAGGATAAGAGCTTTCTTTCAGGACAGCGGTAGGCCTGGCCTGGCCACCAACAGAAGACCAGGTACCGGAGATATGGGGGTGGGACGGCCATCAACAACGGCAATCCTCATCAGTAGTCCCTGAAAACGCAATGATTCTATCACGGAGTTTCTTATATTTACATAGAATGAATTAGAATACTTATTCAATGCACTAACCATTATTTTACAAGATTTCTGTAAACTGTATTATTTCCTGAATGAAATATATACTTGAGAAACTCAAGCGAGCCATCACTTCCAGGTTTTCCTAGAAATGACATCATGCATGGCAATTTTTTTAAAAAATGATGGCAATTTTTTTAAAAATCCTTCTCCCGTCAGCCACTGGAGTGCCCGATGGCACACAGCAACTAGGGTTGCCAGCTCCGAGTTGGGAAATACCTGGAGATTTTTGGGGCGGAGCCTGAGGAAGACGAGGTTTGGGGAGGGGAGGGACTTCAATGCCATGGAGTCCAATTGCCAAAGCGGCCATTTCCTCCAGGGGAACTGATCTCTGTCAGCTGGAGATCAGTTGTAATAGAGGGAGCTCTCCAGCCACTACCTGGAGGTTGGCAACTTTAATGGCAACCCTAGTGATAATGCTTCAGGGATTCTCAGTACATCCCAACACGGTCTCTCTTGGGAGACACTGGCACAGAAAGAAAAGCTTGATGTTACATGAGCAACCCCTGCAATGATAGCCTGGAATAGTAAAAGCAGAAGGGCTCAGTGTTTGCAAGCCTCACTTTGTTCCCAACCCTTTCGCAAGATGATGTTTGGAAATCACACACACAAAAAATGCAGCAAAAGATGTCTTGGACTTTTTTGTGTGTGAGAGAGAGAGACAGAAAGAGAGCTTCCTTATCTGGTTCCAATACAGCGCTCTAAAACAGAAAGTGATACATTCCTTTTAATTCTTTGGTGCGACGTTACCCAGATCTATGTTAAAAGAGAGCCAGCATGGTATAGTGGTTAAAAGCGGTGGTTTGGAGCGGTGGACTCTGATCTGGAGAACCAGGTTTGATTCCCCACTCCTCTACATGAGCGGCGGAGGCTGATCTGGTGAACTGGATTTGCTTCTTCACTCCTACATACGAAGCCAGCTGGGGGACCTTGGGCTAGTCACACTCTCTCAGCCTCACCTACCTCACAGGGTGAATGTTGTGGAGAGGGGAAGGGAAGGTGATTGTAAGCCGGTTTGATTCTCCCTTAAGTTGCAGAGAAAGTCATCATATAAAAACCAACTCTTCTTCTTTTTGGAGAGCATTGTTGTGACATGGCCAACTACTGGGAAATCTTTCTGTAGCAAAAAAAAAAAATCTGAATTGCATTTGCTGGTTTTATTTTCTTCTCCTTTTCAGAAACCAAAGCCAGAGCGACTTAGACAAAAATTACTATTCATCCCCATGCCTCACCCTTTCCTACGCAAGTGCCTGGGTTGCTCATGAGGTGGCAGGGTTCAAATGCCATGCCAAAAAGGCCTCCCTTTTATTTTCCCCACTTCATGTCCCCCGCTGTGGGCTGCGACAGCCCCATAAGAAACGATTCACCGTCACGGCTGGCCCTTAACCCACACAGGTGGCCGTTCCCTGGGCCAGAAGTTGTAGGACAGCTCTGAAACATGACAAGGTCTTCAGTGCTTAGGTCATTTAGTTGCGTAGGGTCCTGCCGAAGGAAAGCGGGGGGAGGGAGTGATGAGAAGCAGGGCTTCAGGGGAGATGACTTCAGGAAATGACATTCGACAGCATGACTCACTCAGACGGAGAATGTCGCAACGTCTGTCAGCTACTCTGAAACGCTCATTTGAAGAAAGGAAGAGGGCAAGGCATACGAAGAACAGATCTCAGACCAGAGCGCTGCACGGACTTTGCCGAACACGAAAGGCGCTACAAGGGCCCACACTCCAAAATCGCTTCACTTGGGTTATTTTTATTTATTACGTCACTTATACCTTGCCATTCTACCTGACGGGAACCCAAGGCAGCTTACATCGTTCCTCTCTTGACCACCTTATCCTCACCAGAACCCTCTGGGAGAGGCTAGGCTGAGAGTGCGTGACTAAGTCACCCAGTGGGGGTTTGACCCTGAATCTCCCAGACCCTAGTCCAACACTTTAACCACTATGCCACACTGGCTTACACATACATGCCGTGGCTCAGTGGTAGAGCATCTTCTTGGCATGCAGAAGGTCCCAGTTTCAATCCCCGGCATCTCCAGTTAAAGGGACCAGGCAAGTAGGTGATATGAAAGACCTCTACCTGAGACCCTGGAGAGCCACTGCCGGTCTGAATAGACAATACTGACTTTGATGGACCGAGGGTCTGATTCAGTATAAGGCAGCTTCATGTGTTCAAGTCTTAGCTGTGTTATTAACTGAAAACCTGCAGGCAGTGGTTCAGCAGTGAGAGAAAACCCTAGCTTCCTGGATAGCCCAAGGGGCAGAAGCTCAACTGAAACATGCAGATCTGCGGGAATGAACATTGGAAACACCAGCCAAGCTCAGCCTTACCTTTCCAAAGTCGATTTCATCCACCCCATCGCTCGGCAGAGGGAAAAAGCCAGACTTGCTCCCAGATTCCCTCTTAAGGAGGTCTTGCGTCAAGGTGCAATCCCCACTTAGTTCGTCCTCTAGGAAACTGCTGCTTTCTGTGGGAGGGGAAACAATATTAACAATTTAGCCTCTGCTTTTGAGACCCTCCATCAAACAGGCAGATTGCAAACCTGTGTCCTGGTGCAAGTTTGCAGCTAAGGGACATTGCTGCAGGTCAGCAGGTCCCTATTACGGATCAGGCCTTTGGCACAAGCTCAGGCAAGTTGCTTTCTCTCAGCCCCTTCCTCACAATTTGTAATGAGGGGACAGTAATGCAACTCCCCTTAACTGGTTCCTTGGAAAGATCACAGCAAACAAACGGAACACACATGAAGCCTTTGAAGGGTGACAAATTGCTAAGTGCTATATAAACAAAATCTCCCACTAGCAAGAGCCCCCTTATCCCCCCCACATTTACCCGGAGCAAGGAAGAAGCAATGACTTTGCTAGTGTTTTTTTTTTTTAAATCCCTCAGCATTCCTGGGTTTTCAAAACCTGCGTTTTTTGAGCTTTTCAGATCTTGGTGTCCACTTTTCTTCTCTCTTCTTGGGGCCCTGTTGTCTAATTATTTTCCAAGCTGAGAATGTTTTCAATTAAGTTTGTTGACCGATACTGTGATTGTGCTAATGCTAATTTTCAGGCAATGCCTTTCATGGCAAGGACTGATTTATAGTTAGCTGACTCGGGGGACTGATGTTGTTTAATAGCAAGGTGGTGGAAAGAGCCATCAAATAGTGGACTTATGGTGACCCCCGAAAGGTTTTCAAGGCAAGAGATGAACAGAGGTGGTTGGTCATTGCCTGCCTCTGTGAAGCAAACCCTGGACGTCCTTGGTGGTCTCCCACCCAAGCACTAACCCGGGCCGACCTTGTTTAACTTCCAAGATCTGGTGAGAACAGTCTACTCAGGGCCATCCAGGTCAGGGCAAGGTGAGGTACAAATAAATAAATACATAAAAATATGAGAATGCAGCTGAGATTTGCCTCCTGTAAGCACAGACTGAGGAGAAGAAGAGGAAGAGGAAGAAGAGGAGGAGGAAGAGGAAGAAGAAGAAGAGGAGTTGGTTTTTATTTGCCAACTTTCTTTACCACTTAAGGGAGACTCAAACCGGCTTACAATCACCTTCCCTTCCCCTCAACACAACAGACACCCTGTGAGGTAGGTGAGGCTGAGAGAGCTGTGACTAGCCCAAGGTAACCCAGCTGGTTTCATGTGTAGGAGTGGGGAAACCAACCCGGTTCACCAGATTAGAGTCTGCCGCTCCTAACCACTATACCACACTTGCTCATCTCTGTGTGCTTATATAGCGTTTCATACAGCACTTCATGCATATAAAACCTTGTAATCCTTACAACATCTCAGTAAGTTGGTATCATTTTATGCTTCAAAAGTGGGGGGTAAGAATTACATCTCAATGCAATTAAGACCTGCCCAAAGAAAATCCAAAATCTGGGATGTGCATAAATCATGAAAATTGGGCAGACTTTACACAGCAATGTTTACGACTTTAAATAGTTTATTTTGTTTTCAAGAGCCATGGGGAATGGTCCAACAGGAATTTCAGCTCTGGCTTGTGAAATTCCAACCACCCTTGCCCCTAGCCTTCAGGACTAGAAACTTATTTTACCTTCATGGAAGCTGTGATTCGCAGAAAGCTGGATTCTGCATCAAGTTGCATAGAAGCATAGAATAGAATCATAGGGTTGGAAGGGACCACCAGGGTCATCTAGACCAACCCCCTGCACAATGCAGGAAATTCACAACTACTTCCCCCCCACACCCCCAGTGACCTCTACTCCACGCTCAGAAGATGGCAAAACAAACAAACAAACAAAAAAAAAACCCTTCCAGGATCCCTGGCCAGTCTGTCCTGGAGGAAAAATTACTTCCTCACCCCGAAGTGGCAATTGGCATTACCCTGGGTCACAAGAGCCAAACACTGATGCAAACCTTCCTGCCCTCCCTCTCATGATTTGCCTAAGGTCACAGAATCAGCATTGCTGACAGATGGCCATCTAGCCTATGCTTAAAAACCTTCAGGGAAGGAGAGCGCACCACCTCCCGAGGAAGCCTGTTCCACTGAGGAAGCACTCTAAACTGTTAGTATGTTCTTCCTAATGTTTAGCCGGAAACTCATTTGATTTAATTTCAACCCACTAATATAATGTGTTGCTGTTTTCTGTTCCTCCCGTGGCAATGTAATACAGGCTGAGTATCCTTTATCCAATTCCGAACTGCTTGGGACCAGAAGTGGACCGTATTTTGGATCTTTCGATATTTGGGGATTTTTGCATATATCTTGGGGATGGGACTGAAGTCTAAACACGAAATTGATTTATGTTTTGTGTGTGTGTGTTAAGTGCCGCCAAGTCGCTTCTGACTCATGGCGACCCTATGAATCAATGTCCTCCAAAACGTCCTATCTTTGACAGCCTTGCTCAGATCTTGCAAATTGAGGGCTGTGGCTTCCTTTATTGAGTCAATCAATCTCTTGTTGGGTCTTTCTCTTTTCCTGCTGCCGTCAACTTTTCCTAGCATGATTGTCTTTTCTAGTGACTCTTGTCTTCTCATAATGTGACCGTAATGTTTTATATATGTTTTACATATACTTTACATGAGCCCCGTGGTGCAGAGTGGTAAGCTGCAGTACTGCAGTCCAAGCTCTGCTCACGACCTGAGTTCGATCCCGACGGTTGTCGGTTTCAGGTAGCCAGCTCAAAGTCGACTAGGCCTTCCATCCTTCCGAGGTCGGTAAAATGAGTACCCAGCTTGCTGGGGGTAAAGGGAAGATGACTGGGGAAGGCACTGGCAAACCACCCCATAAACAAAATCTGCCTAGTAAACGTCAGGATGTGACGTCACCCCATGGGTCAGGAATGACCCGGTGCTTGCACAGGGGACCTTTACCTTTTTATATATACTTTATTCATATAGCCTGAATGTAATTTTTTGACAATTTGTGTACATTGAGCCATCAATGGACTGCTGAGGGCCTGTGAGTAATGCCTGTACGCCAGCTCAAATGGTCCGGTTTTCATATCAGTCTGGATATTGGATGTCCGGATAAGGGATACTCAACCTGTACAACCTTGCCCTCAAGGTTGGCTGGTATCCCCACATGTATATTGCAGACAGAAAATTGAGGCTGAGCAGGGTTGCCAGGTCCCTCTTCGTCACCGGTGGGAGATTTTGGGGCGGAGCCTGAGGAGGGCTGGGTTTGGGAGGGGAGGGACTTCAATGCCATAGGGTCCAATTGCCAAAGTGGCCATTTTCTCCTGGTGAACTGACCTCTATCAGCTGAAGATCAGTTGTAATAGTGGGAGATCTCCAGCTTCTACCTGGAGGTTGGCAACCCTAAGGCTGTGGTTTGCCTAGAGCGACACCAACTGTGTAACTGTCTAAAACCGTATAACTACTCCAGACTTTGAGATTACTTTATGACTATGAGATGTTGACAATTTTATGTATGAACACAATGTACCTACAGTCATAAAGAGTTTTAGAAAGTTATGTACATTTTTAGTCTGGAATTGGGATTGTTTTGACCACTGAAGATGGCCATTTGGCCAAAACGCGTTTGGTCAAAGTCTAATTTTGTTATTATTATTTTTGCTTATTTATTTTAAAAATATATATATATTATTGTTAAGGTTAACAATAATGCAATAATACAGCATTAACAAGCAAACTTATTTCCAAACAAACATTGACCAGTACTTATAAAACCTATATATTTCTAAATAATCTCTTTATGAACCATCACCAACAGAATCTAGACTTTTAAGTGTGTTCTCCATTCTGGATATTGTGGGATTCCATATTCCATCTAATTCCTCCATGTTTTTGTTATTTTGATAGTAAGTTAATTTAATCAATGCATAAATCTCCCTTACTTTGTCGAACCAACTATTTAAATAATTTTGTGATTTTATGTCTATTTGTGTTCTAGGTTTACATGAGCAGGTCGGTTTGGTAGGCTATTGTAGGGCCTTATATATGTTATTGATTTTTGCCTGTAATAAATATATACTTATTTCGTATTGGCGTAACCTTTATATTGTATAACATTTGGTCTTGGATGTTGGTATTTCTCTTGACCTTTGGGGAGTTCATTCTTTCGTTTGCCTAAAGCTGCCTAGGAAGTTTGAGGCAATGAAACCGGAGCCAAACCATTCCAGTTTCCCATCACTACAATAAGTGATACCCTGCGATGGAGACATTTTACTCGCAAAGAAAGCTAGGGCTGGTTCCGCAGAGGAATTGGCCACGGCACAGAGGGACCCGTTCTTGTTGTATCAGGTGCGGTTCCTTTCCCCGCACCTTCTCTGCTTACAACCAACTCGGAAAGTCTGAATTTCTTTTCCATGAGAAGGGAAAGGAAAGGGGGGAGAAAAGAGGGAGGGAGGGGGAAGCCCGTGACAAATTTGCAAGACAGCAATTCCCTCTCATCCAGCTGCCTTGGCAACTTAACAGAGCATGTCCACATTCCAGACTGTGGAAACCAAAGCAGCTCCGTGAAAAAAAGTTGGGATGGAAAATTGGGGGGCGGGGAGGGGAAGGGAGTTCCAGATTGGTGGCTGGGCAGATGCTTTGCCCGAAGAAGTTAATCAAGTCCCGTGCTGAAAGGTACAACAGGGTCGGCGAAAGGACATCAGGAGGGATTCCGGGAAGGAAGGGAAGTTTAAAGACGAGAGAAATCCCATTTAACAACTGTAAAAACAACTTTATTATATCAGCTACTGGAGCCAGAAGGGATTCCAAAGTCAGTCCAAGTTTAACAAAAAAAATCAAAATTGACTCTAGTGGGGGGGGATGTGAAACGATGTTATCAATTTTTTCTTTAGGACATGAAGGTATAATATTTAGGGACGGTAAAGCCAGACTCTGTAAAGATCTCCCAATGGGGACTCTCCAACTCCAGATACCAAACTCAGGCACTTTCCCCTGCAACTCAGATGTCCATTGATTTTAACTGGGGGCCCAAATGGGTGACAATCCAGCCTGAGACCCACAAATCTTGGCTCCAGCGAATAATCTTCTTAGGTCTTGTTGAAGAAGAAGAGGAAGAGTTGGTTTTTGTATGCCGACTTTCTCCACCACTTGAGGAAGAATCAAACCGGTTTACGCTCACCTTCAGTTCCCTACAACAGACATCCTGTGAGGTAGGTGAGGCCGAGAGAGCTCTAAGAGAGCTGTGACTAGCCCAAGGTCACCCAGCTGGCTTCATGTGTAGGAGTGGGGAATTGAACCCGGTTCTCCAGATTAGAGTCCGCCGCTCATGTGGAGGACTGGGGAATCGAACCCAGTTCACCAGATTAGGTTCCCACCACTCTTAACCACTACCCTACGATGGCTCTGAAACACAAAGTAGAACGAGATGGTAGAATGTGCCGCTCCTCTTCAAAACTGCCCATCGCTGCCAGAGTATGTAGAGACAGCCAGTGTCATTTAGTGCTTACAGAGTCAGACTAGGACCAAAGAGACCCAGGTTCGAATCCCCATTCTTCCACTGAGGCACGCTGGGTGACTTCGGGTCAGTCTCCCACTCTCAGCCTAACCAACCTCACAAGGTTGTGAAACCTCTTTCTCTGGAGGTTTTTAAGCAGAAGCTAGAGCCAGCATGACGTAGTGGTTAAAAGCGGTGGTTTGGAGCAGTGGACTCTAATCTGGAGAACTCTCTCAGCCCCACCTACCTCACAGGCTGTGTATTGTGGGGAGGGGAGGGGAAGGTGATGGTAAGCCGATTTGTTTCTCCCTTAAGTGGTAGAGAAAGCATATAGAAACCAACTCCTCCTCCTCCTCTTCTTCTTCTTATAGATGGCCATCTGTAAGCAATGCTGATTCTGTTAACTTAGGCAGATCATAAGAGGGAGGGCAGGAAGGGATGAGTCAGTGCTTGGCTCGCATGGCCCTTTCGTACATGCCCAGGGTAATGCCAATCGCCACTTTGGGGTCAGGAAGGAATTTTCCTCCAGTCCAGATTGGCCACGGATCCTGGAGGGGATTTTTCTTGCAGTCTTCTGGGTATGGAATAGGGATCACTGGGGGTGTGGGGGGGAGGTAGTTGTGAATTTACTGCATTGTGCAGGGGGTTGGACTAGATGACCTTGGTGGTTCCTTCCAACTCTATGATTCTGTGATTGTATGAGGATAAAATGGAGGAGAGAACGACTGACCCCTCTTCTCATGAGCCTCCTTTGCCTTTCCCCTTCCAGACTCCACCAGCAGCTAAGCCCCTCTGCAGGGGAGAAAAACAGACAGCAAAACCCCTTCACTCACACCTGCAATGACCCAGTTTTTCCCCCCTTTTGTCTACTGCCTTGTGCTCTGCTGTCGAGAAAGAAAGCTGGGATCCATACATCCCTTTCCTTTATCCCTTAGACGCTCCTTGATCCACTGATCTTGAGCAGTGTAATTTTAGATCTAATGTTTGAGGGATATGAGGACCGAAATAAATCTTGCCACTGACAACATAGCCTTGGGATCCCTGTCACTTAAAAAAAAAAAAAAAAAAAAGCCATTATGTCAGACACAGAGGCATTAGATTTATATGTTAAAAGGGAAAAGATAACGTGATCAAAGCGGCATTCCAAAAGGGCATGAGGGCATGAGATAATGAATCAATAGAGCCAGAGGAGCAAGGACAGATCCTCTGCCTTGCATAACCACAGAGGGGTTTCCATTCAGTCTAGCGAAACAGAAGGCTCTAGAAAGACGAGGAGATGTCAAGTAATAAGTATAAGCGGGCAAACCGTGTGGTGATCCATATATCCCTACCAACAAATAAAATTAAAACTGAGAAGGAGGCCCAGCCTAAGATGTCCTGCACCCAAAACTCACCAATGGCTCAAGCCAACATTTCAAACGGAGCCCCGGAAACTAACCTAAGCCCTGGGTACACCCGGTAAAGACCTGCTAGGAGCTCAAAAGGATTTGCATAACTCCGCACCAGGATTAGACGACCCCAGAAAGGGAATCGCAAAATACTGCACTCACCTGCCGAGTTACAAGCACGTTTCGGCTCCAGTAGTGAAGGGTCCGAGGAAGGTTCAACGGGGCACCAGCTGTCCCGGTTAATCTACGATAAAGCAGAAAAGGTGACGAATGAACATAGGAATATGTCAAGATAAGACTTTGTATTTATCTATTTTGATTTTAAAGTGTTTATCCAGCGTTCCAGATTAGCTGACATTGGAATAGTCTAGAGCCGAATGCAGGCTCAGCATGGAACCAAATACAACTGATCTCCAGACTACAGCGATCAGTTCCTTTAGAGAAAATGGTTAATTTGGAGGGTGAACTCTATGGCATTATACCCCACTGGGGTTGCCAGGTCCCTCTTCGCCACCTGTGGGAGGTTTTGGGGGCAGAGCCTGAGGAGGGATGGGTTTGGGGAGGGGACTTCAATGCCATAGAGTCCAATTGCCAAAGTGGCCATTTTTTCCAGGTAATCTGATCTCTATCGGCTGGAGATCAGTTGAATTAGCAGGAGATCTCCTGCTACTACCTGGCAGTTGGCAACCCTATACCCCACGGAGGTCCCATCTGCTCTCCAAACCCCGCCTTCCACAGGCTCCATCCCCAAATCTCCAGGAACGTCCTAACCCGGAGTTGGCAACCCTACGTGAGACCTCGAGTGTGCCACTTCCTAACAAAGGGCTCACAACAAACAGTGTTTGGACTATGGAAACTTCCTGGAGGATTAATCAACGTGTCAATTGTCAGCCATGTTAAACCGCAGAGTTTTGAGTTATGCAAATGGGTTTTTTCTTTGTCGACCTTGTGCTCTGAATTTTGGCATGGTTTGGCTCTTTCATTCCTTGTGACTAGGGTTGCCAACCTCCAGGTACTAGCTGGAGATCTCCTGCTATTACAACCGATCTCCAGCCGATATAGATCAGTTCCCCTGGAGAAAATGGCCGCTCTGGCAATTGGACTCTATGGCATTGAAGTCCCTCCCTTCCCCAAACCCCGCCCCTCAGGCTCCGCCCCAAAAACCTCCCGCCGGTTGCGAAGAGGAACCTGGCAACCCTACTTGTGACATGGTGCCAATGCAGCTACCGCATGGTCGGTCAGTTGTGTGAAGCGTCCGTTGCCAGAACTACTCAAATCCAATTCACACATGCAGGGAAACGAGGTGTGGGGTGAAGCAGAGGAGCAGAATATGGACATCAGACTCCAGATCGAAGATTGGACCTGTGCCACTTGCACAGGAGAAAACTTCCACAATTGTAAACACCTTGCAAGATTCTGCAGCGCGTAAAGCTCATAAATCAAAACCAAACAGCGCAATCCTAAAGAGAGTTATACCTTTCTAAGCCCGTTGACTTTAAGGGACCTAGAAGGCTGTAACTCTACTGAGGATTGCACTGAATGCCACTCAAGCGGGGAAAGCAGATTATTTTTAGCTTTCATTTCCTTGTAGAACCCCAGGGCCTTTGTTTCCTATAACAACATTTTAATTTAGCTTTAAACTTCCTAAACACACAACACTTTCTTCCTGTCTGAAGACCTTTTGATCTTCGTGTTATATGTTTCACACATTTCTGAGTTTTTGTAAAAGCGGTATAGACACTTGGAACGAGATTTCTAGTTATTCAGTTGGTGAAGTACATGCGGTCCAGCCCTTTGAATGTGTTCTAGCTACCTGGATAACTGATGAACGGCGGGAATTGAGAATACAGGAGAGCTAGCAAGGAGGAAGATGCAGAAAGTATTTTTGTAAAATAAAGTCATGCCCTGTTACTCGTAATCTCGCAGTTGCCAACTTTCAGGGGGTGCTTGGAGATCTCCAAGAATTACAACTGATCTGCACACCACAGAGGACAGTTCCCATGGAGTGAATTTCACACGGCTACTCCCACACAAGACCATATGAAGAACCACAATCACGTAAACACCACCAGCAACTTACGTTCAGGTGAACAATAGCGCTGCGCACCGAACACGGCGGCAAAAGCTTGTACGGTGGATTACAATTTCGTCTCCGTCTCCTCGTAACCAAGCATGTCACCAGCCAGCGACAAAATTACAGGGGTAATTATGGTGTTAAGACTTGTTCAAGCACACACGCAACTCCGCCGGCGCCTTTCCAGCACATCCTTCGAGGTAGGGGAAAGCCTTACTTCTAAGAGCTGAGCACCCTGCCTCCCTTTATTAGCAGAACCCACCAACAGCCGGTTCAACCGGTCGTGCCATCTCTCGGCTGCTGAAGAAGGACAAGGCGCCCGTCCCGTTCCGTCTTTTTCAAAAAGGCGAGCAAGTTTTGAGTTATCACCATGAAAAATGCCATTAGGATTGCACTGTGGAGAGGGGGAACTGCACGTATTGCTTTGAATCTTCCCCTGAGAAAGCAACTGAAGGGAGTTTCATTCAGGCAGAACTTTCCAAGACATGTAATCCCCGCAGGGCGAATTTGTCAAGACAGATGTTGCGTGTTCAAAAGGAACACTGAAACCAATCTGCATATCTCACAAGACCACTGCAGCCAGTATAATCCAGGGTAATACTGGTTTGGACAACACCCCTGAAATGGCATTAGGGAACATGCACCCACCAGAAGAAGAAGAAGACTTGGTCTTTATACCCTGCTTTTCTCTACCACAAGGAGTCTCAAAGCGGTGTACAATCACCTTCCCTTCCTCCTCCCACCAACAGGAGCCTTGTGAGGTAGGATGAGCTGAGAGAGTTCTAAGAAAACCGTGACTGGCCCAAGGTCACCCAGCAGACATCATATGGAGAAGCAGAGACTCAAACCTGGTTCTCCAGATTAGAGTCTGCCGCTCTTAACCACTATACTATGCTAGCTCTCCTTTTTCCAACCATCACATTTATGGAAAGCTCCAGTTCATTCACGGTGACAGCATATAAATTGCACATGAGGCAAAGTACAAATGTGAGACTTCTCACTAGGGATGCCGGCCTCCAGGTGGGAGCTGGGGATCCCCTGGAATTACAGCTCATCTCCAGATTACAGAGATCAGTTCCCCTGGGGAAGATGGATGCTTTGAAGCAGTGGTTCCCCAACTTTTGGGGCCACTGCCCCCTTGGTTTTACAAACTCAACCCCAGCGACCCTACCCTATCCTATAAAAAGCATTATTCAAAATAGGGGCTTGCGTGACTCACTAAAGAAGGTAATAGCAATAAAATTTCAAAACAGTAACAACTAATTGCACATCTATTCAAAATCAGATTAAAACTTTTTAGTTGAAATGTATTCAACAGAACTGATGAACTCGACCCAGTGGTACCAGGTCTTCAAAGTCTGGAAAAAAATTCCGATCGTTTCCACCAAATTTGCCAGCATGGTGCCATACCTTGATCGATTGTAAATTAGTGAACAACACCGTTGAAGGGTCCCCCCTGCTGACCCCTTGCCTCTTAGTGCCCCCCTAGGTAATCCCACCGCCCCCCAGGGGGTGGTACTGCCCACTTTGGGAGCCACTGCTTTGGAGGGCGGACTCTGTGGCATTGTACCCCACTGAGGTCCCTGCCCTCCTCAGGCTCCATCCCCAAATCTCCAGGAGTTTCCCAACCTGGAGCTGACAACCCTACCCCCGTCCCCCATCCCCTGCCGGTGGCTGGAGGTGCCAGGCAACCCTACTTCTCACATGCCTCTTCCTTCGCCGGGCAATGCCTATCAGTGAGGAAGCCCTGCCAGGTCTCAGAGCTAAGAAGAGAAGAGGGGGTTTTCTCCACCTTCTTACTCCTTGCCCTCCGTGACCCCCAACCACTCCAGTCTTGGGTTGCAGCATTCACTTCCTCACCGGCCAGCCTAGGCCCTCCTTATATAAACCCCTTCCTCGCCCACCCAGTCCTTGACCTCCCTCCATGGGAACCCAAAGCAGTTTACAACATTATTCTCCCCTCCTTCTCAAGAACCCTGAGAGGTAGGTTCAGTATATTTTGGTATCTGTTATAATATTGTAATCACTGGTTTGTTTTATTTTAATTGCTGTATTACTATGTGTTGGCTATTTGTGACGGCCGGCGGCTATATACAATAAATTTTCTGACTGGCATTAAAAACCTATAACATATCTCAACAATTCAACGACTAAAAAGCAAGAAATCCAACGACGCCTTCAGCGTTAATATTGGTGGTGTTGTAACCAGACTTAACAACTGGCTGCGTCTACTCGCTTGGAGTGGAAAAGTCACAGGGCTGCCGCTGAAAACTGCATCCTTATGTTGAACCCTCTCCTGATTCACCCCCACCCACCCCGCTTATGTCTACTTAAACGCACACTGTTATCATGCATTGAGTTCTCCCACCCCTGGAGATTTTCCAGATTTATAGCTGATGTCAAGATGATCTGTTCCCAACTGGAAAGTGGACTGTATGCCATTATACCCCATTAAAGTTGTTCCCCTCCCCAAACTCTGCCCTCCCCTGGTTCCACCCCCTAAAATATTCAGGAATTTCCCTACCCAGAGTTGGCAACTTTAAGGACCTGTGAGGACCTGCAGGGGGTGGGAGGTGATCTCATTTTCCCCATCCCCCTATTTCCTCTACCCCTTACCTGAAAGGCCCTTATAGCCTCCTGGCTTTCCCTGTCCCCTTCTCTCCTTCCGACCCACCAACCAACCTACCTTCATCTGCCCACTGTCTTCTTCCAATGCAGAATGGGGATTCACACCTGGGTCTTCCAGATCCTAATCCGAAACTCTAACCACTGCACCACACTAGCTTTAGTGGGGCAGCTGCTGTTGAACATTAGCAAGCACCTGGGCCTGGGTGAGTCATGCAAGTGACGTGGTATCAAGTCATCCAGTAGTTGCCTCCAGGCCTGGCCCTGACGTGTCCTCACTCAAAGGCCAAAACAGCCCTAGAAAGGGCCATGCTTCCTCCACCACCTTTTATTGACAAAAACCAAGGCTAGGAATAGTGTTTTAATTGCCACTGTGGACATTCATTTCCTAAAGCTACAGGCATTGCTTCTATTGTTCAGTTTACCCTCTCCCATTTTTTTATTTTAGATTTCAGACTTCTCTGCAAACTTGGAGCTTTTCTTGTCTGTTCATGGCTCCAATCTCCTGATTTAAGTATCCTCATAAGTGATACTGAGAATTAGAAAAATAGATACCGTTCTAGAAAAGTGAAGAAAAATTGTGGGATACAGTACTGAAAGCAGAGTTCAACTTGATATATATATAAATTAAGCTTTTAGCCAATGATAGGGTTGTCAGGTCCCTCTCCACCGCCGCGGGCGGAGCCTGAGGAAGATGGGGTTTGGGGAGGGGAGGGACTTCGGCACCATAGAGGCCAATTGCCAAAGTGGCTATTTTCTCCAGGTGAACTGATCTCTATCGGCTGGAGTTCAGTTGTAATAGCAGGAAATCTCCAGCTAGTACCTGGAAGTTGGCAACCCTAGCCAACGATACACTCAAACCATTATACTTTCAAAGATTTCAGCAATTTCTGCTGAAATCTCAGAAGGCGGAGATGGGAGCTGAATGATGTAAAGTCTCCAGATTAAACAAGGCTCTAACACCACAGATTCTTTTCCTTCCACGAGTGGCGAACCAGAGTTAATCGCATCTCCAAATCAAGAATCTTACAGTTCTGCAAAATAAGTCTATCCGCATAATTTCTAAGAAGAAGAGCTGGTTTTTATATGCCGATTTTCTCTACCTTTTTAAGGAGAAACAAACCGGCTTACAATCCCCTTCCCTTCCTCTCCCCACAACAGACACCCTGTGAGTTAGGTGAGTTTGAAGAGAATTGTGACTAGCCCAAGGTCACCCAGCTGGCCTCATGTGGAGGAGTGGGGAATCAAACCAGGTTCTCCAGATTAGAGTCCACCACTGTGCTGGCTCGCCACTTTTCCACATTGTATTGAGGTCTCAGAATTCATCACTGTCTTTGGGTTGCCCTGGTATAATGCTGATGTGTCACCGAATCGAGGTATGGCCAAAATAGCCGCGGCCTCCCTTCATCAACTCCACAAAAATTTATGAAATAATCCATGTTTAAACCTGCATCAAGCAAGACTCAAGAACCGTGTTTGCAAAACCCTCTTGGCCTCTGTTCCAGAGAAGTCCTTCCTTCCCAGGTTAATATGCTCAAACCAGGCTGCCATTCACAAGTCAACATTGGCTGCCTTCCTTCGGCCAATTTCCTCTGCCAGGAAAATAAAGCTCTTTTAGTGACAAAACATTCCCAGACTACCACCTTTGCTGCTTGGCGGAGCGGTTACTAATTTTAGATTTTCGGAGGGGGGGAGGGAAGAATGCTAAGAACCGTTAGCCAAAGAGAGATATTTGCAGCTCCCGCCTCCACACCCTATTTAAAGGCAAAACTAAATCCTGATCCCAAATGTGGGGGGGGGGGGGGAAATAACCTGCAATGAAAGAGGGTGGCATTAAATTCAACTCTGGAAGGGTCGATTCATTTATGGGTGCTAAGAGCTTAATTTTAGGGGCAGGGGAGAGACAAATTATGGAAGTCTTTTCTAGATCTGGGGATCCTAATCCTTCCTCCAAGACCCCTGCAAACCAGGCCAGGAGGCTATAGATCCGGCAGGGATGGAGAAGAAAAAACTGAAAATCTAAGACTTAAGTTGGTCATGGCTTAGGGGGCTTAGCACAGCATGGGTGATAGGAGGGGGGAAGGGAGTTAAATTCTGAAAGGGCGGAGGGTCAGAAGACTACTTTGGCCACTAAAAAAAAAGTCTGTTTGTTTTTAGTTCTTGGACTAAGTTGCCAATAAAAGAGATATACATGGGACAGCTTGCAAAGGAGCCATTTGCTAGAATGCAATTAACCGAAGTCCAGATGTGTGAAGTTGTCTTATCAAAATCTGGGAGGGGAAACACAGCCGAAATAATAATGTTGAGCAGAGAAGTTAAAAACAAGCAAATTTGCTAGAATGCAATTAACCGAAGTCCAGATGTGTGAAGTTGTCTTATCAAAATATGGGAGGGGAAACACAGCCGAAATAATAATATTGAGCAGAGAAGTTAAAAACAAGCAAATTGTCAAGATGTTGCATTAGAACCAGGAGCGCTGGTTTTGTCCACTAGTACATAACCGCATGCATCTTTCTGGTTTTAGTGGCATTGCCGTTATTAACCTGCACTGAACAACCTCTCCAGGGAACAACTTATGCTCTCGAGAAGAGGGAAATATTAATTGTTGCTGTATAACTGAAGGTGGAATCCTGTGCATACTTACCTGTCAACACATCGGGACACGTCTGAGGGAGAATGCCTATATTCAATGCTACACACCGCTCAGACATTTGTCACCAAAAATCATGCGCTTGGAAACGAGAGAATTCACGCCCAGCCACACCGAGCCAAACCGAAAAGCAAAGAGCAGCACATTCCCCAGCGCATGTTCCAGTCCCGGGAGATGGGTTAGAGGCGCGGACAGCAGCCACAAAACCACACCGTACCTTTAGCAACACGACATCGACGGCCCGGTCCACCTTGGAAATGTCGCACAGGCTATACCGCCTCTTATGCCGCTCGTACATTTTGCCCGAGAAGTAAGGAAACGGAGGACGAAGCCAACCATTAACTCCAGAGAAGGTCAAGGGAGGACCAAAAGAAACGAGAAATCTCCGTCGCCGTATTTGCAGAGGATCCCCCCACTACACGCCTCGGCAAAGCTCTCTCAGAATCAGATTTGTCCAGCCAGCTCTCAACAGGAAGAAGAAAAAAAATCTCACAACTGCGACTGGTTGATTAAAAAAAAAGTTGTCTTGGAACACAGAGTTACTTGTATGGAAGACTTGCATGCGGCTCACAGGATGGATATGCAAGAAAGGGGAGGATTGGCTAGGCGGCATGAGATTTTTTTTCCTCCTTAAAAAAAAAAAAGCAATGCTGAATCTTCCTTCTCCTTTTTTGTCACTACTAAAAAAAAGTTTCCTTGTCCATTTTTTAAATGGCAGAATCGGCTTCACATCCAGGAAAGAAGGGTGTGTATGCGTGGGGGGGGGGGAGATGTGGAATGAACGAAAGCCAGATGTGTCAAACGGGAACTTTTATAACAACCCCCAGCTGAAGAGAGAGAGAAAACTTTAAAAAAAAGAAAAATGAGAGATTTAGGCTACACTAAACCTCAATGGGTCCAATTCCAAAGTCGTAGGGCAACAAACTCCAAAGAAAATATGGCTACAGACTGAACAGAAATTGGGGGAAAGGGGAGAAGACCAAGGTTTTAAAAAATATTAGATTCCTAAGCAAAATAAGCCACACCATCCTTCTGAACGTTTTTTGCAAGGATGGTCACTTAAGCAACAAATCCTGCTTGTAAATTAAGTCAAAGATTCAAATGACAGCAGAAGGGAAAGGGGAGGGGGGGCAGCTAAAAATAAAACTGCTTCCTCCTGGCTAAGGGACGTCACCGTTTGCTCACAGAGCGGAGTGCCCCGGCGTTCTGTGAGAGCCTAAAGCTTGACAGCCATGGTGGGAATGTGATTCACCTCCCAGTAGAGCGGCGGAGGGAAGGGAACGTGTGCCTGTCATCCACCTCGAGATGCAAGCGTCCACTCGGGGAGAAAGCGAGAGAGGAGGCGAAGGGCATGAGAACGGATTTAGGAAAAAAACGGTATAGGAGGAGGGGCCGTCCGAAACCTCCAAACCTCCACTGCCACCCAATTTAGAAAGGGAGACTGTTTCAGACTCTCCGCTTCCCAACACATAAACAGGAACAGAGAGCTGTGAGAGAGGTGAAGAAAACAGAACAAAAACAAAGAAATGGGCCATCTGCAAAAAAAATATGCAAGGCGCAGAAATGGAATGGATCGCTAAAAGACGAAAAATGGAAGCGATTTCCCACTGGGGTTGAACTAAGCAACGGGGGGGCTTAAAAGAGCCATTCTTTGCGCGCGCGTGCACCCATGTTTGCCTACAAGCATGGCCCCTTTCCCCCCTCAATAGCTTATTCACATCAGTCTTGCCCAGGATACAGGCTGCTAAAAGGTTTCCTGCTTCCAAACCTAACTGAGCTCTCTTGAAAAAAACCCTTTAATTCCCACCCTGCTCCCCATGGCCAGGTGGGGGAAAGAACTCCTTCTGCAGTTTACCTTACTTTACTTCTGTGCTCAGGAAGATTAGAACATGAGTAGGGGTATGTGGGGGGGGGATGTAAATAAAAATTAGAAGCAGAAACAAATAAGAAAGCCTGCCGTGGTGTAGTGGTTAAGAGCGGTGGTTTGGAGCGGCGGACTCTGATCTGGAGAACCGGGTTCGATTCCCCACTCCTCCACACGAGTGGCGGAGGCTAATCTGGTGAACCGGGTTGGTTTCCCCACTCCTCCACATGAAGCCAGCTGGGTGACACTGGGCTAGTCACAGTTCTCTTAGAGCTCTCTCAGCCCCGCCGACCTCACAGGGTGTCTGTTGTGGGGAGGGGAAGGGAAGGTGATTGGAAGCCGGTTTGATTCATCCTTAAGCGGTAGAGAAAAGTCGGCATATAAAAACCAACTCGGCTTCTTCTGGCTATCATTTCGGAAAATGTATTCTGGCTTTGTGGCTCAAAAACACGGGGCTTGCGGCTTCTGTTGGAAAGGCAACTATTCAACAACACAAGGTGCAGCTTAGGATAGCCTGATTTTATCTGATCTCAGAAGCTGAGCAGGGTTTGCCCTGGTTAGTGCCAGGATGGGAGACCACCACAGAAATCCACCTTTGCTACGCAGGAGCAGGCCATGGCAAACCCCCTCTGAATGGCTCTTGCCTTGAAATCCCCGTGAGGGGTCGCCGTAAGTCGGCTGTGACTTGACGGCACTTTTAACCACAGCAATATCCTACGGTCCCAGAGAGATGCAACATTTTGAGCAGGTGGTTCTTCGCCAGCAGCGTGAGCCTGGTTTCACGACATGCATTATGCTCAAGACATGCCAGAAAACCGAATTCTGGTACGGCGGTCCATTTGGCTTCTCCCGTCATTCTTCAGGGCGGCTTTAAAGCAACAGATAAATCCTCCACTTTAGTCACCCCCCTAAATTGCTAACTTCTTAAACGCAGGCATAAAACTGCTCTTGGAGATGGGGAGAAGGCACCTAGGGGATGTCAGGAGTGCTAGCCAATATGCACCCTCCACATCATAGCTTTTTTCCCCCTGGGTTAAACTGGACTAGAGTGACATTGATGAGCTGGGTTTTCAACAGTTATCCTGCAACAGAAAAAGGAGTTAAACTTGGGGGGGGGTTCCCCTACCCCCACCACCCAGACGCACAATCCTCTTAAAAAATGATGTCTCTTCACCCCAAATTGCAATCTCTACCAATGCATTCCATTTAAAATCCTCATTTTGCTCCTCATCACTGCTTTTTGATAAGCTTTGCATATATCATGGTGGAACACAATATGCTTATTTATTTACCTACTTCATTTAAAGCCCATCTTTGTTGCCAAGACTCAAGGCACGTTACAAAATATAAGCAACCATCAGTAGATAACACAAGACAACCAATAAACAACGCAACAGGACTAGGGTTATGAAATCAGAAGGCCGTGCAGACAAAATAAAAAAAGGTTTAAGGCGTGATAGGCCACAAACATTGAAGAAAATGGATTATCCAAGCAGAAAACAAGGCAGCAAAACTTAGAAAATACACTCAACAAACAGCACAACAGACAACAATGTTAAATTTGTGCTCACTTTAGAAAGACGTCCGTGGCAGAGGTTGCGAAAGAGGTGGGGAGATAAAAGGGCTCAGAGGCACCTTACAAAAAGCCAACAGTGAGGCAGGTGGAAACATGATCTGATTAAAGTTTCCTTTAAGATAAGGAAAGGGGTTCAAACGGGAGATAAAAATCACAGGAGAAGTTGAGTAACATGTATCCACAAGACCATTGCTAGCACGCAGGATCAGCACAGTACAGTTCCCATCTTTTCCCCATGGTACTAAACTTTGTCAGCCAGCATGGTGTGGAGGTTAAGAGGGGCGGGAGTCTAATCTGGAGAATCGGATTCGATTCCCCACTCCTCCACATGAAGCCTGCTGGGTGACCTTGGGCCAGTCACAGTTTTCTCAGAACTCTCTCAGCCCACGCGATGACACACCACCTACAAATGACAGCATTTTCCACCACCACTAAACTTGAGCATGTGAACCACCGTTGGCCCAGACGACACACTGAATTGGGAACGGAGAGCGGGAATGCAGCAAACTCAACAACACCTAGCTGCTCCAGGCATGCCCCAGTCAGCAAGCTAAACTGAGCAGGAATAATGTATTGGAACCCCTGCCGATGCCCTCCCACAGGCCTTTGCTGGAAACCAAGAATGAGTGCACACATTAAGCTGGATCCAGACTCAATTGGCAATTTCCACCGATCTCCCCCCTTCCTGCTGCAACCCCCCACCCAAGCCATTCCTCAGGGTCCTGAGCACACATGAAGCTGCCTTGTACTGAATCCGATCCTTGGTCCATCAAAGTCAATATTGTCTAAGACCGGCAGCGGCTCTCCAGAGTCTCGGGTGGAGGTCTTTCACATCACCTACCTGCCTAGACCCTTTAACTGGAGATGCCGGGGATTGAACCTGGGACCTTCTGCATGCCAAGCAGATGCTCTACCACTCAGCCACAGTCCTCTATCCCTCAGGAGAAGCATTTCATGGAGATTAGTGGGATGCAGGGGGGAGGGGAGGAAAGATCCATTGGGGAGGGGCTGTGGCTCAGTGGCAGAACATCTTCTTGATATGCTGAAGGTCCCAGGTTCAACACCAGGCATCTCCAGTTAAAGGAACCAGGCAAGTAGGTGATGGGCCCCAGCCTGAGATCCTGGAGAGCTGCTGCCATTCTGAGTAGACAATGCTGACTTCAATGGACCAAGGGTCTGATTTGGTATAAGGCAGCTAGCTTCATGGGTTCAAGTGCCGTTGTAAAATTTGTCCTGGAATCTGTTGACAGTAGTTCCCGGCTGGTGCTAAGATGAAATCTTGTTCATGGGCTTCCCAGAGGCACCTGGTCGGCCACTGTGGGAAGAAACTGCTGGACCTTGGTCTGATCCAGCAGGGCTTTTCTTATGTTCATAAAGACTGCCAGGGAGCGGGTGGAAAGACAGTGGCCTCCTGGTAACGCTGACAAATATTCTACATAGAACCACAGAGTTGGAAGGGGTCCTACAGGCCATCTAGTCCAACCCCCTGCTCAACGCAGGATCAGCCTAGAGCATTCCTGACAAGCGTTCATTCAGCCGCTGCTTGCAGACTGCCGCTGCTTGCAGACTGCCATCTCCCTAGCTCCAATCATATGGGAGCAGTCTGTAATTGCTCAAGTATTCCATTGTAAGCAGAAGAGGGGACCATGCCAAACCATGAAAAGATGTGGCAGGCGGAAACCAAAGGGAGCAAAATGAATTAATACCAAGGCGATTCCCCCAGATCTCTCAAACTCATAAGTTCTTCCTCAGATCATATTGTTCAGCCTTTCTGGAAAAGAGCATTCTACCCAAGTTCACAAGCTACTACCACCAAATCAATTTGACATATTTCCACCTTCTGCAGGAAACATTCAGCTTTCCAACATGGATGGGTCCTGTGGGCCACTGTCTCCATGTGATGTCAGAGCATCCATATGGCCAGATTTCTCAAGCGGTGGTCTTTCTCTTGACCCGACTGCCCCCGGGGCACAGACTCATGGTATTGATGTGGTGCAACTGACGGTTTCGATGGCTCTTCACAAAGCCACAGAAGGAAGATAACAGCGGGATCAATAGATTTCTTGCAATCGACACTTACGTGATGGCAGGAATGACTCAGCACCCATTTCCTCTCGAGACACATAAAGTGAGTTTCAACTAATCCTGGCGCACAGGGACCAGTTAGCCAGAATCCTTTAAAATCAGATTTCTTAAGTTCTGAGTAACACTGATGACTAACGATCAGGGCTGGTTGCGCCAATTAATAGGGATCTTCTGCGGCTCAGGTATTACGGGTCCCCTTCAGCCTTTATTGAACCTTTAAGAACCTTTATTGGGAAGAGGCATTCAGGTGGGGCATCTTGTTGGTCTGCAGTCGAAGTGCGAGATTCAAGTCGAGTAGCACCTTGGAGACGAACAAGATTTTCGGGGTCAAAGCTCTCTTCATCAGATACAAGTATTGGGAAGAGGCAGCATGGTCAAACTGGGAGTTCTCTCACACTGCTTCAGAACTTCTGTGCAAATTAAAAAATGGTAGCATTGTTGTGGTTCTGGGTTCTTTATCAAACCCAGTAAATGCCGGTTGTTGCCAGCCAATGGGCCTGGCCTTCTAGATCTCTCACTTTCTCAGACTTTTTACTCCACATATGTGTGTGTGGGTGGGTGTGTGGGAGAGAGAGAGGAAGGAAGGAAGGAAGGAAGGAAGGAAGGAAGGAAGGAAGGAAGGAAGGAAGGAAGGAAGGAAGGAAGGAAGGAAGGAAGGAAGGAGGGAAGGAAGGAAGGAGATATCACTGGTGATTCCTCTAGAGCTAGTTAGAGAGCCACTGTGGTGTAGTGGTTAAGAGCAGTGGTTTGGAACGGTGGACTCTGATCTGGAGAATCGGGTTTGATTCCCCACTCCTCCACAGGAGTGGCGGAGGCTAATCTGATGAACTGGGTTGGTTTCCCCACTCCTCCACATGAAGCCAGCTGGGTGACCTTGGGCTAGTCATACTCTCTCAGCCCCACCTTCCTCACAGGGTGTCTGTTGTGGGGAGGGGGAAAGAAGGTGATTGTAAGCCGGTTTGAGTCTTCCTTAAGTGCTAGAGAAAGTCGGCATATGAAAACCAACTCTTCTACTACTACTTTTCACTATAATTAAGAGGAAAACACCACTTCTTCTTCTTCTAGTTCTTGAGCAGGAGAGAGAAACTACCCCAAAGCAATATAATTCAGAAGGCTTTGTGGCTTTGCCTTGGGCTATAAAAGCCTAAATTGGGGGGGGGGGGGACAGAACGATGACCTTTACTTCACGTTCCATTCCCTCCAGAGCCGAGGGCAATTCCCACCCTTCATAAAACAACAGTGGTCCTCCGACATTACTCAACATGGTTGAATCAGGCGGCCAGATCGGGAACTGTCGATCAGAGCTAACCAAGACGCTTCTCCTTTCAACATGAAGTCATACCTTGGCAAATGACCACACTGGGAAGGGGGGGGGGGTTCTAGAAGCGCAATGTCACCATGTGAATTCCCTACATGTACACCCCCTATACATCAGATGCATCTCATGACAGGACTTCCAATTACTCACTGCCTTCAATGCAAAAGGTGGGGGAAATCCAGAACCCTGAAAAAGTGTTCCATTTGCAAATGAAGTTCTCCTATCATTTGCCCCTGGAAAGAGTTGTTAACAACTTCGAACAGAATGGATGAGCTTGAAGAGAGATGTGAACTCGCCCAAGCCTTTCCCAGTCCCTTTTGGTTTAGATTGTGTGTTTTATTTAGATAATTATGACCTGCTTTTCCCCGGGGGAAGGTCACAATCAGCTTATGACTTCATTCTACTCGCTTCTATTTTATCCTCACAACCACCAACTTGTGAGATTTTATTTAGACATTTTAGCCCACTTTTCACCCTAGAAGGGAGCTAATCAGCTTACAAATTCATTCTCCTCACCTCCAGTTTATCCTTGCAGTGACCACCTTGTGAGGTAGGTTAAACTGAGAGATAGAAGCGACTGGCCGAAGGACTTCTATGGCAGGTTGAGGATTCGAACATGGGTCACCCAGATCCTATTCTGATAGTCTAACTACTATGCCATGCTGGCTCTCACTGACAGCCACAAGGACTTGGCACCTACAATGGCTGAGAGAAGAACTGATTAGAATGATAGGACAGATTAAAGCAAACAATGCTACACCTAGGATTGCAGTTCTGGGTTGGGAAATACCTGGAGATTTGGGGGTGTAGCCTGAGGAGGGGAGGGTTTGGGGAGGGAGAGACTTCAGTGGGGTCTAATGCCATAGAGTTCCTCTTCCAAAGCAGCCATTTTCTCCTGGGGAACTGATACTGATCTCTGTCGCCCGAAAATCAGTTGTAACCCCAGGAGATCTCCAGCCACCAAAGCTGTCCATATTTAATTGCAAGCTTATAAGCTTCTTTTCCCATAAGGGTTATTGGCACACGGATACATTTGAAGCTTGAAAAAAGAATATGAAATGGGGACTTTACCGGAAGCCCATTGCGGTTTATAACTACTCCGTTGCCTTTGCATACTTACCAGTTGGATGTTTGGACTTTTTGCCTATTATACCTCTATTTACCTTTTAGAGAAATTGTATACTTACATTTACCTTTGGGATATTGTAACTGTGAATATTGATTGGTTTTTGTCTTTTGCTCCTTGAGCACGTATTTATTCTTATCATTGAGGTTGTTCTTTTGAATAGACCTAATTGCATTCCAGTTTGAGTCTGTGCTTTTATTGTTAGCTGTACAAGTGCATTATTTTGATTCACCGCCTGGAGGCTGGCAACCCTATCTATGCCCTAACTTTCTGTAAGTAAGAGGAAAGAAGAAAAAGAAGAAGAGTTGGTTTTTATATGCCGACTTTCTCTCCCCCACTCCTACACATGAAGCCAGTTGGGTGACCTTTGGCTAGTCACAGCTCTCAGCCCCACCTTCCTCACAGGGTGTCTGTTGTGGGGAGGGGAAGGGAAGGTGATCGTAAGCCAGTTTGAGTCTCCCTTAAGTGGTAGAGAAAGTCGGCATATAAAAACCAACTCTTCTTCTTCTTCTTTGCCACAGGCAGGTGGTTTTTGGGGCAGACCCTGAGGAGGGCAGGAACTTCAATGCCATAGAGTCCAATGGCCAATACAGCCATTTTCTCCATGTGAACTGATCTCTATCGGCTGGAGATCAGTTGCAATAGCAAGAGATCTTCTGCTATTACCTGGAGGTTGGCCATCCTAAAACTGCTGAATGCCAACAGGTTCTTAATAGGCCCACCCTAAGCCAGTTTTAGGACATCCTTCTGCATGCATATGGAGAAACCCGGCCTTTCGCAGTGATTACGCCTTTCTTGCTTTTAAGACGATGCCTTTCTTGCTTCTGTTTCTCAAGGCCTCGACAGATTATGGTTACCAACAGCAGTTCCTTCCCCTCCTCATTCTGGGATTTGGCTGGCCTCAGATTTTATGCTGTAAACAGCTGCGGTAAGAAATAGCACTCGCAGGGAAAGAGGCTGTTGCATTCTTCCCTTGCATTTGGATGAAATCTCTGCTCAAGTCGCCCACCGTTTGTCGTTCTCAAATTTCAGACACAATCCAGACTCTTTACAGTTGCGCACAGAGGAGAGGGGAGTGAGGAAGCCAACGTTTGCATGTTCAGAAAGCAAGAACTGGGGGCTGTCGTGTCGTGCATGCAAGTATTTACATTTCACTTAACCCGGTACAGATCACCGCCTTGAACATACACAAAGCCACACAACAAGCAAACAGATGGGTATTAGCCATGCCAAAAGCATCAGCTGGGGCACGCTGGCATACCATGAAACAGCAGCTAGTGAGCCACGAGGGGGGAAAGATCCATTAAATTCAGTTTCCCTGTGAGACCAAAGCACCCACCCTAAATATCAAAGCAAAAAGAGGGTGCCTGCTGTTTCCCTGCATGACTTCCCACTCTGGCTTTTCCAGCTTTCAATTATCTCACGGGGAATTCTGCCTAAGGGAAGAAGAAAGAAGAGGAGTTGGTTTTTATATGCCAACTTTCTCTACCACTTAAGGAAGAATCAAACTGGCTTACAATCACCTTCCCTTTCCCTTCCCACAATAGACACCCTGAGAGGGAGGTACGGCTGAGAGAGCTCGAAGAGAGCTGTGACTAGCCCCAGGTCACCCAGCTGGCTTCATCTGTAGGAGTGGGGAAACCAACCCCGTTCACCAGAATCAGAATCAGATAACCTTTGTTGGCATAATAATATTGATGGTCAGCGTTCACCAGATTAGCCTCCGCCGCTCATGTGGAGGAGTGGGGAATCGAACCCGTTTCTCCAGATCAGAGTCCACTGCTCGAAACCACCGCCCTTAACCACTACACTGAATGACCCTCCCTTCAGATGAAGCTGCCTGTTGCTTAATTAACATCATTGTGTCCCACCTCGGCAACCTGTGGCGGAGAGGCAGTACAGAAATATTTTGACGAAACACTTATTATTTATTTGCTTCATGTATATCCCCGCTTCTCCCCAGCGGGGACCCATTGTGGACTCCATTTTATCCTCACAACAACCCTGTGAGGTAGGCTGGGCCAAATGCATGTGGCTGCCCCAGCAAGCTTCCATGGCGGAGTGGGGATTCGAATACAGACTCTCCCAGGTCTTAGGCTAACCACTACACCACACTGGGTTCTCAAATACTAATAACATAGATGCAAGCATTTGGGAACCCAATTGTTTTAAAAGAAACAAGTTCATGAGAAGGACCCAAAATGGAGAGAGAAAATCTGCTGCTTGGTCGTTCTGGCTGCCGCTGGAGTGGCAGTTCCAAGCCGCGTTATTAAAAACATCTGGAAGCGCTGCAGAACGCTATACTTTTCAGAGGGTTTTTTTCTCTCTTTCTCCCCCACCCCCCAAAGTTAACCAGCCATTTCACTTCCAAACCAAAGTCTAGCGCTGCAGTTTAAAGGAGGGCAAAAAGAGACCGTTGCTTTTTTCCCCCAGCTGAAATTGTGCAGCGGCTAATCCAAGTAATCCTTCCTCCCCATCCTCTTCCATTTGCTGACCTTTCTGTGGATGAGGAAATGGTCGCACCAAATTTAAAAAAAAAAAAAATAGACAGAGAACCTCTTTGATATCTGTTCCATATTATGCTCGCCCTGCTGTTACGAAACCCTGAAGAAATGATGCAATCCGCAGAAACACGACGGCGCATTAACGACGCTGAGCCATCCTTCAGAGGAACTAACAAAATTAAAGGAAGAAAGATGCAAGGGAGCGGCGGAGATCCTTAGCCAATCAGAATTAGGACGAAAATCTTCACTGCTCTGACAATTACTTCATACATTACGTCTTCCCATTAGGGCTGCCTGGCAATGGGGAGGAGGGCTGGGGTCAGGGACATGGGGGGGGGGGCTCAGCGTCAGTATGATGAGGTCACTCCCAGTGAAAACCCAAAAGTGATGGCATTCGCTCTAGGAATCACCAGAAACTCTATGGTAAAACCATAGAATTCTAGCAATTCCTAGAGCCTAGGGTTGCCAGGTCCCTCCTGGCAACTGGTGGGAGATGTTGGGAGGGTGATACAGGGGGCACCTGAGAACCCTACTAGAGCTCCATCACAGGTGTGATTCCTACGTACTCATACAAGGAGGCCACATTCAGGGAGTGTAATGGTTAGTGGGTCAGACTGAGATCTGAGAGATCCAGCTTTAGATCCCTAAGGTACCATGGATGCTCACTAGATGACCTTTTGGGGGGGAGGACTGTGAATGCGTGGCAGAGCATCTGCTTTGTATGCAGAAGGAGGAACTGTGAGTCAGTGGTACAGCACCTGTTTAGCATGCAGAAGGTCCTGGGTTCAATCCCCGGCATCTCCAGTTAAAGGGACTAGGCAAGTAGATGATGTGAAAGGCCTCCACCTGAAACCCTGGAGAGCTGCTGCCAGTCTGAGTAGACAATACTTACTTTGATGGCCCAAGGGTCTGATTCAGTAGAAGGCAACTTCATGTCTGTTCAAGGTCCAAGGGTCACGTTTTGTGATGAGCGCAAAGAACATGGAGATCTCCGAGGCAGGAGTTGTACGTATATAACAAAGAAGATTTATATATTTACAGGCTTGTTTTTACAGAACAGATCAGCAAGCACAGGTCTGGTTTATGAAGACGTCCGCATTTAAACTCGCTTTGAGAAAAGCAAGCTGTTTTAGGAATAGGTTTTTATGCTGTTTATGTCCTATTTGGCCTTTTTTTTAATGGCTTGTTTTTAAGATTGGGACTTGGTTTTAATTGCAAGCTGCCCCGAGCAGGATTCTAAAGAGGGTAGCATAGAAATAGCCTAATAAATAAAATCGCAGCTGATAGAGGCTATGGAACCCATTTTACTTTTCTGCTCTTCCGCCAGAGCAGACTGATTTAAATCATGGTTAAAGTCAGCAAGAGGTGGGGAAATGCAGATTGAAATCTTTAAGTTAAACCTTCAAAACGTTCATTTCTTATTCTGAGCCTTAATCAATAAAAGTGTGTAATAATTAGTTGCTATGGCCATGATGCCGCTTTGATTTAGGATAGGATAGGCTGAGAGTGTGTGACGGGACAAAGGTCACCAATCAAGCTTCCATGGAAGAGTGGGGATCTGTACCCAGTTCTCCCCAATGCTCTAGCCTAGGGGTGTCAAACGTAATGCCTGAGGGCCGATTCCAGCCCCTTGAGAGCTCTTATCCAGCCCGCAAGCCAGCCAAGGCAACCCTTCCACTCTCGATCTGGGCTGGCGTGGCATGGCCTGGACGGACCAAGTGACATTTACGTTGTATCTGGCCCTAGTAACAATTGAGTTCAACACCCCTGCTCTAGCCCCTATACCACACTGATGTAGTGCATGCACATAAGAACATAAGAAAAGCCATGCTGGATCAAACCAAGGCCCATCAAGTCCAGCAGTCTGTTCACACCGTGGCCAACCAGGTACCTCTAGGAAGCCCACAAGCAAGACGACTGCAGCAGCACCATCCTGCCTGTGTTCCACAGCACCTAATATATGTGGCATGCTCCTCTGATCCTGGAGAGAATAGGTATGCATCATGACTAGTATCCATTTTGACTAGTAGCCATGGATAGCCCTCTCCTCCACGAACATGTCCACTCCCCTCTTAAAGCCCTCCAAGCTGGTAGCCATCACCACATCCTGGAGCAGGTAGTTCCACAATTAAACTATGTGTTGCGTAAAGAAATACTTCCTTTTATCAGTTTTGAATCTCTCACCCTCCAGCTTCAGCAGATGACCCTGCGTTCTAACATTATGAAAGAGGGAGAAAAGCTTCTCCCTGTCCACTCTCTCCAAACCACACATAATTTTATAGACCTCTATCATGTCTCCCCTCAGCCGCCTTCTTTCCAAGCTAAACAGCCCTAAGTGTTTTAACCGCTCCTCATAGGGCAGTTGCTCTAGTCTATGGGAGGTAGGAAACATCTGGCCCTGAATACCCCCCAAACTGTAGCATCTGTCTAACTGGGAAGATGTTGGTGTGTTGGAGATCAAAAGGAAGAGGGGGAAAATGAGAACAGTGCTTGGACAAACACACTACATTTGTATAGACTTTGTATAGACTGTTATATATAGACAGCGTGGGAGTGAAGGACTAAAATAAGCCTGCTTTAGAAATGTCAGTGACGTGAGTATATCCTTGCTGTGGACAAGAAGCAAGTGCACCGCTGTGCTGAACGAAACAGACCGGCGGGCCTCAATTCAGGATACCAAAAAGGGAAAGAAAACAGCTTGCAACCAACAACAAAAAACAGAAAACAAAGGAAGCTGAGGTCTATGTGAGTAAATAAGCACTACATCGTACACCCAATGAATTCTAAACTAAATACAGAAATATCATTCAATAAAGATGTAGTAATTGTAATAAAAAATCATCATAATGTACAAAATCCTTACTAGTTACGTCCTTGACCTGCTCCTCTTCCAAAAGTGCCATATGACCAAGCCAGAAAGGCCTTCCCCTAGCTAAAGTGCAGGTGCCACCCCTGAAAAGGCCCTGAAGCCACCTGCAGAACGTCCGATGGAGGGTGTATTTAGGGTTGCCAGGTCCCTCTTCGCCACCGGTGGGAGATTTTTGGGGCGGCGCTTGAGGAGGGTGGGGTGGGATTTCAATGCCACGGAGTCCAATTGCCAAAGCAGCTATTTTGTCTAGGTGAACTGATCTTTTATTGGCTGGAGATCAGTTGTAATAGAAGAAGGTGCTCTCCAGCCAGTACCTGGAAGTTGGCAACTGTGTGTATTTGAAGAACTGCTTCTGTCAAAAAACGGCAAAGGTGTTCTTTCTGGTATCCTGAACCCCAAATTACACGAGGCTTAGAAGTCAAACACAACCCCTTGAATTGTGCCCTGGAGATTTAATACGAAGATGCAGCTGAGAACATTTTCCTTAGGGGTTGCAAAGCTGGACCGTTTTCTCAAAGCTGCTGCGAGAAAGACTGCAGATAATCCGCAAAAAGTAGATTTCAGTGAAATCAATACATAACTGCAATAAAGGGATTTGCAGTCCTAACAAGGATTACAAAAGATTACTCTGCATAGCAAGAAATGAAGAAGAAAATCCTTCTAGTTTGGGGATCGTTAACTAATTAGGCTGGCAACTCATGCCCCATGTATACCTCTGTAGCAGCTCTATTGCTCAGTATTAAAGTCTGGTTATTATTATTATTATTTTGCTGATTTCAAAAACAACCTCGCCTTTGAAACATACAAAAAAATTAACAAATCCCATATGCCGACACTGGCAGTATTCCTTGATTTTGTAAGCGGGTCAAGTTTTGTTAAAGATGCTCTCCTGCTCAGGACAACGGTCAAAGGAACAGTAATTGGATTGAAGTGGGTTCTTAAAGAAGCTTATTTAATACAGATGCTCAAGGGGGAGGGAAATCCAGCACAGAATCTGATCACGGGGAGAATTTTGGCCCTTAATTTTCTACTCAAGGAAGAGCAGAAAATATTAGCTAAATCAGAGATAGCCATCTGGTTGGTGACTGGTGGCCAGACGTAGGCTCCCACTTTTAAAAATCAAGATACAGTTAGAAATGCACCCAGCATTTCTAGGATTGCCAGCCTCCTGGTACTAGCTTGAGATCTCCTGCTATTACAACTGATCTCCAGCTGATAGAGATCCGTTCCCCTGGAGAAAATGGTTGCTTTGGCAATTGGGCTCTATGGCGTTGAAGTCCCTCCCCTCCCCAACCCCCCTCCTCAGGCTCCGCCCCATAAACCTCCCGCCGATGGCAAAGAGGGACCTGGCAACCCATAGCATTTAACTTGTAAGGAAAATTGAAAAGGGTTTTCCTTTTCTAATCAATACTGATAATGGGAGATATCCAATCATCCACTGAGTTTGCCGAGCGTCCCCCTTCCCTCTGCACTACTCTGAGCCCCCCAAAAATATTATTCCTTGGAGAAAGCAGATCCTGAAGAATAAAATCAAGGGCAAAGTGGGAAATACCTGGAGCTTTTGAGGGTGGGGCCTGGGGAGAGCGGTTTTTGGGGATGGGAGGGACTTCAATGGGGTATGTTGCCATAGCAAAAAGAAGAATAAAGGAAATGGATTGTTACAAATGCACTTATAGGTACTAAATCTTCCCCATTGTCACTAGGGTTGCCAGGTCCCTCTTTGGCTTTGGGGGCGGAGCCTGGGGAAGGCGGGGTTTGGGGAGTCCAATGGCCAAAGCGGACAGTTTCTCCAGGTGATCACTATTGGCTGGAGATCAGGTGTAATAGCAGATCTCCAGCTAGTACCTGGAGTTTGGCAACACTAATTGTCACTCAGGGAGCCAGCACGGAGGGCAGGAAACCACAGGGGATGTTGGCTGAATCTCGACTTGCTGACTTCACTCCATGTGTGCCTGGAAGTGATGTCAGCGCATCATTAGGGACACTGTGGCATTTGGGTTAAACCCAGGTGACACCCTGCATCACTTCCAGGAATATGGTGAATGAGGTCAGCAAGACACCGGATGTTGTCAGCGAGTACCGCCCCCAGTACCCCCCCAGTAAGGTAAGTAAGTCTCCCACTGCCAGGCTGTGGCTCAGTGCTAGAGCATCTGCTTGGCCATGCTCCATGCTTGGCCATGGTTCAATCCCTGGCATCTCCAGTTAAAGGGACCAGGCAAGTAGGTGACGTGAAAGACCTCTGCCTGAGACCCTGGAGAGCCGCTGCCGGTCTGAGTAGCCAGTACTGACTTGGATGGACCAAGGGTCTGAATCAGTATAAGAGTTTCATGTGTTCATTTGTTCACTGGTTGCCAGGGGAAACCGGGAAACCTGGTAAAAACTATGGAGAAACATCAAAGCCTCCATGCAATAAAGAGGTCAGTTTGAAGCACACAGCATTCTGCTGCTGAATAATAGTACTGAGATTAAATCTTCTCCTGTAAACCAAATGTCAGGATCTTGATTGTAAGCAACCTCAGTTCAGGAAAGTTACTGGTCCTCCTTTCCTATGCCTAGACTGAATTGAGGAACCCCGGATGAAGTCACACAAGGCAGAGATGCCCAGAATAGCATCTGGGGACTTTTTTTTAAAGAGGAAAGGAACCTGCAGACAGCAGACTCTTCCTGATCTACAGAGGCCTAGTTTGCCCGATGGGGACCCAGTTTGCTAACACAGCTCATGCAGATTGGGGGGGGGGGGGAATTAACTGGCCTTTCACCTTAGAACAAGAAATGCAAAAGGAAGGGAAATCCCAACGCCTCTTTTGCAATGTGCCATTCCCGCAGCACACGCTGCTCAGAATTTCTGCCCCCCACCACTTCGGGTACAGACAGAGAGACGCCTCCATGCTTTGCAGAAGTCCAGAAACGCGGGACCGAATACAGAAAGAGAACCAGAAGGAACCAGGGAAGGAATTACTAAATGTCCCGCAGCGATGGTGACAGCTGTCTCAATCCATCGCCTTTCACATGCCAAATAATCATCTCTAAGAACAGCACCCTGGCTTCAGAAGGGCAAGGGAGCTTACAGAGGGGCAGCTGCCGGATCTAAGCCAAAACAAAGAGGTTGTGTGTTTATTTAGGAAACGGGTGGGCCGGCTCAAGAGAGCCAGCGTGGTGTAGTGGTTAAGAGTGGTGGACTCTAATCTGGAGAGCAGGGTTTGATTCCCAGCTTCTCCACATGAGCAGCAGACTCTAATCTGGTGGATCGGGTTGGTTTCCCCATTCCTGCACATGAAGCCTGCTGGGTGACCTTGGGCTAGTCACAGTTCTCTCAGAACTCTTTCAGCTTCACCTGCCTCACAAGGTGTCGGTTATGGGGAGAGGAAGGGAAGGTGATTGTAAGCCGGTTCTTCTTTTTCAGACCTGCTCAAGGCTGCTCATGAGTAAAAACAACCAAACCAAGAAAGACAATTAAAACAAACCAGGGCAGAGATATGGATGAGTTTAAAAAAACATGGATAAAGGCCGCCACATATTGGGACAAACTGGCAAAAATGGACTTTAATATTTTAATTAGTGAGTTATAGATATAAGTTTTAATATTTTTATACTTTAAGGTAAATGTTTTTACTTTCAAAACTGTCAGACACTTCTACGGAAGTCGGGTGAAGGGTCACTTTTTTAGGTGGGTGAAGGGTTTAGGGGTATCATTTTGGTTTGTTATAATTATAAAATTATGAATGTTGCAACTGGTGCAAAATGATACTCTTTTGTATTTTCTTCTTTTATTAATCTTTTTCTGTTTGTTTTTATATGTTTGTATATGTTTTTTTTTAATGTTTAAAAAAATCAATAAAAATTTACAAAACAAACAAACCAGGGCATAAAAACACGTAAAACAAACATTGTGATTGAAAATGATATTGACCACGTCCATAGGCAGGGCTGCCAACTCTGAGTTGGGAAATTCTTGAAGATTTGGGGGTAGAGCCTGGGGAGGTCAGGGTTTGCGTTGGAGAGGACTTCAGAGAGGTATGAAGCCACAGAGTCCAAAACAGCCATTTCTTCCATGGGAACTTATCTCTATAGTATGCAGATGTGTTATAAGAACATAAGAAAAGCCATGCTGGATCAGACCAAGGTCCATCAAGTCAGCAGTCTGTTCACACAGTGGCCAACAAGTTGCCTCTAGGAAGCCCACAAACAAGACGACTTGCAGCAGCAGTCTCCATGGCACCTAATATAATAAGCATGCTCCTCTGATCCTGGAGAGAATAGGCATGCATCATGACTAGTATGATGTTTGAGCCATGTGCCTGTCTAACCCAAACTCCTTGGAAGAAGGGCTGATTAAGAACTCAATAAAAATGAAACGTTGAGTTCGCCGACACACAGATCCTGGCTCTGCACTATATGAGAGCACATCCTGTTATCTCAGACAGGAAAGTCCTCCACCGCTGATGTTAAACAGAGCAGGGCTCGGCCTCTGACCTCATGCGCTGGCCTGGCTGCTATCTTTCCTGCAAGAATTATCAACACCCCAGTGCAAAGCAGGTCAAAGGCAGGAGCAAAGCCTCTTAGCATATTCTCCTGACACTTTGGAGGTGACAAACAGCGCCAAGGTCAAAAAGGACAGGTCCATCTAGCATTCGTCCTTGGTTCAATCATCAACTGAAAGGGAGGCTAGTAGGTGAGACAAAAGATTTTCCTTTCCAATACAGCAACTGAAAGCTGCAAGGAATAGTACTCAGAAAGCAAACTGTAAACAATTACAAAGTAAGATCTTAAATGAGGATTGGCCTTAGTGTTTGAGGAGACAGATCGTAATTGTTCACCTCGCTTCTTCCAGATAACCTCCAACAGAACGTTCTCCTTGCCAGACAATTTCCACTGGTTAGAAATTAATAAGCTCAGACGAGCTTTCTTATTGGCGAGATGTAATGACCTAGACTCAGCCGAGACACAAGGGCAATACAATAAAATTACTGCAGAAGAACGAAAAGACCCATTTTGTCCGGATCAAATGGACTCCCTAGCCCACGTTTGTTTTAGCATGTCCACAAAATAATATTGCACGAAATAAATATATCACTCCCTGGATAAACAGCTAAAGATGCTTTCTGAGAAGCGGATATTGTGTTATCTGCTGTCAAACAGATCGGTTAATTGTGTGAGAGAAGTGGCAACTTTTCTCTTTATAGCGTCAAGGAAAAATTAAATTTCATTTCCCCTTTTTAAAGTGTGAAGTGGTTGATGGATTGCCAGTGGCTGTTAAATCTAGGGAAAGGAAAAGGGGGGGCTGCAACCAAGAAATCAGAAGGAGATTGAGACTGGGAAGGGCAGCCAAGAAGGAACTAGAAAAGATACTCAAGTGTAATGAGGTGTTGCTGGCGACCAAGATACAGATAATTCATACTATAGTATTCCCCATTACACAGGGAACCTTGTCACTTTGCTCCCATTGCCTATTGGATTGTCCAAAATCTCATAGGTATAGAACTATGTTTTGTTCTCCCTTTCTAGAGGATCTGGTTGGCATTCCAGCTAGGGCTGCCAACCTCCAGGTGGCGGCTGGAGATCTCCTGCTGTTACAACTGATCTCCAGCCGATAGAGATCAGTTCACCTGGAGAAAAACGGCCGCTTTGGCAATTGGACTCCACGGCATTGTAGTCCCTCCCCTCCCCAAATCCCTCCCTCCTTAGGCTCCGCCCCCAAAATTTCCCACGGTGGTGAAGAGGGACCTGGCAACCCTGATTCCATCCCATTGCAAACTAAAGACCCTTTTGGCTGGAAGTTTTCATAATATCACCCTGGCAGTTGCCAAGTTTCCCCTCCTAACCAAATCTAACAGTTAGATAGATCTGAGCAAACTGATGCCCTAGTTCGTAGAATAATAGAGTTGGAAGGGACCCCAAGGGTCATCTAGTCCAACCCCCTGCACAATGCAGGAAATTCACATTCCTGTCCCCCATACCTCCAGTGACCCCTACTCCATGCATAGACGTATTTATTGTCATTGTTATTGTTGTTCTGTTGTTGGAACTGTTTGGGCTCAAGACTGTTGTCATAAGAGCAGAGAATAAAAGAAAGTATTCCCCATTGCTACTTACGGGTGTGAAAGTTGGACAGTGAAGAAAGCAGACCGGAAGAAACTCGATGCATTTGAAATGTGGTGCTGGAGGAGAGTTTTACAGATAGTGTGGCTCGCCAAAAAAGACAAATAAGTGGGCTCTAGATCACAGAATTGGAAGGGGCCATACAGGCCATCTAGTCCAACCCCCTGCTCAATGCAGGATCAGCCTAGAGCATCCCTGACCAGTGTTTGTCCAGCCACTGCTTGAAGACTGCCAGTGAGGGGGAGCTCACCACCTCCCTAGGCAGCAGATTCCACCGCTGAATTATTCTTCCTGTAAAAATGTTTTCCTAATATCCAGCCAGTACCTTCTTCCCACCAGTAATTTGTACCCATTATTGAAATACCAACAGGAACAGCTTCCTGCCCTCCTCTAAGTGACAGCCTTTCAAATACTTAAAGAGAGCAATCCTGTCCCCCCTTCAACCTCCTCTTTTCCAGACTGAATCAAATTAATTCTCCCTAAAAGCTAAAACGATTCAACTGAGACTATTGTAATTTGGTCACAACACGAGAAGGCGAGAATCACTGGAACAGACAATAATGCTTGGAAAAGTTGAGGCCAGCAGGAGGTGGAGCCAATTACAAAATGTCAGGGAGGGAAGTTATACATAAATCTAATAGTAACTCTTCGACATTTCAGGCCTTTTACAGGATCTGCACAATCAGATTTCTAGTGGCCAGTCAGAAGACCTGCTGAGCAAAAGCACACACCCCCGACCTGTTCACTTTTAAAAACATTTGGTGGGTTGGCAGTAGGGTTGCCAACCTCCAGGTACTACCTGGAGATCTCCTGCTATTACAACTGATCTCCAGCTGATAGAGATCAGTTCCCCTGGAAAAAACTCCTCTCCGTTTTGGCATGCGACTTCCTTGTACGGAGAAACAAGATCATCTTCCCTCTGGATGACATAATGCAGTTTTTGATTCAATGCGGTTTTCAGAAATGTTTATTTTTTATATATATTTTATTTAGAGGCAGCTGTCCATGTTGAGAAGTCAGCACTCACCCAAATTTTCCCTTCTTGTCTTTGGAAGGGAAGGCAAGCAGGAGTCAAATATCACCTTCCCCTCAGAGCAAGATGAAAGACCTAGGTACAAGGGCATTTTGTTTCCACCTTTCTAATACGGTTTGATGCCCAGGAACAAAGCCAATTGCCGCATCCCTTATGTAACAGTTTGAAGACTGCTGGGGAGGGGGCATGGCTCAGTGGTAGACCATCTGCTCGGCATGCAGATGGTCCCAGGTTCAATCCCCGGCATCGCCAGTTAAAGCACTGGTTACCAACCGGGGGTCCACGGACCCCCAGGGGTCCATGAGAACTAAATTAAGGTCCGCAAAACAAAGTTATAAACCCATAATAAATTAATATTTTCAATTAAAACTTCTCTATTATAAAAATATATATTCAAATATTATTCTAAGTTTAATGTTTAACTAACAGTTATGATTAAAGTTTATTTTCAAATTCTCTGAATTTTTATTTTGAACCTTGGGGTCCCTGCACCGAACAAAAAAGTCCTAGTGGTCCCTGGTCAAAAAAAGGTTGGGAACCACTGAGTTAAAGGGACTAGGCAAGTAGGTGGTGTGAAAGACCTCTGCCTGAGACCCTGGAGAGCCGCTGCCGGTCTGAGTAGGCAATACTGACTTGGATGGACCAAGGGCCTGATTCAGTATCAGGCAGCTTCATGTGTTCAAGACAAGCAGGTATTAAGTATTTACTTAATGGATACTCTGCCTTTCTCCTCAACGAGGACCCAAAGTGAATGACATCGCTCTCCTCCGTTTTATCCGCACAACAACCCTGTGGGGTAGGTTAGGCTGAGCTTGTGTGACTGGCCCAAGGTCACCCAGCAAGGTTCCGTGGCAGAGTGGGGATTCGAACCTGGGTCTCCCACATCCTAGTCTGACACTCTAACCACTACCCCATGCTGGTTCTCAATGGGCAGGGAGGGACCTCAGCTCTAGCGGACCACCACTGTCCAATATGGGACAGTCATTTTAAGGTATGTTTTCCCACATATCTCACGTGATTAAGAAGAAGAAGAGTTGGTTTTTATATGCCGGTTTTCTCTATCTTTTAAGGAGACTCAAACTGGCTTACAATCTCCTTCCCTTCCTCTCTCCACAACAGACACTTGTGAGGTAGGTGGGGCTGAGGGAGTTCAGAGAGAACTGTGACTAGCCCAAGGTCACCCAGCTGGCTTCGTGGGTAGGAGCAGGGAAACCAACCCGGTTCACCAGATTAGAGTCCGCCACCCATGCGGAGGAGTGGGGAGTCAAACCTGGTTCTCCAGATTAGAGTCCGCCGCTCTTAACCACTACACCACGCCGGCTCTAAAGAGAGACAACTGCAAAGCAGGAGATATCTCCCCCTAACCCCCCCCACCCAAAAAAAAAACCCAAGACAGCAAATTTGGAACTGCGTTGGTCATTCTGACCGGCACGAGTCATTCATTCACAGAGACAACAGGCTTTAGAGCACTGGTTCCCAACCAGGGGTCCATGGACCCCCAGGGGTCCACGAGAACTAAATTAAGGTCCGCAAAACAAAGTTCTAAACCCATAATAAATTAATATTTTCAATTAAAAGTTCTCTATTATAAAAATATATATATTCAAATATTATTCTAAGTTTAATGTTTAACTAACAGTTATGATTAAAGTTTATTTTCAAATTCTCTGAATTTTTATTTTGAACCTTGGGGTCCCTGCACCGAACAAAAAAGTCCTAGTGGTCCCTGGTCAAAAAAAGGTTGGGAACCACTGCTTTAGAGAGTTCTGCGCAGGAGGCAACCTGAGCTTGGGAAAATATTCACCAAACTGGGAAGATCCCGTGCTTCAATCAGAAATTTGACAAGCTGAGAAAAAGGAGAAGGGGTTGGGGTTTTTTTTTCTTTTCTTTCTTTCCAAATCCGTTGTCTGGGTGCACACAATCCACTGCTATCAACGCCCCGTCCCAAAGAGGATGCTTGTGGGTGTGAGAAAAGATAAACGATGACTCAACTATCCAAGTGACTGTAAGGTCATCCCTTCCCGGATAGGGATATATGGATTTTCTGCACAGTGCAGAAAGAGGAAGACAGTTGAAAGAATGGCCTTTCCTCTATTGCAATGTGTTACTCTTTTTCAGTGCCTCAGCAATAGTGTGGGGACCAACTCATTCAGCACACACTGCTAGCCAAATGCATCCCACAGTGAACGGACGCTAGCAACCCTACACCAACGTTCCCCCGGAGCCAGCAGGTATAGTGGTCAGAGTGACGGACTAGGGTTTGAGAGTCCTGGGTTCGAATCCTCACTCAGGAAAACTCCCTGGATAGCCTTGGACCAGTCAAACACTCTGTCAGCCTAACCTGCCTCATGGAGCTGCTGTTGTGGAAAGAAAATGGAGGAGTGAATGCACTTGTATACCCCTTCTGATCCTAAAAGTGGGGTATAAGTATTTAAATACATGAAATAAAACAAACAGACCCAATGTGGGTTCCCCGTAGGGTTGCCAGGTCCCTCTTTGACGCCAGCAGTTTTTGGGGCAGCGCCTGAGGAGGGTGGGCTTTGGAGACGGGAGGGACTTCAATGCCATAGAGTCCAATTGCCAAAGCAGCCATTTTCTCCAGGGGAACTGATCTCTATCAGCTGGAGATCAGTTGTCACAGCAGATCTCCAGCCAGTACCTGAAGGTTGGCAACCCTAGTTCTCTCCCCCCCCCCAATTCATACAGAGTACACAATTTGAGTACATCTGCTACACTATGAACTCTTACCCTGCTGGGGACGTTTGAATCAATCTGTAACTTCTGGATGTATGCTGGAATGCAACTTGAAACCTATTGATGCATATGTTAAAATGTCATGAGAATATTGATTGATGGACTGATGAAGAACTATGAATTTGAAACGGCCGTATCCTCATCATATTTCTGGACTTAAAAAGATTACATCATATTGCATCTCAAGAATATTTTTTGTACTCTTTCATGAGACTTGAAAAATTGTTTACACTGCACAATAGTCACTTTGGGTAATTGTTTGTTTGTAGATAAAGTACCAGGAGGTTGGCAAAAAAAAACCAATTCATACAGAGTACACAGTTTATTTATTTATATGCTGTAATTGTATGGCTTTTATTTTGTAAGCCACTGGAAGGAAGACTCTGAAGAAGCAGAATGCACATTTTTCCAAATCAATAAATAAAGGCAACTTGTAATTCATCCTAGCATATTCCCGGCCTGTTCAGAAGGGTAGTTTTATGAAGTCCAGAAGCATTTGTGTGCTTGACCAATCAGGAATACTTACCTTGATTGACCTCGGGTGTTTGTTCCTTGTTTTCCGCAGACAAATTTCCTGCAAGTTTTTGTGTCAGCCAACTCATTAGAGTTTTCAGATGCTACCAAAAACCAGTCCCAAATAGGGCTGCCAGCTCCGGGTTGGGCAATTCCTAGAGATATGAGGGTGGAGCATGGGGAGGACGGGTTTGGGGAAAGGAGGGACCTGAGCAGGGATTTGATGGCAGGGTTACCAACCTCCAGGTACTGGCTGGAGATCTCCTACTATTACAACTGATCTCCAGCCGATAGAGATCAGTTCGCCTGGAGAAAAATGGCCACTTTGGCAACTGCACTCTATGGCATTGAAGCCCCTCCCCAAGCCCTGCCCTTCTCAGGCTCAGCCCCAAAAAAACCCCACCGGTGTAGGGTTGCCAATCTCCAGGTACTAGCTGGAGATCTCCTGCTCTTCCAACTGATTTCCAGCCGATAGAGATCAGTTCGCCTGGAGAAAAATGGCCACTTTGGCAATTGGACTCTATGGCACTGAAGTCCCTCCCCAAACCCCGCCCTCCTCAGGCTCCACCCCCAAAACCTCCTGCCGGTGGTGAAGAGGGACCTGGCAACCCTAGATGACAGAGCACCCACCCTCTAAAGCAGCCATTTTCCCCAGGGGAACCTGATCTCTATTGATCAGTTGTAGTTCTGGGTGATCTCCAGGGCCCCACCTGGAGGTTGGTAACCCCCAGCTCCAACAATCCAGTGGCTTCATACAGCCTGCATATCACAGCGGCTGATGTTTTTCTACCCTTCTGTGACTGAAGAGACCTCTAAGACAAGCTGAGAAGGTAGCTCAGTAGGACCCAGTAGGACAAGCTGAGAAGGTAGCTCAGTAGGTCAAGCTGAGAAGGTAGCTCAGTAGGCCTCAGTAGGACAAGCTGAGAAGGTAGCTCAGTAGGACTCAGTAGGACAAGCTGAGAAGGTAGCTCAGTAGGACTCAAATCCAATTCAAACTTTAAAGAGTATTCTGTTCCCCCCCCCCCAAATTTCAGGATACATGCCAGGAGAAACAAATGCAGAAGCAGCTCTGAGACTCCACCCTCACTTACAAGGGCCAGTTCCCCCACAGTGACTCAGACGTCCTTTGCAACTTTTCAGACAATTCTGGACGTCGGACAGCATGTACAAAAAAAAACAACTATCCAGATTTGGGTTGTCAAGTTTCCAATCTGCCCACTCCTGTACCAATCTACATTTTCTTTCTGAGATCAGCAAACCCTACCCCGTCAATCCTTCCCAAATTTCAGCTAGCTCTGTTCACTGCCAAAACAACTGCTGATAGATACAGGGTCCCAGACTTCCACAGCCCAGAAGAACTATTTGAGAAGCAGGGCTTCCAAGCCAAGAGTCGGACAGTAGTAGGGTTGCCAGCCTCCAGGTACTAGCTGGAGATCTCCTGCTACTGCAACTGATCTCCAGCCGACAGAGATCAGCTCACCTGGAGAAAATGGCCACTGTGGCAATTGGACCCTATGGCATTGAAGTCCCTCCTCTCCCCAAACCCTGCCCTCCTCAGGCTCTACCCCAAAAACCTCCCACTGGTAGTGAAGAGGGACCTGGCAACCCTAGAAAAATTGGTACTTTTTACACGTCATTCCTTATGCACCAGATACACAATCCACCAAGAGCTAATTAGGGAACTGCAGCTGAAAACGGAAAGGTTTCCTCTTCTATCCTGCTACGGTGCAGAAGACAACAGGAGAGGACGGGGGAAATGGTGGGAACATATCGGTCCTCTAAACATGAAGCCCGACAGCTCCTGGCACATTTCAGCTTTGTTTCCTACCAGTATTACAAACGACAACCCAATGAGAACAGGAACAAACCAACCACGCAGCTAATTTAAAAACAAGCAAGGCCACTAGAAACATCTGCCGCAGACACCTACCCAGAAAAGCCTAAACTTGAGTGAAACCAAAATTAAAAGACAAGACAGAGAGAAGCTAAAGAACATCCCTCCATGTCAGCAATCGCCCACTAGCCAAGTTCGCCATTTCGATCTACGCCAGCAAATTTTTAAATACTTTACTAATCAGGTATCAGCTTTCTGCTGGGGAGGGCGGGATACAAGTTTAATAAAATAAAATAAACAGACAATGAACAACAGTACAATGCAAATTGTATAAGTGAAAAAAAGAGTATTAAAGGTTGGTATTCACAGCTTAAAGGTGGTATTCTGGGGTTTATAATCACCCCTCCAAAGCTAATTCCGGTGGAATTGCCAACCCTGGCTCAGGAAATTCCTGGAGACTTGGGGGTAGATCCTAGGGAGTTAGGGTTGCCAGGTCCCTCTTTGCCACCGGCGGGAGGTTTTGGGGGCAGAACCTAAGGAGGGAAGAATTTGGAGAGGGGAGGGACTTCAATACCAGAAAGTCCAATTGTCAAAGTGGCCATTTTCTCCAGGGGAACTGATCTCTGTCGGCTGGAGATCAGTTGTAATAGCAGGAGATCTCCAGGTAGTACCTGGAGGTTGGCAACCCTAATGGCACTGGTAACCATCAGCACAAGGCAGCTTATTGTGGTGTTAAAATAAAGTTTTCACCTTGTTGGGGTCATTTCGACCCCCAATACTTTGGAGGGACAACGTTGCCTCTCCCTTTTAATTACCCTTTCAGAGGAACTTCAATAGGAGGTCTTTTTTTAAAAAACCCATTTGGGATCAATTATACGGCTCGGCATGTAGGAGGGTTTTTTTTTAAAAAGCTTCAATACATTTTAAGTGTCCTCAATATAGTGCCGGTTTTATATTTTGTTTCCATCAAACTTAGCAACAGGAAACTGTGGTCACCCCTCCTGCGGCAAACTTTCCATTCGCCTTGGCACTCCTGAATCCCATACTGGGATAGTCAGATTAAAAGGGGGGGGGAATAACTGGCACCCGCTCATTTCCCCCAGCAGAGAAATCAGGAGAACAGCAAAGTTGCAGCTTATTCTGCAAGCACAGCATTTTCCCTTCTTTTCCACTGCAAACATGAACAAATACAATTCAGCACTGGCTTCCTAGCAGGTCGGCTTGAAAGAAAGACAAAATAAAACGTGGGGTGTGTGCTTTAGGAACTCTCAGACTGACTGACTGTCTTTATGGACAACGCAAATACCCAAGGTTGAAAAGGGTTTTAAAAGGTCTGGAGTTTATCAGGTGGTCTCAACCAGGTCCTTTCCCCAAGCTCTGTCCCACAGCTTCATGGGTTTCACCCTGCATCTTCACAGAGCTCCCTATTACTAAATTTGCTCCCTGCATCATAAAGCTGCCAGCATATATGTTCACAGGTATTTCAGCCTTGCTGAAAAGAGCTTTTCCCTCACCTGGTCACCCAGGTAGCTTCCATGGAAGAGTGGGGATTCAAGCCTGGGCGCCCCACATCCTAGTCTAACCACTACACCACACTACCAACTAGGGTTGCCAACCTCCAAGTACTAGCTGGAGATCTCCTGCTATTGCGGCTGATCTCCAGCCGATAGAGATCAGTTCCCCTGGAGAAAATGGCAGCTTTGGCCATTGGACTCTATAGCATTGAAGTCCCTCCCCAAACCCTGCACTCCTCAGGCTCCACCCCAAAAATCTCCTGCTGGTAGTGAAGAGGGACCTGGCAACCCTACCAAGATGAATGAATGTATTTACAGCAAAAGCCAGAATAAAACGACCAGATACAATCTGTGTACTAACAGATGCAATACGCCTCACCGAGAAAACCCAAGCCTACCCCACCAACAGAACCACCATGAAGAAAGCCAGCGACAAATTCTCTATCGCCAGTGCCACCAAATGCAATAAGATTTCATGCTTTCTCCAGGGTATGATCTACAAACCCAGGCGCTGAGTCCATAACTAAGAGGTTCCCCGGGACTACAGGCCTATCCCTTGAACCAGACGGGCAGGTTCTGCAGGCTAAACAGAATCATAGAGTTGGAAGGGACCACCGGGGTCATCTAGTCCAACCCCCTGCACAATGCAGGAAATTCACAACTACCTCCCCCCCACACCTGAGAACCAGAAGATGACCAATATGCCCTCCCGCTCATCATCTGCCTGAGGTCACAGAATCAGCATTGCTGACAGGTGGCCATCTAACCTCTTCTTAAAAACCTCCAGGGAAGGAGCGCTTACCACCTCCCGAGGAAGCCTGTTCCACTGAGGAACCGCTCTAACCGTTAGGAAATTCTTCCTAATGGAGCCCTTAAACTGCCAGTCGCCGATCCCCAACAGACTTTGCAAAGGAGAGGATGAACAGAGCTCCGGAGCTCCGTGCATCTCCCAAAACAGCCACGACTCGACTCCCGGTCAAGCTCTTACTGCGCAACCGAACAAGTCATTCTCAGTCTCGCTCATGTGGTTGAAGCACCCAGAGTTCTGGGAGGCGCTCTGTTCCCGAGCCGACGCGCACGGCGGTGAACCAACCAGCCTATGATGTGACCGAACGTTCTCCCAAAAAGAGCAACAAGGGGAGCGGTTGTTTCAAAAACGAGCAGCTGAAACGGGAAAGAATAAAAGCAGAAGTTCGGCTTCCTCGTAATGGAGGAAGAAATTCATTATTTTACCCAGTTCCATGCCTTGGTGTCAGGAAGAACTTACGATTGCTTCCGAAGCGGCATTCTCCGCGAGGCCTTGCAAAAAGTCCATCTCCTCTTCCCTTTTCACCTCAAAAGAGTCTGCAGAAACAAGAGGAGAAAATGTTACGGGGCTTTCAACAAACTTTACTGCCCTTCCCCAATTGTTGTTGAGGCATCCTTGTCCACCAAAACAGGGGGGATTTTCCCCCCAGTAATCCGACAAGCTCTACACACACACCATCTCCCTTCTGCAACATACAGCTGGTATCAATCCACCCAATACAGCTGGTTTGTTTTATTTTTCATGATCCTTGTTTTTTTTACCTCCAGAAGAAAAGAAGGGAGACACCAGTGGACAAAAGGGAGATCCCAGGTAATATACAAATAACCCAGGCCTATTGCCTTACTAGAACCTGGATACCCCTGCGCTTACCATGAAATCCATAAGCAAAAGTCACGTAATACCTTTTACTAAGACCGCTAAAATACCACAGAACAGTGTGGAAGCTTTCACGGTCAATAGAAATCTTCACCAGATTAGATGTGCATTAATACCTGTGCATTAAATATATGTATTTGTTTACATTAAATATGTATATCTGTTTATTTGAACACATGAAGCTGCCTTATATTGAATCAGACCCTTGGTCCATCAAAGACAGTATTGTCTAAGACTGGCAGCGGCTCTCCAGGGTCTCAGGCAGAGGTCTTTCACATCACCTATTCGCCTAGTCCCTTTAACTGGAGATGCCGGGGATTGAACCTGGGACCTTCTGCATGCCAAGCAGAGGCTCGACCACTGAGCCACAGCCCTTCTCCATGGTTCACCAGGGTCTCAGGCAAAGGTCTTTCACATCACCTACTTGCCTGGTTCCTTTAACTGGAGATGCCGGGGATTGAACCTGGGACCTTCTGCATGCCCAGCAGATGCTCTACCACTGCTGTAGCTCATCGATACTACACTTTTCTCCCTAATGGGGATCCAAAGTGTCTTATCACAGTCTCTTTTCCTCCATTTTATCTTCATAACAAGCCTGTTGAGGTAGGTTAGGGTGAGAGAATGCGACTGTCCCGGCAACATTCCAGGGACCAGAGTGGAATAAAATTTGGTTCTCCAAGATTCTAGTCCAGCACTCTAAACACTATACCACATTGGCTAATAATAATAATAATAATAATAATAATAATAATAATAGCAGCAGCTCTTAGCACAGAGTGGTAAGCTGCAGTACTGCAGTCCAAGCTCTGCTCACGACCTGAGTTCGATCCCAACGGGAGTCGGTTTCAGGTAGCCTGCTCAAGGTTGACTCAGCCTTCCATCCTTCCGAGGTCGGTCAAATGAGTCCCCGGCTTGCTGGGGGTAAAGGGAAGATGACTGGGGAAGGCACTGGCAAACCACCCCATAAACAAAGTCTGCCTAGTAAACGTCGGGATGTGACGTCACCCCATGGGTCAGGAATGACCCGGTGCTTGCACAGGGGACCTTTACCTAGATGGCCATCTGTCAGCAAAGCTGATTATATGACCTTAGGCAGATCATGAGAAGGAGGGCATCTTGGCCATCTTCTGGGCAAGGAGTAGGGGTCATTGGGGATGTGGGGAGGACGTAGTTCAGAATTTCCTGCATTGTGCAGGGGGTTGGACTAGATGACCCTGGTGGTCCCTTCCAACTCTATTATTCTGAGAGTTGGGTTTTTTTACCCTGATTTTCTCTACCACTTAAGAAAGACTCAAACCGGCTTGCAATCACCTTCCCTTTTCCTCCCCACAACAGGCACCTTGTGAGGCAGCTGGGGCTGAGACAGTTCGGAGAGAGCTGCGACTAGCCCAAGATCACCAAGCAGGCTTCATGTGGAGGAGTGGGGAGTCGAACCCGGTTCTCCAGACTAGAAACACCCCCTCTCAACCACTACACCACACTGGCTGGCCCAAGATCACCCATGACAGAGAGGGGATTTGAACCTGGGCCTTCCCTGATCCTAGTCCGACACTCTAACACTGATACGTAACTGGATTAAATAACATAAACACATATATAAATCAGTACCCAATACAGAGGCAACATGGTACCATTCAATAGGTCAGTATTTCTAATCAGAACTGCAGCTTTTGATACCATTCTTCCTTCTCCTGCCACCTCCCCTTTGGGCTGCCAAATTTGGTTTGGGAAAGTCCTGGAGATTTGGGGACTGGAGCCTGGTGAAGGCAGGTTTTGGGGAGGGAAGGGACCTCCGCTGTTGTCTACAGGGGAACTGATATAGTCTGGAGATCAGTTATAATCCCATGAGATCTCCAGGCCCCACTTGGAGGTTTTATGTTAAAAAAAAAAAACATCCCACTGAAGTATAAACCCACTAACACCAGTCTTAAATAATATACAAATAGCTATAAACAACAGGTATTAAAAATCATACCCCAACGTTGAAGAAATGAGATTCTTATTTAATGAAATTCTTATTAATGGTATTAAGGTCATGCCACTATTTTTGCACCCTGACCTGGATTGCCCAGGATCATCTGATCTCGTCAGATCTCAGAAGCTAAGCAGGGTCAGCCCTGGTTAGTATTTGGATGGGTGACCACCAGAGAACAGCAGGGTTGCTATGCAGAGGAAGGCACTGGCAAACCACCTCTGTTAGTCTCTTGCCATGAAAACCCCAAAAGGGGTCGCCATAAGTTGGCTGCGACTTGATGGCACTTTACACACACACACACACACAATTTTTGTGGATATTCACACTTTGTATATGAGCCACACAGGGCTTAAAACTTTTACAAAAATTGTTGCCCGAGAGGAGTGTGGTTTTGCCTCCTTGTACATTAAAGTTTACGTAGCCCTCTCGGGCAACAATTTTTGCAAAAGTTTTAAGCCCTGTGTGGCTCATATACAAAGTGTGAATATCCACAAAAATAGTGGTAAGACCTTAATACCATTAATAAGAATTTCATTTCATTAATGTTGGGGTATGATTTTTAATACCTGTTGTTTATAGCTATTTGTATATCATTTAAGACTGGTGTTAGTTGGTTTATACTTCAGTGGGAAGTTTTTTAACATAGAGCCAGCGTGCTGTTGTTCCCTTTGGTCTAACGCAGTGGTTCCCAACCTTTTTTTGACCAGGGACCACTAGGACTTTTTTGTTCGGTGCAGGGACCCAAGGATCAAAATAAAAATGCCGAGAATTTGAAAATAAACTTTAATCGTAACTGTTAGTTAAACATTAAACTTAGAATAATATTTGAATATATATTTTATAATCGAGATTGAAAATATTAATTTATTATGGGTTTATAACTTTGTTTCGCGGACCTTAATTTAGTTCTCGCGGACCCCCGGTTGGGAACCAGTGGTCTAACGAGATCAGCATAGGTTTGTTGTTTTCTTCTACCTCGCCTGGAGATTGGCAACCCAGGGAAGGGAGCACGAGCGCTTTTATTTACACCGCACAAAATTTTTGACGGCAAAAGCAACAGTTGTAAAAGCTCCCGAGAAGGGCTGGAGGAGGGGGTAGAGGTGGCCACAAATCCTCTGCCAGAAGAGGATTCTGTTTGCTTTTGCAGAGCAGTGGTTACTCCTCTGCAGAGACAAAACTGGGGGCAGGGGGGGGCACAGAGCATGTCTTGGCAAGCAAGAACAAGCTCGGCTCTAGCTCAGAACAAACAACGCAAGCGTGCTTGGCAAGATGTGCGGACCACAAAGACACACACGTGCAAGCCACACAGATCTCATACCAGGTTTTTTTTGGGGGGGGGGGGAGCGCAAAACCTTCGGTGGTAGGAGGACAGAAGAAAAACCCCTGTATTCCACCTGTACAAAATGGAGCCTTGGACACTTACCGTAGAGGCTCATTCTCTTCTGAGGCGAAGGGCATCCTGAGAATTGGGTTGTTTTCCCTCTCCATCCGGGTAGGCAGGACCAAAGACCTTGACTTCCTGTCTCTATTGGCGGGAAAACAGCCTGCAGGAAGCCAGTTACCGTCTAGCCTAGCTACATAAAAGGCACTAGAGACAGACTTACGAGAACAATGTATAAACTGATATACTGATGAAATAACATGGAAGTCCCTTGAACATACAATTTAGACTTTCTGTTAACATAAACTTAGACATTCTGATAACGCAAACTATTCAAATGGCAACTGTAATTAAACGTCAAATTCAGATTAGGGTGGGCAGGATGCCCTTCGCCTCAGAAGAGAATGAGCCTCTACGGTAAGTGTCCAAGGCTCCATTCTCCCCTGAGGCAAGGGCATCCTGAGAATTGGGACTTTACAGAGCTCCCCTGTGGGTGGGTAACTTATTATTCTACCACATTTTGTAATACCCTACGGCCAAAAGCCGCTTGAGCTGAGGACCATACATTAATTTTATAGTGTTTTACAAAGGTTGACACCGATGACCATGTGGCAGCCCGACATATCTCTTCTACAGGGGCCTGTTTATCAAAGGCTGCTGTTGTTGCCATGCTACGTAGTGAATGTGCTGTGATTCCCCCTGGCACTGGGGTACCAGTTGACTTGTATGCCTCCGAAATGCACAGTCTGATGGTATAACTAATGACCGCTGCTGACATCCTTTTACCTTTGGAAGGGTTTGATATTCCTATAAACATAAAGTCTGTTTGTCTAAATTCTTTTGTACGGTCGATGAATATACGGATAGCTCTCCTCAGGTCCAGAGAATGCCACGATTTTTCCCTGGAACCTGATGGATTGGGACAGAAAGAGGGAAGATTGATTTCCTGCGTCCTATGGAAACGGGAATTAATCTTAGGCTGGAAGGTTGGGTCTGGTGTTAAGACCACCCTATCCTTATGAAACACGCAGAGGCCCTTCCTGATAGAGAGAGCTCTAAGTTCCGAAACCCGTCTAGCTGACGTGATGGCGGTTAGGAATAATACTTTCATGCGGAGAAATTTCATAGGAACTGTCCTAAGTGGTTCGAAGGGGGAACCCGTGAGAGCTTTCAAGACAAGATTAAGATTCCATGATGGGAATCTATGAACAACTGGTGGATGAGTTTGCGAAACTCCCTTTAAAAATGCAGTGATGTGTCTATGTTTTGTTATAGGTAATCCCTCTAAAAGGGGTAACACCGTAGATAGTGCAGTTATCTGTCTCCTTAGGGTTGAGGCCGACAGCTTAAGGCGTACTCCCTCTTGTAAAAAGTCCAAAATCTCAGGTATTGACGGAGAAAGTGGATTGACCTTCTTTCGTCTAGCCCACCTAACAAATGCCTTCCATGACGAATTGTACATGCGTCTAGTGGAGGGTCTACGCGCTTCTAAAATAGTATTGACCACATCGATGGAATAGCCCTGATTTAACAGTGACCGCCTTTCAAGTGCCAGGCGGTCAAACAGAACCATTGAGGGTCTGGGTGGTTCAGTGGACCCTGATGTAGTATGGCTCTCTCCGGAGGTATTCGCCAAGGTTCCTGACAAGACATTCTTTTGAGGTTCGCGAACCATGGTCGTCGTGGCCAATATGGAGCTATGAGGATTATGTTGGCTTGTTGCTGCTGAGTTTTGCGTAGTACCTTGGGAAGGATGGGAATGGGGGGGAAGGCGTACAGGAGACCTTTTGGCCAAGGGCTCAGGAGAGCGTCTGTTCCTTCCGCCTTTGGGTGAAAGAATCTGGAGAAATACCTTGGTAGTTTGTGATTTTGTTCTGAAGCGAATAAGTCGACAGAAGGGGTGCCAAATTTTTCTGAGACTAGGTGAAAGGTGTCTTGGTCTAATTCCCACTCTCCTTCGTCGACCGTTTGGCGGCTTAGCCAATCGGCCTGTACATTGAGGGTCCCCTTGACATGTTCTGCTCGAATCGAAGAGATGTTTATCTGGGCCCATGAGAAGATTTTGGCTGCCTCCATATGAAGGGAGGAGGACCTGGAGCCGCCCTGCTTGTTCACGTGAGCTTTCGTGGAAATGTTGTCTGTTCTTATGAGTATGTGATGATTTCTGATTTTTGGAGCAAATTCCAGCAGGGCGAGCTTTACCGCTCTGAGCTCCAAAAGATTGATGTGTAGAGTTGATTCTAGTGGAGACCATCGCCCTTGGGCTAGATGCCCTCCGAGGGTGGCTCCCCAGCCCGTTAGACTGGCATCTGTAAATATCTGCAGAGGCTCCTCGTGTATGTAATGAGTCGGTTTGTATAGGTTCGATGGGGAGGACCACCAGCGAAGACTCTGTTTGACCTGTGAAGGAATGAGGATCGTTTTGATCCTTTTTCTGGCAATGTCTAACTGATGTGGGCTCAGCAGCCATTGTAAAGGCCGCGAATGGAATCTGGCCCATGGTACTACTGCGATGCATGATACCATCAGTCCCATGAGTTTTGCTAGGGTCATTAGTCTGGTTGTTCTCTGTCTTGCTGTGGATCGAGAGAGAGCAATTATCTTGTCCACCCTTTCTTTGGTTAACGACATAGAGTTGGTGTCTGAGTTGATCTGAACCCCTAAGTGGATTGTGGATTGTGATGGAGTCAGGGAACTTTTGTGGAAATTTATCAAGTAGCCATGCTCTTGGAGAATCTGAATAACTCTGGCCGTGTGAATTTTGGAAAGATCCAGAGTCGGGGCGCAGATCAGGATATCGTCCAGGTACGGATGTACCTGGATTCCTTCCTGTCTGAGTACTGCGATGACGGTTATTAGGGTCTTGGTAAATACCCTGGGGGCGGAGGTAAGCCCAAAGGGGAGGGCCCTGAATTGAAAGTGATTGCTTCCATATGCAAAACGGAGGAAGCGTCTGTGGGAAGGGTGGACCGGTATGTGGAGGTAGGCCTCCGTGAGATCCACGGCCGTCAAGAAGGTGCCAGGGAGAAGGGACTCCACGGTAGACTTGACTGTCTCCATGCGGAAATGTTTGTGGGCCATCCTCTTGTTGATGTATTTTAGGTTGAGGATGGCCCGCCAGTCCCCATTTTTCTTGGGGACTGTAAAAAATATTGAGTATACTCCCTGGCCCCTCTGGGTGACCGGGACCGGTTCTATGGCCTTGATCTGGAGGAGATGCTGAATTGCTTTCTGAGTAATGCAGTGTTTTCCTTTCTTGGTTGGGATTGGGGATCTGAGGAAACGATCTGTGGGATGGGATGAAAACTCCAGGAAGTAGCCCTGAGTTATGATTTTGGAGACCCACTTGTCCGGATTGGACAGAGTCCACCTCGCAGCGAACTGCTGGAGTCTCCCCCCTACCTGGGGATGATTGGCGTCACTGTTGATTAGTTTTGGTAAACTTGTCCCCTCTGTCCAGTCTGGGCAGGGGACCTTGTGATCTCTGGAATCTACCTCCTCTCCTGAATGGTCGAGTGCCCCAGGAACCTCTAGATTGTCCCCAGGATCCTCTCCTAAAGTCAGATCGAAATCTGGGTGAAGACCTGTATGGACGAAAGGACTGGTATGGAGATCTATGATCCTTTTTTAGTTGTGTAGGTAAAACCAGTTTTTTATCCTTAGATTCTACGAGGATGCTATCCAGTTTTTCGCCAAACAGGCGACCCTCTTTCATTGGGTATGACATTAATGTGGTCTTGGCCTTGAAGTCAGCCGGCCAAACCCTCAGCCATAGAGCCCGTCTCAGGGAAGTGACTGAGGACATTGACCGAGCCACAAAAGACATAGTGTCTAGTGAAGCGTCAGCCATGAGCGTGGTAGCACTTAGTACTCTTTCCAACCCTCCGATTACCCTAGGGTTATCTTCAGGGACCAGCTGTAGGATCTTTTTAATCCACAAATACGATGCTCTGGCAAAAATGGATGTGGTGGCACTAGCCTGAATAGCTAATGCCGAAGCCTCATGTGCTTTCCTGGCTAAAAAATCTGACTTTCTATCCAATTGATCCCTTAGGGATCCCACGCCATCCTCTGGTACTAAACCTGGTGACTGGAGATCCAGTACTGGTGCATCCACTAGTGGCACCTTTAACATATCCATGGCATGAGGCGCCAGTGTGTATAGTTTTTTAATATTAGGAGGGACCTGCCTATTAGCTGAAGGTTTTTCCCATTCCTCTCTGACTGCCCTCTGAAAGAATTCAGGAAAGGGGACTGAATTAGAGCGAGGTTGCTGTCTGGGGAAACATTCCCTAACGCCCTGTTTCCATTTAGATCTAGTCTCATCTGTGGAGTCTACCTCCTCGTTCAAATCCAGGGCCAGTATGGCTTTAGCCAATAATCCCTGGTAATCTTCTCCAGAGAACAGCCTGTTATGCTGATCTGTGGGTTGGAGAGATTCTTCGTCCGAGTCAAATTCGCCATCTTCTTTGTCCTCTCCCTCCCCTGTCTCCACTTCCTCCTCCTCAAGAGAAGAAGAAGATTTGGAAGTATTTGCTATGGTCTCCTCAGTGTTAACTATAGGAGCCTTCATAGCTGCCTTGGTGGGCCATGCAGATGTACTAGGTTTTGATGAAGCACCTGCATTACCAGTTTCCTCCACATTAGATCTAACTAGTGGGGAGGGGGGGGGAGGTCCTGAAGTCCACCAGGGGTTAGGGGGTAAACGCGCTTGGTAAGCTTGAAATGCTAACCATTGGCGCTGGAGGGCACAGTTAATGAGATCATCGGCATTCTCCCAAGATAAAAAATGGCCGCCCGCCACCGATTGAGGGGGGGGGTGCCAGAGCCCGGAGGAAGAAGCCCGGATGCCGCAGAGTTACCAGCCATTAAGTGTGGGGAAGCCTCCGCTGCCGATTCCGAGGACGCCTGCACACTGGAGACCCGATTCAGGCGTCTGTTAGAAGAGGCGGGCGAGATCCGCCCGGCTTTCTGCCCAGCATTAAGTTTGGAGCCGCGCTTCTTCTTTTTGCCGCCCTGCTGCAGCGGCGCGGCTTTTCGCGCCTTTTTTACTTTCGGCTGCGTTGGGGACGGCTCCTGGAGAGGCGGCTCCGAATGCTGCGGCATGATCCCTAATGGTCCGCAATCGCGGCCGTTGGGAGAGCCGGTAGGCTTGTGGGAAGTTTGAACTAGCCCACTGTGGAAGTCCTTTTCAGAAAGGAGGTCGTCCTCCCTAAGCACAATGGCGTCGGCCATTTTGAATTCCTGTCGGCTCTAAGCCGAAGGAAAACTCACACACTGGGAAGGGAGGGAGGGAAACAATGGGAGCAATAACGAAGGGAACAAAGAAGACAACTTACAGTTAAACAAGGTAAGAAAGACGACACAAACTCTCCTAATTACTCCTAACTCTGAGAAAAGCACAGAGCTGTGCGGATGCTGCTGCTCTACCCGTGGAGGCAGGACAAAGACTGGCTTCCTGCAGGCTGTTTTCCCGCCAATAGAGACAGGAAGTCAAGGTCTTTGGTCCTGCCTACCCGGATGGAGAGGGAAAACAACCCAATTCTCAGGATGCCCTTGCCTCAGGGGAGAAAGTCCTGCTGTTTGTATAGAAACAGGTATGATCAGGAGGACGGAGCATCTTCCCTAGGTTAAAAAAATGCCACCAACGTTTGTGTCTTTCAACTTTAGAAAACCAACAACAACCAAGAGGAAACTAAGAAGTGAGTGCAGGGCTTAAAATTATGTATGGCCTGGGGACAGAGAAATTTCCTCTGCTCTCATGGTTGGGGAGATGTGCAGGACGGTTAGTTGCGCCAGTGGCCTTTCTAGCCATGACGCCTGAGTGGAACCTCCAGGTTTAGAAGCACTGTATCCAAGACTTACCAGCTCCTAGAGGAAGGCAAAGAAGAAGACAAAGAAGACGAAGGGTTGGTTTTTATATGCCAGCTTTCTCTACCACTTAAAGAAGAACCAAACCGGTTTACAATCCCCTTCCCCTCCCCACAACAGACACCCTGTGAGGTAAGTGAGACTACTTAGCTTCCAAGATCTGATGAGATCGGGCTTATTATACCATTCCACGTCCCTTTTAAAGTGTTACTGGACTCGAATCTTCTACTGCGGACGAACACAGTAGGGATGCCAGCCTCCAGGTGGGACCTGGGGATCCCCTGGGATTACAGCTCATCTGAAGACTACAGAGATCAGTTCCCCTGGAGAAAATGGATGCTTTGGAGGGTGGACTCTATGGCATTGTACCCCACTGAGTCCCCTGTCCTCCCCAGGATCCATGCCCACCCAGATCTCCAGGAGTTTCCCAGCCTGGATCTGGCAACCCTACCCCCCCTTCACTGCCAGTGAAGGTCCCAGGTTCAGTCCCCGGCATCTCCAGTTGAAGGGACTAGGCAAGGAGGTGATGTGAAAGACCTCTGCCTGAGACCGTGGAGAGCCGCTACCGGTCTGAGTAGACAATAGTGATTTTGATGGACCAAGGGTCTGATTCAGTATAAGGCAGCTTCATGTGTTCATGTGTATGTGTGACCTGGCAACCCTAACTCTGTGCCATTGTACCCCACTGAGGTCCCTGCCCTCCCCGGGCTCCACCCCCAAATCTCCAGGAGTTTCCCAACCTGGATCTGGCAACCCTAACCCCCATCTCCCACTGGTGGCTGGGGGGACCTGGCAACCTGAAACTACATTTTGCAAGAAAAACAGGATACGCATTTAAAATTAAGTTTCAAGAATCCACTACATATTACATCCACAGTTCCCCAAGGAGTTCACATTAGATTTTGCTTTCCCTTCTCTCGTATTATGCCCTGACAACCCTGTGAAGTCGGTGAGGTAGAGAGGGTGCAATTGGGCTAAGGTCACCCAAAGAGATTCATGGCAGTGTGTTTTCATACCCTTATCCAACACACTTAACAACTACACCACATTGACCTTGACAGACCCCTGGTTGGACTCGAGATACGGCAGCCGCATGTCTTCAGATGAGCTAACCCTGGGAACTGTTCACTAACTACCCTTCTGATCCAAGACACACATTCTCTACATTTCTGGGACACAGTCAAGTTAAAAGGTTTGTGTTTACATGCTCAACTCATCCCTTATCATGGGTAATTCCTGGAAAGGTAAAGGTTTTGCTTGTTATTTTTAAATTGGCAAGGCCAGAAGCCTATGAATGATAAATAAATAAATCTGTAACCCTCCCTAAGGCTTTAAGGAGAAAGTGAGCTAGTACAAGTAAACCGATTAAACTAAACACATAATTCATTAGTGTCCCAGAAAGATGGCAAGTGGTAAGAATTAAGGGGAAGCCGGTGTGGTGGTTAGAGCATTGGAAGAGGATCTGGAAAATCCGCATTCAGTTATTCCTACCATGAAACTCACTGGGTGACCTAGGGCAAGTTAACTCTCAGCCTAACCTACCTCACAGGGTTGTAAGGAAAAAGGAGGGGGGCTCACACACCCCTACAAGCTCCTTGGAGGAAGGTTAGGATAAAACTGTGGTAAATGGGTAAAGTGCAATTATTGCCTACTGCAAATTATGGGGTGCCTTATCCAATGCCGTCTACTTGTTCCATAACCCATAAGGACCTGATAGATAAACCAAGATAAATCAAGGCAGTCCTCAACCTCATAAGAACATAAGAAAAGCCCTGCTGGATCAGATGAGGTCCATCAAGTCCAGCAGTCTGTTCACACAGTGGCCAACCATGTGCCTCTAGGAAGCCCCCAAACAAGACGACCGCAGCAGCATCCTGCCTGTGTTCCAAAGCACCTCATATAATAGGCATGCTCCTCTGATCCTGGGGAGAACAGGTATGCACCATGACTAGTATCCTTTTTCAACAGTAGCCATGAATAGCCCTCTCCTCCATGAACATGTCCACTCCCTTCTTAAAGCCTTCCAAGTTGAAAGCCATCACCACATCCTGGGGCAGGGAGTTCCACCATTCAACCATGTGTTGTGTGAAGAAATACTTCCTTTGATCAGTTTTGAATCTCTCACCCTCCAGCTTCAGCAGATGACCCCGTGTTCTAATATCATGAGAGAGGGAGAAAAGCTTCTCCCTGTCCACTCTCTCCAAACCAGGCATAACTTTACAGACCTCTATCATGTCTCCCCTTAGCCGCCTTCTTTCCAAGCTAAACAGCCCTAAGTGTTTTAACTGCTCCTCATAGGAGTCCACAAAAGTCACCAAGACTAGTTCTTTGCAGCACACACTGATTCATCACAGGTACACAGAATCACAGATTCGTAGAGTTGTAAGGGGCCATACAAAACAGCAGCCTTGTTTGAGTAGAGAAAGCACTACTTAGAAGACCAGCAAAGCTCCATAAGACATGTCCCTTGGAACACCTGCTACTGTCCACCTACGATGTTCTCCACTTAGGGTTGCCATCCTCCAGGTACTAGTACTCCAGGTACTTAGGGTTGCCATCCTCCAGGTACTACCTCCAGGAAATATAGTACTAGGCTCAAACCAATTAATTTAAATAATACACAAGCAAACTATGCAAACACATATTGTGAACAATGTGTAACATCTACACATTATTCACAATATATGTTTGCATAGTTTGCTTGTGTATTATTTAAATTAATTGGTTTGAGCCTAGTACTATATTTCCACTACTATCCCAGTAGTACTTGTGCATATTTTTCTCAGACCCTCCATGTACTAGCTGGCGATCTCCTGCTATTACAACTGATCTCCAGCCGATAGAGATCAGTTCACCTGGAGAAAATGGCCGCTTTGGCCATTGGACTCTATTGCACTGAAGTCCCTCCCCTCCCCAAGGAGGAGGGACCTGGCAACCCTATCTCCACTCGAGGCCCTCAAGACCCGACCCTTTCGGCGAGGGACATGCCTCCACTGTGTTCAGACCCAGAAAAGGGTGCCACTCAACTCCGTAGCTGCCCCAAAGCCAGATGTGGTTTCCGACCCACAGTTCGAAGAAACCCGACCTGAGTCAGAACGTTCCCCTGTTTTTAGCACCAGTGTCAAATTTACGGCAGGTATGCTCCAGGAAGTACATCTAATTACAGGTTCCACTCCTAGCCTCTTCGCTCACGTCTTCCTGCGCTTTGTAACCAACAGCTCTACAACGAAGACATTTTTTTGCACTCTCTTCTCTGTTCTGCTTCCAATTCAGCACTGCCCTGTAGGTAAAACCCCCACATCCCCTGGCCCTCGAAGGGGTCAAGAGACTTGACGCCCGGGGTGCAGTGACCCACGCGTCAAACGCTGCCCGCTGCCCGGCAAGCCAGTTTTTAATTATATTCAAAGCGGCGGAGCTGCACTTCTTTCCATGAGCAGCTGTTCATCTGTTGCACACACCCCTTCTCATCTTTACTGTCTTGACTTAAAAAAACACGCAAGGAGCGGGTAGAAGCCTTGATCTTTAAAGGAAAGCACAGCGAAGGAGGAGCAACAGGGAACCCGCGGGCCTGACAGCCACTCCCATGCTACTGAAATATCAAACCACAATATAGCACCCAAAAAAAATAAAATGGAGTTAGTTAAACGCTGATTCATTTCAAGACAAGTCCGGCCGCCACCAGCTGGCTAGCCTTTCCAAGCTCAGCCAAGCCCTTTCCCATCGTGCTCTTTTACCAAACACAAACAAGGCCAGCGGACCCCCAAGCAGTTCCTTGGACAACTCAGCCCCCTTACCTTTACTCTTTGTTCAGAGGGGGGCGGGCGAGTGACCCTCATTTTCCGCACAAGCACAAAAGCGCCACCCAAAAAAAAAGTTTTCAGGTGTTGACGGTCCCGTTGCAGATCTTGGGGACCAATTTTGCTGCAGGTCAAACTGTGCTTTGGTGTATGTGGAGGGAGGGGTTTGTTTTGACGTTATGGGGGGGGGGGAGAGAAGCCGCCACACCTCCGATTCCCCTGCGGCCAAGGACGTAACAGCAGTAGGTAGAGGGAGGGAGAGAGGGAGAGATTCACTGTTTACTTTTTACAGCCGCCTGAGCAGGTGGGGCCATACAAAGCCGGCCCCAAGCTATCATTAAGGGTCAACTAGATCGGGAAGAGACCTTCTCTCTCTCTGTCTCTCTCTCCCTCTTTCAAATAATAACGTTAAATAGTGATAATAATGCATTCGACAAGCTCCTGCCGCAGTAGGTGCAAAAATGGTTTAATAAAGGCGTCCAACCGGTCTATCCTGATGCAGTCAAGTTCTCTCCTGTCGGCTCGGCTCGGCAGCCAAAATCCCGTCTCCCCACCTTTCGGTTTTGTCAAGTCGGAAACAAAGGCTTGAATCCCCTCCCCCCCAAAAAAAACTCTTTAAAAGTTTTTAGTAGGAAGGTACGGTAACTCTGTACAGCGTTCGGACTTTGGAAATGCAAACAAGGGGGCAGGGGAAAAGCATTCCCTCCCCTCGTTCTCGATTCGAGCGACCTAAAAGCACCGGTTTGGGACTCGGCTGGCACATTGGGGAAGGACGCTTTTAGAACTTGGGCAGCTGACGTGACCGGCTGTGTTCTCCAGTTCCAAGTCAGCAGCGGAGAAAGCGGCACAACTGAATCAGGAGTTTGTCTAGGCACCTGTTCCAGGACAAAAGCGGCGAAACCCAGAGGTCCTGGCAATTTAGCATTTAAACCATAGTCTCTTTCATGGCACCGAGTCAAAAACGCCCCTGCTATTAGCTTTCTCCAAACAGGTTAATGAATGGGCACGCTTGGGGAAGCAAAATGGGGAAGGGGGGGGAGCAGCTTTAAATGAAAATGACATCAACCACTCCAAGGGACATTTCTCACATGCACAGCATAAAAACAGCAAAGAGCCCCGCTGGATCAGACCAAGAGTCCATCTAGTACAGTGGTTCCCAAAGTGGGCAGTACCACCCCCTGGGGGGCAGTGGGATTACCTAGGAGGGTACTAAGAGGCAAGGGGGCAGCAGGGGGGCGCTAGAGGTGGGCCCCCTTCAGCTGTGTTGTTGGATAGGGTAGGGGGCACTGGGGTTGAGTTTGTGGAACCAAGGGGGCGGGCCCCCGAAAAGTTTGGGAACCACTCATCTAGTTCAACGCCCTCTTTTCAGCAACGGCCAACCCCATATGCCCCCAAATTGGCACTTGGGCACAGAGGATTCGTTTTGAGCCTTCGGCAGGCTTATCCCACATGAATTTGCTTGGGGAAGCAAAGCATATTTCCCCTTGCTCGGTCACAAAAGTAAAATACAGAAAGATACCCCCCTCTAGCACAGAGCTCTGTTTTCTTACCTGTAACAGGAGAGGATCTCGCCGCCTCCAGGTTTGCAGCCCTCTTCATCGATCCACCAAACTGCAAATTTAACTCCGTTTCTCCATCAGCAACCATCACATGCTGGTTATCAGGCCTCAATTTCACTAGAGGGGGAGTTCCCACGGGGTTTCCAGCTACAGATCCCAAGGAACCCTGCGGCAACGTCGCTCGATCGAGGTTTTCTGCTGTCTTATCAACAAAGGTAACATCCACAACTTGAGCTGAATCTTTTGCTCCCGCTTTTTCCACGAGGGAACAGGGTAACAGTGCCAAAACCTGGGATTCTGGCTCAGCTTTCCTTTTGCTCTTGTTAGGTCGAGCCACGACCTCTAGCCGAAGCGGCCCTTCTTCGCCGGCCAAAAAGAACCCTTCGGGGCCAGAGTCACAGTCACCTGGGGGCTCTTCCGCGATTGGCTGTAGCAATATCCTGGGAGACACATTTCCCACCTCCTCCCCATCGTGAGGCAGCTCGGCCAGCACAGGTGAGTCACTGCTGACCAGAGGAGCTTCCCCGAGAAAGGAACTTCCGCTAGGTGGAGAGCCGGCCTCTAGATCGGGGCCAGGCTCTGGTTCTTGGCTCAGCATAGTCTCAGGAGGACGGGGAGCCCCATCGGCACAGGCAGGCCCTTGCAAGCCACCCGCGGCAGCACCTGCGTTCACATTCTCCTCCGCCCCCAGGCCGAAAGCTTCCACCTTTAATCCAGGCTCGGTGCTACCATCGCTCTCGCGGAGCTCCTCGCCCCGATTGCAGAGAGGAGATTGTGCAACAGCTTCGGACGCCGGGGCCTCGGGAAAACACTCTGCCTTGCCAGGCGGCTCCTGCCCCGGTCTGCTTGCAGACAGCTGCGAGGAAGAGCCGTCCTCTTTGTTTTTTTCCGGGTTATCCACAGGCAGGAGCGTCCCTGCTGGCAACTCGTCGGGCAGAGGGCTTCCCTGCCGGACGAGTGTCGTCAGATGGGTGGCTGCCTCCGCGGCAACTTCCTGGCTTTGTGTAGATCCCTCATGATGAACAGCACAGGGTGTGCCCATTAAATTACCCTGCACACACTCCGTGCCCTCGCCACACAAAGGTAGGGCAAGGGCCTCCGGGTGCAGAGATGCTTCCTGGCCAGCAGGGGCCGCTGCGGTGCTGCCATCCTTAGCGACAATCAGCTGAGCCTGTTGGATCACTTCGTCCAGCAAGGCAGCAGCCACGGCAAGGATTTCGTCCTCGGCGCTTTGGCTAAAGCCGTCCACCTTGCAACTGCTTTCTGCAACCTCTAGGCTTTCAGGGGGCCCGCTATCTTTGGCAGGGGACGACGCCACAGGGCTGTCTGGAACCAGCTCACAGGCATGCGCAGGGCTGGTGCACAGTTCAGAAGAGCTACCAGATTCATCTTTCCCAACCCCTTCTTTTTGAGCGTGGCATGCAGCGACATCCCCCTGACGGAGGCCGGTTGGATCAGCAGTTCCTGCACAGCTACAGCTTGGAGTTTCAGTTCCTAGTGGTGCCCGCTCGAAGTTTTTTTGCTCTCCCTCCACGCCAGCCACAAGCTGTCCTGTCCTATCGCTGGTACAAGCAGCCTCAGGCTTCATATCGGGCCCGTTATTTTCCACTTTGGCACCAGAATTATCATCCTGCCCACCGTCCCTCAAATCCGTAACCGCCGTCCCAGTATCCACAATCACTGCTTGCTGCTTGTTATCGTTCGCTTCCAAAAGGGGGTCGCATTTGGGTGCTGTGTTCACCACTGCAGCTTCCGACCTCTGCACTTCCTTCGCTGGGAGCTCAGGATCCTCTGAATGTTTTGTGAAATGGTTATTCGCGCTATCAGCCTGAACGTCTGCCCCCTCCGTTCTGCAGCCCCCAGACTCAACGGGACCAGTGTCTGTGTCAACGCCTAAGTCCCCGTTACTTTGAGGACCCACTGGCTGCTCAGGTACATCCTCCCCATCTCTACAGGCAGCAACCTCGCCGACATCTACCAAACAGGACGCGGCAGGATCCACCATTAGGGCTGCAGATACTTCCACAGCTGTAGATTCAGAGGGACTGTCGTCGCTCTCCCCGTTCTCCCCTCCCTGCGGGACCCCAGCGGGACCGTCCGCAGTCCCCGTACAGCTTCTGCATTCTGCTTGCCCCATACCCGCATTACAGGAAGTGGGCAGCCCAGAGCTACCGCCAGCAGTTCTTTCTTCAACCGTTTCTACCTCCTGGTGGAAATTATTCTGTTCGCCCAGGTCCCCTGGCTCCAACCCCTGATCGGGGGAGTTCATTCCAGTTCCCTTTTGCTCTGCTCCACAACACGGGGGCTCCACGGCACCCTCAAGTCCGGCCCCTGCGCTCAGCTCGCTGTCGCTGATTTCCGGTATTACCCCAGAATTTACAGCGGAGGGTGGTTCCTCCTCTTCCTGTTTGTGAAGCAAGCTGGATTTGTTTTGATTGTGAGAAAAAGACTCCGGTTCTTCTGCGACTTGCAGACTCTCCGAACTTTGCAGCGTGCTCGAGAGCTCCTCGGGTTGCCCGCAGTCATCCTCTTTGGGGCAGGGGGGGACCGAGTTTGACATCGCGTCTAGATTCGCTGGGGCAGATGGACCTGCTCCACTTCCTTCTTCAGTATTGTAGTCTGGAGCGGCTGCAAGGCCTTCTAACTCTGTGTTTGAACAGCAGCCCTCGAAAGCACTCATCAGCGGAGGATGTGGGTGTTCGGTCACACTCTGGAAGAAGCAGAGAGGGGAGGAGAGGTTACGTTTATTTTGCGACACGTCACACTCGATAGACACACACTTAACTTTGCGAATAATACTTTTTTTTTTTTAATCCTGCAATGCTTCAATCATGAGAAAGCAAAAGCCAACCGCCGTTACCAGCAGGGTCAAAAAGGCCAGCAAATTTAGGAGCCCCGTGGCGCAGAGTGGTAAGCTGCAGCCCTGCAGTCAAAAGCTCTGCTCACGACCTGAGTTCGATCCCGGCGGAAGTCGGTTTCAGGTAGCCAGCACAAGGTCGACTCCACCTTCCATCCTTCCAAGGTCGGTCAAATGAGTCCCCAGCTTGCTGGGGGTAAAGGGAAGATGACTGGGGAAGGCACTGGCAAACCACCCCATAAACAAAGTTTATGCCTAGTAAACGTCGGGATGTGACGTCACCCCATGGGTCAGGAATGACCCGGTGCTTGCGCAAGGGACCTTTACCTTTTTAGCTATACCTCCCACCGCTTTTCGACCCAACAGGGACCAAAATGGCTCACATTGTTCTTCTCTCCTCCATTTTATCCTCACAACAAACCTGCGAGGTAGGTTAGGCTGAGAGTATATGACTGGCCCAAGGTCTCCCAGTGAGCTTCCAGAGCACAGTGTGGATTTGAGGTTATACAATGAACACGTGAAGCGGCCTTCTACTGAATCAGACCATCAAGGTCCATCAAAGTCAGTATTGTCAACTCAGACCGGCAGCGGCTCTCCAGGGTCTCAGGCAGGGGTCTTTTCACATCACCTACTCGCCTAGTCCCTTTAACTGGAGATGCCAGGGATTGAACCTGGGACCTTCTGCATGCCAAGCAGATGCTCTACCACTGAGCCACAGCTCTTCTCCATGGCTCTCCAGGGTCTCAGGCAGAGGTTTTTCACATCACCTGCCTGCCAACCTTAACTGGAGATACCAGGGATTGAACCTGGGACCTTCTGCAAGCTAAGCAGAGGCTCTGCCACTAAGCCACAGCCCCTCCCCTAAAATATACAATCATTGATGGTGTATGGGAAAAGGAAATTTGTCTCCATGAGTAGTTTTCTCCCCTCCCCCCAGCTCTCAAAACCCCGATCATTGCAGCGCTGCAAAGAAGAAAATTAACAATTTGGGCTTGCCATACTATGAAGTTTCTTGTCTGTTTTATTTATTTCTTGGTCGTTTGCTTTTACTGCATTTGTTATTGTAGTTTCTATATTCTTTTTCAAGTTTTGTAAGCCCTTTGAGAGCTCCTGCTGGTAGCCAGGTGAATGCTCGAAGGAAGCACCGTTTTTGCTGTCCCGTCTCCTATAATTCAGGGTCACTCAATAAAATTTGATGGGAGCAAGTTCAGGGCTGTGTAGTTAGCCGAATTAGGATCTGACAAGATCCAACACATGAACCTGCCCTTATACTGAACCAGACCCTCGGTCCATCAGAGTCAGTATTGTCTACTCAGACCAGCAGCGGCTCTCCAGAGTCTCAGGCAGAGGTCTTTCACATCACCTATTCGCCTGGTCCCTTTAACTAGAGATGCCAGGGATTGAACCTGGGACCTTCTGCATGCCAAGCAGATGCTCTACCACTGAGCCACGGCCCCTTCCCATGGCTCTCCAGGGTCTCAGGAGGAGGTCTTTCACATCACCTTCTTGCCTAGTCCCTTTAACTAGAGATGCCGGAGATTGAACCTGGGACGTTCTGCATGCCAAGCAGATGCTCTACCACTGAGCCACAGCCCCTGCCCCCATTCACATTCAAATCCCCATTCTGCTGTGGAAGCTTGCTGGGAGACTTGGCCAGTCACACGCACTCGGTCTAACCTGCCTCATAGGGTTATTGTGAAGATAAAATGGAGAAGAGATTGAGGAACGCTTTGCCACCAGATGAGGCTACAGCAACTGGATTCTTAAAATTATTTCAAAATGGCTGTAACCCTGTCTGAGCCTGACCTGGTTGGAGAGGGTGGCCTAAAAAGCTACAAACAAATAAAAGGAGTCTAGATCCACCAACAACCACCAGCCTTGGTTGCAAAATAGAACCTCCATCTCCAGGGGCAGAACACCTCTCGATGATCAGCAGATACTGCCAGAAAAGGGCAATTGCTTTTGTGCCCTGCTTGCATTTCTCAGAGGCATCTGGTGGAAACAGGAAGCTTTTTAAATTTTATGTCATTCAAACTGGACTAGATGGTCCTTTGGTCTGACCCAGCAGGGCTAACCCCTATGAGGAAGGACACACACACACACACCAGTTTTTGATTTCATCAAGCACAGCTCACTCCTCCTCTCAAGCTTACTTCTGCCACATGTTGAGGACTAGAAACTTATAGCAACAACAAAAAGGGGAAAAAACTAGAATAAGGTACCCAAAAGGTAAGGAATCAACAAGAAATCTGGGCTGTGATATTGTTTGGGTATATTGTCACACTGTTGTAATTTTGTGTTTTTATGTTTATTTGGCATGTTCAGCACAGATACACAGAGGCTAGAAGAGGGCTACATACAAGTTGTTTATATTTATATTAATTCTGTGTTTGTATTAAATTTATTATGTATTATTCACAAAATCACTTGTATCAATATTAGCCCATGATTTCATGTTGATTCCTTACCTTTTGAGGATTAGAAACGTGCCACTGGAGATTCTCAGGATATTGAATTTAACACTCAGTTCTGTGTTTGGGGCGTTCTTGGCGTGCACCCACAGAGCCAACAGATTTGGCAAACCTGTCCTGGCTTCGTCTCTGGAATATGCTGTGAAACAGGATGTGGACAGCAGTGCTTTTCCTTAAATATCTGCACAAGTGGTCCCGTTCCAACACAGCCTCAGCTGCCTGATAAGGGCGTAGCAAAAAGCAGAGACAGAGAGAATGAGGCACTTGGACTGGCTGCCGGCCAGCGGGGCGAGCAGACGCAGACAGAAGGACACTTGTTCCGGAACAAGCAAGTGTTTCAGAAGTGGGGAGGGGGAGAGAAACAGCAGAAAGAGAGAGAGAGAGAGAGAGAGAAATGGGACCACCCTTTCAATGAAGCCACTCGGCTGCAAAGAACAGACCCTCTTCCAGAGGAAGCCGGCGGCCTCTCCACTGACCCTATATGAACTGAAATTAAAGTAATTGCAAGGGACAGGGTCCACGTTCAAACCTGATTAGATCGGAAGCAAAGCAGGCCTCGAATATGAGGACCATCTAAACATAGCCCTTCCGTTGTACCCGCACAGGGCTTGCGCTATCACTAAAAAGGGCTGGAGTAAGAGACAGGGACTTGGCCATATTTTACCGGCAACTGACATCTAGCCAGGGTGCCGAGCGATGTTTTAAAGTGGATTTTTTTTAAAAAAAGCACACAACACACATCCATACCTCCTGCTTTAGTATGTGAGGCAGGAGCACCTGCTGAAATATGCTGTTTTGAGGGCAAGGGGCCAGGGCCTCGGATGGGAGGGGCACACGAAAGCTTTGAGGATCCATTCAGATAGACTGCACAGATACAGAGGGATTAACTCAAGAGTCTGTTTTTGAATTCTTCTTATGTCAAGGGCAGCTTTCTATACACAGGGACTTAAGAGTTGCAGAAGAGCCCTGCTGTATCAGACCCCTGGTCCATCTACTCCAGTGTCCTGTCTCTCACAGTGGCCAACCAGTTCCTCTTGAGGGCCAACAAACTGGGCATAGAGATCGAGGCCTTCATAAGAACATCAGAAGAGACCCCCGCTGAATCAGACCAGTGGTCCATCTAGTCCAGCATCCTCTCACACAGTGGCCAACCAGCTCCTCTGGAGGTCCAGCAACAGGGCAAAGAGGACGAGGCCTTCATAAAAACATCAGAAGAGCCCTGCTGGATCCAACCAGTGGTCCATCTAGTCCAGCATCCTGTCTCACACAGTGGCCAACCAGTTCCTCTTGAGGGCCAACCATAGGGCACAGAGGCCAAGGCCTTCATAAGAACATCAGAAGAGACCCCTGCTGAATCAGACCAGCGGCCCATCTAGTCCAGCATCCTCTCTCACACAGAGGCCAACCAGTTCCTCTGGAGGTCCAACAACAGGGCACAGAGGCCGAGGCCTTCATAAGAACATCAGAAGAGCCCTGCTGGATCCAACCAGTGGTCCATCTAGTCCAGCATCCTGTCTCACACAGTGGCCAACCACAGGGCGTAGAGACCGAGGCCTTCATAAGAACATCAGAAGAGCTCCGCTGGAGCAGACCAGCGGCCCATCTAGTCCAGCATCCTCTCTCACACAGTGGCCAACCAGTTCCTCTGGCAAGCCAACAAACTGGGCCCAGAGGAGAGCCAGGTTTGAAAACCCACCCCGCCACGGATGCTCACTGGGGGAATTTGGCCCAGTCACTCTGTCGGCCTAACCGACCTCACAGGGTTGTTATTGTGAGGACCAAGGTGAGGAGGGAGGGAAGATATTGTAAGCCGCTTTGGCCCTTGTGAGCGAAGTGATGTATAAATCCTTAAACAAACAAGCAAACAAACCCAGCAAGCTTCACCACAGAGTGGAGATTGAAACCTGGGTCTCCCTGAGTCCTGGCCCACCAACATTCCCCACCCTGGCTCCACTGTTAAGAGTCCACGTCCCAGATGTTTGCTAGGGCCCACTAAATCCCATTTCTCTCTTCCCAAAAGGAGGCTGTAGGGTTTCCAACCTCCAGGTACCAGCTGGAGATCTCCCGCTATTACAACTGAATGGCTGCTTTGGCAATTGGACTCTATGGCATTGAAGTCCCTCCCTTCCCCTAACCCCGCCCTCCTCAGGCTCCACCCCAAAAACCTCCCACCGGTGGCGAAGAGGGACCTGACATCCCTAGGAGGCAGGGGGAAAGAAACTGTTAAACAGTCACAAGGAAACTGCGTAGAAACAACCCCTTCCCTCACCGTGCGCTGGTCACTCTGGATATAGGTTTGGAGACAGCTGATGTTATTCTCCATGCCAGTTCCTCGTTTCGCTTCGACCGTCAGGGTGTAAATGTTCAGGCCCCGGTGGTACTTCACGGAGTACTCTCCAGAATGCACTGTGTGAGACAAGATACTCCAGGAATCCGGTTCACTGGCTCCTTCTCTGAAATGAAAGAGGGGGGAATCACACATACGAAGCCATTTTCAAGCTCACATCCTCTGTGCTCATTTATCAGAGGTGCCCTCTCTAAAGACTTTTATAGAATCACAGAATCGTAAGGTACCACCAGGGTCATCTAGTCCAACCCCAAATAGGTTGGGTTATAAATGGGTGCATTGATGGAACCAGGCTGGGGGGAGGGGGTACAGTTTTGGGAAATCTTGACGCCACTGGGAAAGGGCAAAATGTCACGAAAAATTGTAAGCAATTCGTCCTTATTCCTGCTTTCCTTTCTGGTTTCCTTTTCCTTCTTTCCTGGGCCCTACTATACTAAATCGTGCTCGCATTCCCTGTTTTCTGTTGTGGGGTCTCCACGTATTTGTACGTCCTGGGACCAATCTTCACCCATGTTAGTGATGATTCCCTCCTTTAGATTAATCAAACTGTATGTAGGAGGGAATCTTCATTATCTTGTTGTTATTACTTGAGTGCCATTTTAAATAGGTTGGTTTTAAGACGTTATGATTCATATCAACATATATATGTATGTAGTATGTAGTTGAAGGCAGCAGGAAAAGAGAAAGACCCTACAAGAGACTGATTGACTATAAAGGAAGCCACGGCCTTCAATTTGCAAGATCTGAGCAAGGCTGTCAAAGATAGGACATTTTGGAGGATATTGATTTATAGGGTTGCCATGAGTCAGAAGTGACTTGACGGCACTTAACACACACACACATGTATGTGTGTGTGTGTGTGTGTGTGTGTGTGTGTGTGTGTGTGTTTATGTTTTTATTGTATTGATAACTGTACATTTTATACTCTTGTTAGCTGCCCTGAGCCTGGTTTTTGTCAGGAAAGGGCAGGGTAGAAATCACATCAAATCAATCAATCAATGAACAAACCTCCATGCACATACAGAAAAACCCAGCATGCCAGGAAATTGCTTGGCCCGGCATCATGGCCTGCTAGGTTTCTGCATGCAGGGAGTCTTGTGGCCTCTCTACCTCCCTCCCCACCATGTGCCGAAGAATATGCCAAGGCCACACCCACAGGCTGAAGGCCAGGCAACCCTTTGCCACATGCTGAATATGCAAAATCAAGCCTTGCCCCCCAGCCACAGAATCCATTCCATTCACAGACCACCACTGTTAGACTTGGAATTTTCCTCTTTTGTTTACTGGATTTGGGTCAGACTGAACTTGGCATGCTGTGTTCCGCCTCTGACACAACACGCTGGTTTGACTTCCCTTGCTGTGAGCTGTTATACAGCTTCTGAACATTAGAAAGAGAGAGACTAAACCAGGCCCTAGCTATGGTCTAAAAATCTATTTTACTGGCAGCAACTAGAGATAAAATACCTAATAGCTCACAGGTTTCTTTCCCCAACTGAACAATCCTAACCTTGAACACAGATCCCCAAGGATTTAAACGCAACCCTTAAAAACTCTTTAAGAGTACAAAAAAAAAAAAAAAAAAGACACATGGAGGGAAGGTATTCCCTATGGACCCTTTTATCCTTTCGCATTTCCTTAAAATTGCCAGGGTCACAATGAGACACAAAGAGATTACAGGCACTTAAATTAAGCGGTTTAAGCAGCTTACGAAGATAGCATTTGGCAGACCAATTTTCAAGCTGAAGACAGGGGAAGACAGAGGAGAGAAAAAAAGAAGCTTACTCCTCGCCCGGGAGATGAACGCTGTTCCCAATGGACACGTCTGCTTACAGATGGGCAACACAGAGCAGTTTGCCTGCTGGAACACTGCTTGAGTCACTGTTCTGGCTTTCCCTGCTTCTAGTCAGCCCCTGCTGAGGACAGGCAATTCTACCATGTCTTCGCATCTGGTGTGATCTGTGTGGTGTGGTGGTTAAGAGTGGCGGACGCTAATCTGATGAAGTCTCACATAAGGAATAGGGGCTGAGGCTCAACAGGTAGAACACCCATTTTGCAAGCAGAAAGTCCCAGGTTCAATCCCTGGTATCTGCAGTTAAAAGGATCAGGTAGGAGGTGACCGCCACCTGAGGCCTGGAGAGGTGCTGTCAAGTCAGGATACACAATTCTGATCTCATTTTTATTTCACTTCATTTATACCCCCACTTTATCATCACTACAACCCTGTGAGGTACGTTAGGCTGAGTGTGTGTGACTGGCCCAAGGTTACCCAGCAAGCTTCCATGGCAGAGTGGGGATTCCAACCCAGGCCTCCTATATCCTGCTCTAACCACAACACCACACTGGTTCTGACCTTGAATGAGCAACAGTGACTCAGTAGAACGTAAACATGAGAAAAGCCCTGCTGGATCAGACCAAGGTCCATCCAGTCCAGCAGTCTGTGCACACAGTGGCCAACTAGGGGCCTCTAGGAAGCCCACAAGCAAGACAGCTGGAGCAGAACCAGGAAGACAGGCGAGGTGGGTTTCACTTAGATCCATGCATCGTGTCTAATATCCATTTTGACTAGTAGCCGTTGTTAGCCCCATCCTCCATAAGAACATAAGAAAGGCCATGCTGGATCAGACCAAGGCCCATCAAATCCAGCAGTCTGTTCACACAGTAGCCAATCAGGTGCCTCTAGGAAGCCCACAAGCAAAATAACTGCAGCAGCATTATTCTGCCTGTGCTCCACAGCACCTTATATAATAGGCATGATACTGGAGAGAGTAGGTATGCATCATGACTAGTATCCATTTTGACTAGTAGCCATGGATAGCCCTCTCCCTCCATGAACATGTCCACTCCCCTCTTAAAGCCTTCCAAGTTGGCAGCCATCACCACATCCTGGGGCAGGGAGTTTCACAGGGCAGCTTCCTTCAGAGGCAGGCCGTTGCTCACAAGTAGAGTGCTTGGCTTGGCACTGAGTTCAATCAGCTCCCAAGGTTTAGTCCCCAGCGTCTCCACTTAAAATGCTCAGGTTAGGTTCAGTGAAGAATAGCCCTCGACTGCAGTTAAAACTAAAGGTCAGAGAGAATTCAGGCACAAGAAGACCCCTCCGTATCCAAAGTTCTTCCTTACTGTGTCAGAAGCTGATGTAGCTTGTGGTAGCCCCTCTCCAAGGCCAAGCTGACCGGCGTGGCTCCTTCACTATTGGGGACGCTGATGGCTCCTCTCCCCCCAGGCTGCTGTAAGAGGAACCACGTCAAACGCAGAAGACCCAGCCTCACTGCAAAGTGCATCAACGTCTCCCGGGGAATGTTCTCTGGGAAGAAATCCGAAGGAAAAAAACCAAAAACGTTAGGGACCTCAGCTTAAGGCCAGTATCATCTCTAGAAACCTCCTCAATCACCTATCTGGTGAGTCAAAAATCCAAAAACCAAGAATCCCCCCTTCCAATAATGAAAGCACATAACCAGAGCAGGGCAACTTGTGGTTCAGTCTCAGAAAGTATGACCACCATTATTTATGTAGGGTTGCCAGATCTAGGTTTGATCTCTATCGCCTGGAGATCAGTTGTAATTTGGGGAGATCTCTAGGCCCCACCTGGAGGCTGGCAACTGTCTTTATGCAACCTCTTTAAAAAAAAAAAATCTTAATTATGCAGATGGGCAATACACATTAAAAGCATGAATTTTAAAAGCCTACAAGATTAAAAAATATATAAAATACAGTCAAACAATACAACACTAGAACTGGCAGTGATAAAATTTAGAAAATGCAATACAATAACACATAAATAAAAATTATAGCTGGTATGTTATTTACTGTAAAGGTCTTGAAGCAGATGAAATAGGTCAGATTTTTGTAACAGACAAAATAATCAAATCAGCACAGAGAATATGAAAACCATTGGCTAATGCACTTAAAAGAACCAAGACATCTAATGTATGGCATCTGAAACTAGTGGCTTACATTGACCACTGGCCTATTCATTCAGGATCAAATCCTAGATAAGAGCTATTTGTCCTAGGACCAGCCCGGCATTCAGTATATTTATAACGCATTAATAAAACCACCATAATCACTAACAGAAAAACCACTATTGTAGATTTAGGCAACCTCTTGTCCCAAAACCCACCCACAGGTAACTTCACACCTTGGTCAAGTTCTCACTAACCCCAAACTCTGGGCTGTACCCACTTCCAATGGCTCATGGAATCAAGCGCTCTTCTGTGTGAACACATTCCTCACACATGGAGGGAGGAGAAGAAGGTGTTTTTTTATACCCTGAGTTTTTCTATTTTTTTTAAGGAGACTCAAACCGGTTTATAATCACCTTCCCTTCCCCTCCCCACAACAGACACCTTGGGGGGTAGGTGAGGCTGAGAGAGCTCTGAGAGAGCTGTGACTAGCCCAATATCACCCAGCTGGCTTCATGTGAAGTAGTTAAGAGTGGCAGACTCTAATCTGGAGAACCGTGTTTGATTCCCCACTCCTCCACATGAGCGGCAGACGTTAATCTGGTGAACCGGGTTGGTTTCCCCACTCCTCCACGTGAAGCCAGCTGGGTGACCTTGGGCTAGTCACAGCTCTCTTAGAGCTCTCTCAGCCTCACCTACCTCACAGGGTGTTTGTTGTAGGGAAGGGGAAGGGAAGGTGATTGTAAGCCTGTTTGATTCATCTTTAAGTGGTAGCGAAAGGCGGCATACAAAAACCAACTCTTCTTCTTCATCAGCAGCCCTGGATTTATTTTACCCGTTGGAATCAGAAAGGGCACCTTTCCGCATGCTCGTGGACTTTTCAGAATACAGGATTACAAGAACTCGGTAGGCACAGCATCTCCTTCCTGGTGACATTTAATTCCAGATTAACTTCTGAAATCCTTTCTAAATCTCGGCAGCCACAACGGATACTTTCCAGAAGCCCTTTCCCCACCTCTCTAGTACATTCCAACATAATCCTGGCTATTTTCTTCATTTTCTCGATAAGTTAAGAGCCAATCACCCCCTCAAGCTTTTCCAAAACCATCAAGCTTAACGTCTGACCCGTGGTATTAAATTGGCCCTTGCGGATACATTCCAAGGGGCATTCTCCATGGGTCCTTTGGCCATCTCCCAAGGACTATGGTCTCCGGGGGTGAGGGGAGATACTCATCCTTCTTGTCACCTTGTTGTAAAGACATGCAAAATGACAATGTCTGAAGCGCTCTGCATGTGATAAAAATGTCAGGCGAGGACTATGGGTTTTCACCATGAATCGGCTGTGAATTGATGGCAGTTTCCACCACCAAATCCGTTTGGCAAAGACAGAGAATTTCACAGCTCCCCTTTACAATGATTAATCATGGAATACAAGGAGTTTCCCCCAGTTGAAGAAGAAGAGGTTTTTATACTCCGGTTTTCTCTACCTTTAAGGAGACTCAAACCGGATTACAATCACCTTCCCTTCCCCTCCCCATAACAGACACCTTGTGAGGTTGGTGGGGCTGAGACGGTTCGGAGAGAACTGTGACTAGCCCAAGGTCACCCAGCAGGATTCATGTGGAGGAGTGGGGAAGCAAACCCGGTTCTCCAGATTAGAGTCCACTGCTCCTTAACCACTACACCGCTCTGGCTCTCATCTTTTCCCCCAAGCTGCACAGTACCATTAAGGAACACTGGCACACATCCTACCACTTGGTGCATGGAACAAGAATTTCTTGCATTCTTCTCCATTGCTGAAGCCCCTTCTGACTCATGGAAACATCATTCACAGGGTCACTGGGACCGCATGGAGAAAAGATCACACAGGTTGGGGCATGGGGTAAGGAACAAGGGGGTGAAATCGCTCCTCCTCCTTCTGCAAGGGCAGCTCTGCTGAGGAAACAGGTAGATTCCATCCCCATGTCCCTCCCCACTAGATCCCATGCACCACATGGTCCCTCCAACCCTAGGAATAATCATCCTGGGAGTCAGAATCCAAGAATGAAGAAGAATTGGGGGAAATTTATGTTTGCAGATGGCTGGGTACATACCACTGATTCTACAGGCCTGGCTGGTGCCTAGGGTTGCCAACCTCAAGGTGGTGGCTGGAGATCTCCCACTATTACAACTGATCTCCAGGCAACAAATTGAAGTTCCTCTAGAGAAAATGGCAGAAGGTGGACTCTATGGCATTATACCCCACTGAAGTCCCTCCACTCCCCAAACCATATCCTTTTCAGGATCCACCTCCCAAATCTCTAGGTATTTCCCATCCCGGATCTGGCAACCCTATCCATGCCTCACCAGAGGACATATGCCACAGTCCTCTGCAGCTAGGATAGCCAGGTCCCTTTCCACCACTGGTGGGAGGTTTCTGGGACGGAGCCTGAGGAGGGCGGGGTTTGGGGAGAGGAGGGACTTCAATGCCATAGAGACCAACGGCCAAAGCGGCTGTTTTCTCCAGGGGAACGGATCTCTATTGGCCGGAGATCAGGTGTAATAGCAGATCTCCAGCTAGTACCTGGAGGTTGGCAACCCTATCTGCAGCTCAACAGAGTTCCATGACACATTTGCTGCCTCTTGGGCAGATGGGTTAACTGAGATTTTCCTGGGAGCCAGAAAGTTTGGAAAAGCCAGACAATAAGAGAAGATGTGAAGAGCGACTGGTGTGGATCACGCTGCTACCAGCATACAATAGCCCTGAGGTCGTACTTGAGTTCCAAAAACCACCGAATGCACACAGCATTGTGACCACTCAGTTAAAAAAAGAAAGAAAAAAGATGCTTCCCAATTTCCTTGTTTACAGAAAGAACACACGGGGGTGGTTACACAACAGCCGGGTAATGACTTCAGCAGTCCGCAAGGAAGCAAGTTTATTCAATCCTAACTCTTAAAGTTTCTTGACATGTTCCACACAAACACACACACAAGCACAACTAAAAAGCCACATTAATCCCCGAAGCCATGGAAAATAGCTAAAAGCAACTGCAGATTTTTTTAAAACTCCAACGCCAGTGGGACCTCCATCCAAGCATCGTAATTAAGAAGTGAGGCAGGGCCTTTAATGCTTTCCAGCATCAGTTTTCGTGAGTCAGAGCTCGCTTCATCAGATGCATGGAGCGGAAACAGCCATGGAAGAAACATTCGTTCTCAAAGGTGCAAGCAATACAACGGTGGGACAAGTGACCAAAAGAGGTTGGCTAGAAACAACAACCAACCCAAGAGAATTCACGCTATTCAAAGTATAGAGACGGGAAAACAGGACAAACATCCAATCAGCTCTCAATCAGGGAAGAGGCAATAAACAGAATCACCCAACGTCCATAAAGGTTGCATGTGCAGCTGGAACATGTCTAGAGGAGGGCAACAAAGATGGTGAGGGGTCTGGCAATAAAGTCCTATGAGGAAAGGTTGAAGGAGCTGGGTATGTTTAGCCTGAACAGGAGAAAACTGAGAGGGGATATGATAACCATCTTCAAGTACTTGAAGGGCTGTCATATAGAGGAGGGTGCAGAGTTGTTTTCTGTTGCCCCAGAAGGTCGGACCAGAACCAACGGGTTGAAATTAAATCAAAAGAGTTTCCGTCTAAACGCTAAGAGGAACTTTCTAACAGTTGGAGCGGTTCCTCAGTGGAACAGGCTTCCTCAGGAGGTGGTGAGCTCTCCTTCCCTGGAGGTTTTTAAGCAGAGGCTAGATGGACATCTGTCAGCAATGCTGATTCTATGACCTTAGGCAGATCATGAGAGGGAGGGCATTGGGCCATCTTCTGAGCATGGAGTAGGGATCACTGGGGAAGGGTGGGGGTGGAGGTAGTTGTGAATTTCCTGCATTGTGCAGAGGGTTGGACTAGATGACCCCGGTGATCCCTTCCAACTATGATTTTATGATAAAGGGTGGGTCATGCTGAGCTATTGGCTCCTATCGTGAGTGAGGATATCCAAGTCCTTATTTAAACCTGGGGTGGGGGGAATGTTCGATTTCTCGATGAATCCCAGTTCAGCACTCGTTCATGAAAATTTAAGCTAAAATAAATTGCCAACCTTTAAGGTTGAGAGACTGGGAAGGGCAGCCATGAAGGAGCTAGAAAAGATTCTTAAGTGTAAGGATGTGTCACCAGCAATCAAGATCAAGTTAATTCATGCCATCGTATTCCCTATTACTATGAAGGGTGTGAAAGCTGGACAATGAAGAAAGCTGACAGGAAGAAAGCAGATTCCTTTGAAATGTGGTGTTGGAGGAAAGTGTTACGGATACCTCGGACCGCCAAAAAAACAAAAAAAAACAAAATCAGAGGGTTCTAGATCAAATAAGGCCTGATCTGACCCTAGAAGCTCAAATGACTAAACCGAGGCTGTCGTACTTTGGTCACATTATGAGAAGAAAAGAGTCACTGGAAAAGACAATCATGCTAGGAAAAGTTGAAGGCAGCAGTGGAAAAGAGATGGATTGACTCTATAAAAGAAGCCACAGCCCTCAATTTACAAGACCTGAGCAAGGCTGTTAAGGATAGGACATTTTGGAGGACACTGAGTTACAGGGTCGCCATGAGTCAGAAGCGACTTGACGGCACTTAACACACACAACCTTTAAGGTTATTACACTAGATCATGGGTTCTCAACAAGGGGGGAATTTATGTATTTGTTTTGTTTTTGTTTTTTAATGTTAACTACTGTTTAATCGACGGGTTCCTTTTTCCCTTTTTCTTTTTCCCTGTACCCTTATTTAATATGGAAAACCAATAAAAATATTTATATAAAAACAACAACAAGGGGGAATTTTAGGGTTCGGGGGGGGGGGGAATTGGGACCACTATTCAGCAAAGCGTGATGTCCTGTACATTATGTACAATCTGTAAAATTGTAGTTTGTTTTTAATTTAATCTGTGACATTCAATAAAGTTTATGACTATCTTGGGAAGGGGGGTAATTATATTCCAAACAATGGTGAAAGGGGGGAACGGAGCAAAAAAAGGGTTGAGATCCACTACCCTAGATTGATAAGGCTATCCTGCAGCTACCCTCTCCACTCAATCTGAGGCTCAAGACTATCAGATATGACCAACAAACACTGGCCCACACACAGAGACAGTGGCCACGCCTTACCATTTAGGGTATGATCTGCCCCCAGTACATTCCATCCCGTTGGCAACTTCAGGTGACGGAAAGCCAGGGCCACTTTCTCGTCGAGAAACTCCACATCTCCAGAGGGCGGCCTGGACCGGTCCAGGAACCTTGTGAAGTTCAGCGCTTGCTGGTTGCCCGCGCAGGTGGCTAAGAACTGAGCGGCATCGTACGCTTCGTCCTGGACGAACTGGAAGCTGCCTTCGTCCACCACCAGGGCAGGGAAGCCTGGCTTGGCAACGCAGAGAGAGACTTTCACCGTCTCACAGCAGTCGTGGCCTGTGAAGCAAAAATAAAACAGGGAAGCAACTGAGAGGGTGCGTTTGCTCGAGGCTGTAACACTTTTGTTCTGTAGCAGTGACCAATTTAGGGATAACCAGTGGTTAAGAGTGGCAGACTCTAATCTGGAGAGCCAGCATGGTCTAGTGGTGAAGAGCGGTGATTTGGAGCGGTGGACTCTGATCTGGAGAACTGGATTTGTTTCCCAGCTCCTACACATGAAACCAGCTGGGTGACCTTGGGCTAGTCACAGTTCTCTCAGCCCCACCTACCTCACAGGGTGTCTGTTGCAGGGAGAGAAGAAGAAGAAGAGTTGGGTTTTATTTGCCGACTTTCTCTACCACTTAGGGAGACTCAAACCAGCTTATAATCACCTTCCCTTCCCCTCCCCACAACAGACACCCTGTGAGGTAGGTGGGGCTGAGAGAGCTCTAACAGAGCTGTGACTTGCCCAAGGTCACCCAGCTTTGTGTGTAGACGTTGGGAAACAAATCCAGTTCACCAGATTAGCCTCCGCTGCTCATGTGGAGGAGTGGGGAATCGAACCCGGTCTCCCGATCAGACTCCACAGCTCCAAACCACTGCTCTTAACCACTACACCAGGGAAGGTGATTGTAAGCCGGTTTGATCCTTCCTGAATTGGTAGAGAAAATCGGCATATAAAAACCAACTCTTCTTGGAGAACCAGGTTCAATTCTCCACTGCTCCACATGAGCGGCGGACTCTAATCGGGAGAGCCGGGTTTGATTCCCCGCTCCTCCGCATGAAGCCTGCTGGGTGACCCTGGGCCTGTCACAGTTCTCTCAGAACTCTCTCAGCCCACGCGGAGGCAGGAGACAGCAATGGCCAAACTTAAGCTGATTTTTCCACGGCTTCTCTGAGTTTTCCATCGATTTTGTTTAGTAATGCAGGAACACCACCAGGCCCAGAGAGTAAACTCCAATGACAATTTCAGAGGTGGAAGCATGCATAATTCCAGCCGGGGCATTGTTTTGCAATGGCCAAACCAAGTCCCTTTAACAACCGGGCTGGCGTTTCAAGTTCTCTGCAGACTCTGTCCGCTCTCGCTTCCCCCTCCCCGCCCGTCGACACAGTGATGTCAAGTCCGCTTGTGCCAGAACAACACAGACTATTCACTAATTACTGGAAACTGCTGTTCTGCCCATTACCTCAGTCTGCGTGAATCAGCCCTCAACCCTCTCTTTTTTTTAATTGATTTTTTTTTTCTTCATGCAAAGGGATTCATATCTTCCCCCCACCCTGGCTCGAAAACTGGCTCGAAAACTTCAAGTATTCACTGCTGAGCGGGAACCGGAGAAGTCCCTTTCCAAGCAGTGCAGAAACCAGCGAAAGAGAAAACCAGGAACCTGATAATTTCTAGAATGGAAAATATGCTTAAAGGTTTAGAACGTTTATGTAATAGTCAAGTCTAGAGTAGCAGATGAAGAACAAAAATGAAGCATAGATTGCAAAACAAGAACTGTATTATTAAATATTAAGTATAGAGCCCCGTTCCGCAGAGCGGTAAGCTGCAGTACTGCAGTTCAAGCTCTGCTCACAACCTGAATTCGATCCCAGCGGAAGTTGGTCTCAGGTAGATGGCTCAAGGTTGGCTCAGCCTTCCATCCTTCCCAGGTCGGTAAAATGAGTACCCTGCTTGCTGGGGGTGAAAGGAAAATGACTGGGAAAGGCACTGGCAAACCACCCCGCAAACAAAGTCTGCTTAGTAAACGTCAGGATGTGACATCACCCCATGGGTCAGGAATGACCTGGTGCTTGCACAGGGGACTACCTTTACCTTTTTTTATTGTTAGCTTGGAAAGTAGAGAAAATATGCATATGGGATTTAAGTAGACTAACGATTAAATAAATGCTCAGATTGACATTAGTACTGATTCAAAATGATCTCCCTGAAAGACTGTTCATATTGTATATATATGGATGACTGAGATGTGTGTATGTTTGTTTGTATGTTTTTGAAAATTTTAAATAAATAAAAAAGTTTAGAATGTGGAGATGAGGATATGCAAAGTGTTTATGGGTTTTGGAATGTTCTGTGGGTTTATTGTTCTGTAATGTTGTTTGGGCTTACTGTTTGAAATGATGTATGGATTATTTTTTAAATTTTGTAAAAAGAATTATGTTATAATTAGAAAAAAGAAAGAAAACAAAAAAATTGACTTCAGCACACACTCCTCTCAGGAGATAACCACTCAAGCAGCCAAATTTTGCCTCCGGTCTAGTGGGATTTATAAACGACTGGTTGAAAACCTTTCCCCGTAGAAGATCTTTCCTCCTCTTCTTCAAATCATCCCTCACAGAACCATCAACATTTATTATTTTAACCTGACTTTGATTTTTATTCAGAGCTGGCATTGTATCGAAATAAAATTTGATTTGACTTCAGCACACAAAACTGGCTGGAGAAAAGGAATTAGAACAGCAGAAGAGTTCTACAACACTGCCTAACCACGCTGGCTCGCCTGCCTGCCTGCCTGCCTGCCCGCCCGCCCGCCCATCCATCCATCCATCCATCCATCCATCATGTTTGTTTAAAATGCAGGCTAAGCAACAGCTTTGGTCACAAGTTGTCACGTTCTATGGCACATGTGCCCCAATACAGATAAAAATATAACTTTTAAAAAAAATTAGGGAAGTCCATCTTGGTCAGTTCTAGAAACAGGGGGAGAGAATAATCATAATAAATATAATGCTGCGGTTATGGAGTTGTGACGGATAAGGGGTTAATCTGCAGCAAGAGCTGACAGACCAAGAGTGGACAGAGCAAGCGAGCTGACACCCTGAGCTCTGAGAGACAGAAAGCATTCGAAGCTTGGGACCCAGCCTGGATAGAAGGCTGTGAAAGTAGTCGAAGTTTCTCTCCAGCCTAGAGAGAAGGCTGTGAAAGCATTCGAAGCTTGGGACCCAGCCTGGATAGAAGGCTGTGAAAGTAGTCGAAGCTTGGGCCCAGCCTGGATAGAAGGCTGTGAAAGTAGTCGAAGCTTGGGACCCAGCCTGGATAGAAGGCTGTGAAAGTAGTCGAAGCTTGGGCCCAGCCTGGATAGAAGGCTGTGAAAGTAGTCGAAGCTTGGGACCCAGCCTGGATAGAAGGCTGTGAAAGCATTCGAAGCTTGGGACCCAGCCTGGATAGAAGGCTGTGAAAGTAGTCGAAGCTTGGGACAAGCCAGAGAAGGCTGTGATAGATTAGAAGCTTGGTAGCAAGACTGAGCGGAAGCCAGACTGTACTCTGTGAACCTGAAGGGTTCTGTTAAAGCCGAAGCTATTGAAACACACACAACCTGTGGTAGTGACAGCAGTGAGAATTGGGTTAGAGAGAGCCCATTCTCAGGTCGCAAAGGGGAAATAGTCTCTGAGGTAGAGCTATTCCGGTAGCAGGGAGGTGTGAAGGATTACAGCCACTGGTGTGGGGTAATCAGAGAAAACTGGAAGAGGGATTTTGGATATTTCCCCAAACTTCTGTGAGTTCTCTGAGGAGGGAAAGGAACTCAGACTTCCTTCGCTCCTGTGAGCTAGGCTGGGGACAGAGTCTGAGAGTCTGAATCTGAGTAAGCGTGAAACTAAGAACTGAAGGAACTTGAGTGAAGAAAACATCTAAGCTATCTCTCTGAAGTAATCTTATGTAGATAAACCTGACTTTGAGTTTTCCCTCCAATTTCTGCCTTTTCCTTGAAAACCAATCTCTGTGAGTTCTGTTCAATAAACTTCCCTGTTTTGTCTGTTTAAGTTAAAAAGCCTCTGGTGTCCTATTTCTCTCTGAGGTAAATACTGGTGTGGGACTGGAAGAGAAGGAAAATAATCTCCTCACAAATACACTCAGGCCAACGCTTTTCCCTCAGCATATATGGCCGAGCTGAGAGAGTGGGATATTGGTTGAAAGGGGGGGTGAGTCATAGGAGCACTTTTCAAATCGGTGCAAAACCAACTGATTCTGTGTGCCTGAATGCAACAGCGGTCAAAAAAGTGCTCTCAGCAAGAAGAGTTGGTTTTAATATGCTGACTTTCTCTACCACTTAAGGGAGATTCAAACTGGCTTACAATCACCTTCCCTTCCCCTCTCCACAACAGACACCCTTGTGAGGTAGGTGGGGCTGAGAGAGCTCCAAGAGAGCTGTGACTAGCCCAAGGTCACCCAGCTGGCTTCATGTGTAGGAGTGGGGAAACCAATCCGATACACCAGATTAGCGTCCACCGCTCATGTGTAGGAGTGGGGAATCAAACCCGGTTCTCCAGATCAGACTCCACTGCTCCAAACCACCGCTCTTAACCACTACACCACACTGGCTCTCTCTAAGTAACATGGGAGGAAGAATCTGCACGGTGTAGCGGTTAGGCTAGCCCGATCTTGCCAGATCTCGGAAGCTAAGCAGGGTTGGCCCTGGTTAGTACTTGGATGGGAGACCACCAAGGAAGGGCAGGATTGCTACACAGAGGTAAGGCAATGGGAAACCACCTCTGTTAGTCTCTTACCTTGGAAACACTACTGGGTTGCCATAAGTCAGCTGTGACTTGACCGTGCTTTCCACCACCAGAACCTAGGAGACCCCAGTCCAAATCCCCAGTCTTCCACTAGAAGCTTGCTGAGGAATTTGGGCCAGTCTCTAATCTACCTAACAGGGTAGTTGCTATGAGGATAAAATTAGAAGGGGAGAACGATGTGGTAAGCTATTCGAGGTCCCCATAGTGGAGAAAAACAGGCTATAAATATCTAAATAAACGAACAAAATAAATAGTATAGCTCGAGCAGAGATACTAGTCCTGTTATCACTCATGAAATGGTGGAGAGGATGCAGAGTTAAAGAGCACAGTGGCTACTTGGATTTAAAACAGAACAAACAAGCGTCCGGCTTAAGCAAAAGCATTTAATGTGTTCCTCCAGGGCAAGACGTTCACTGGTTTTCATTCGCCTTTGATGTCCTCCTTCCCTTGGAACTGACAAAGATTTCAGACCAAGAGGACAACATTTTGACTTTGGCAATTAGTTCAAAAGCAAAGCAAGCTATTCAGTAATGAGCGTGGCAGGGACTTAAATTACTCAAGTCAACCCCCACCCCTTTGATATTTCTGCCTTGTTTCGACATGAGCTCACCCATTTGCCTCAAACATTCTGCAATCGAAGCCACTTGCCACAAAGGACAACTGAGAGATTTCCAGGTGTAAGGAAATTAAAGTCAAAAGCGTAACAAGCTTTTACTTGTTTCGTTTTCAAAGGACAGTCTACTAACTCACCAACACAGAAGAAGAAGGAGAAGAGGTAGGTGGGGCTGAGAGAGCTCGAAGAGAGCTGTGACTAGCCCAAGGCCACCCAGCTGGCTTCATGTGGAGGAGTGGAGAAACCAACCCGGTTCACCGGATTAGCCTCCGCCGCTCATGTGGAGGAGTGGGGAATCAAACCCGGTTCTCCAGATGAGAGTCCACCACTCCAAACTACCACTCTTAACCACTACATCAAGCTGGCATAAAACCTCTGTTAAAACAAAAAAATCTAATTAAATAGAAGGATAGTTTTCAAGAGGCACAGGTACATTTGTAGCATAAAAGCCTAGCAAAGAATATGATGTGCCCTCGCTTGCTTGACTGTGCACTCCCAGGTGCAAACGGGACACCAAGACAGTATCAAGGCAGCATCACCCAGATGCACACAACATCTGGACCTAGGGAGACCAGGTCTCCTGCTAAAGTGGGAACACATGAAGCATCCTTATATTGAATCAGACCTTTGGTCCATCAAAGTCAGTATTGTCTTCTCTGACCGGCAGCGGCTCTCCAGGGTCTCAGGCAGGGGTCTTTCACATCACCTATTTGCCTGGTCCCTTTAACTGCAGATGCCAGGGATTGAACCCGGGACCTTTTGCATGCCAAGCAGATGCTCTACCACCAAGCCACGTCCCCTCCCCGTACTTGCCTCCCTCTTTGTTGACTGCTGCCACTCAATGAGGGGAAAAATCATCGGAAAGCCAGCATCATGCCAACAGTGCAATGTCACTTCCAGCGAACACCTGGAAATGATGTCGCGGTGGCAAAACTCCAGGGCTTTACCATAGAGTGTTGACTGAATCCTAGAGCATCGTGTCACACTTCTGGGTACTCGCCGGAAATGACATCATACTGTTGGCACAATGTCATTCCCCATATCCCCACTTCTTCCTTCTCTCACTTGCTGCCAGCCAATGACTGGCAACACTATTGGACGCCACACTGCGTTACAGCACTTGCTCTATCGTCTGCCAACCTAGAAAAAAACAGGCTAGAAGGGAGGCCGACACCAAAGGACGTCATACAGCCTTCCTGGTACTGCCCAGAAAGGGTTGCCACCTCTGGGTTGGGAAACACCTGGAGATTTTGGGGGTGGAACTTGAGGAAGGCTGGGTTTGGGGAGGGGAGGGACTTTATTGGGGTTTCATGCCTAGGGTTGCCAACCTCCAGGTACTAGCTGGAGATCTCCTGCTATTACAACTGACCTCCAGCCGATAGAGATCAGTTCACCTGGAGAAAATGACCGCTTTGGCAATTGGACTCTATGGCATTGAAGTCCCTCCCCTCCCCAAACCCCACCCTCCTCAGGCTCCGCCCAAAAAACCTCCCACCGGTGGCAAAGAGGGACCTGGCAACCCTCTTCATGCCACAGAGTCCACCTTCTGAAGTAGCCATTTTCTCCAGGTGAACTGATCTCCGTTGCCTGGAAACCAGTTGTAATAGCAGCAGATCTCCAGCCACCACCTGGAGGTTTGGAAACTGGCACGGGAAAAATACAGTACAATGATACAAAACATGTATTGTGTTTCAAAACAATTCAACAAGTACAGTGGACTACAAAAAGTGACAATGAACAATATATATACAAAATATACAAGGCGGGTTTGAAGCAGTCAATAAATAGTACAATCTTCTTAGTGTATATATGTAGGAAAATAGTTTAAAAAGTCCATCAGGTACATGTATAAATGATCACAAAGTCTTCATTAAGCATGATGGGTGGGGGATTTCAAGAATATTTCTTCAGCCCCATTTCCAATCAAGTATCCAAGCCTAATTAAATTCTATATACCATGAGGTCAATTCACCAGTTCCCGTAGGATACTCCAAAGTGTAGGCAGCAGCTAAGCTTGTTTTGTATCATTGTACTGTATTTTTCCCGTGCCAGTTTCCAAACCTTACGGTATTAGCACGGAGGTGCTCTTTTTTCTTGTTTTACCACCTGGAGGTTGGCAACCCTACGCCCAGATGTGCCGCAAACACGTGCTACGTGCCAGGCATGCAGTAGCCACCTATGTCTTAGTAATAACACCCTGCATGCAGATAAAACCTTACGGTATTAGCACGGAGGTGCTCTTTTTTCTTGTTTTACCACCTGGAGGTTGGCAACCCTACGCCCAGATGTGCCGCAAACACACGTGCTACGTGCCAGGCATGCAGTAGCCACCTATGTCTTAGTAATAACACCCTGCATGCAGATAAAACCTTACGGTATTAGCACGGAGGTGCTCTTTTTTCTTGTTTTACCACCTGGAGGTTGGCAACCCTACGCCCAGATGTGCCGCAAACACACGTGCTACGTGCCAGGCATGCAGTAGCCACCTATGTCTTAGAAACAACACCCTGCATGCAGATAAAATGCACTCAGCCTTCAAGGTTTATCAGGTATTTGAACTTGAGGCTTTCTCCACCCTCTGCCTTAGTCCAAGGCCAGCCATTGGAATGCTCCAGCGTGTCCTTGAGAAAGGCTATTAGAAACTCTAAAACAGCAAATAAAACCTACGGCCCTTGGATCGCGTCTCGCCCAGCTGTATGCAGAACAGGTGGGGACGAACCAGAGACGCTCCTTATCGTGGGGAGGGAGCACGCAGAGACCGAACACTGTTGCAGCTAAACAAAGTCGCTGGACGCCTCCCCGCATGACTTCATATCCTATCCAGGCAGGAGAAGCAACCAACCCTGTCCAAGCAGCCTATTTGGGGAATTCGGGTTCCCGTGGAGCAAACAATAGAAGGCCAGCTTCAATGGCTATTTTAAGTCTCCGGAGAAACACAGCCCGCTACGGCCTCATGCAGCCGTCTCCAGCCCTGACATTGCCAGGACAAAGAGTGGACCAGGGGTGTCGGACTCAATTGTTACGAGGGCCAGATAGGACATCAATCTTACTTGGTCGGGCCAGGCCATGCCTCACCAGCCCAGATTGAGAATGGAGGTGGTGGCTGCCTTGGCTGGCTTGCGGGACAGATATGGACTCTCAAGGGGCCTGATCCGGGCCCCGGGCCTTAAGTTTGACACCCCTGGAGTAGACAAATGTCCAGGAAGTGCGCACACAGGTTTTCTAAAGGCCATCTTGGAGAGCCAGCATGATGTAGTGGTTAAGAGCAGTGGTTTGGAGCAGTGGACTCTAATCTGGAGAACCGGGTTTGGTTCCCCACTCCTCCACATGAAGCCAGCTGGGTGACCTTGGGCTAGTCACAGCTCTCTTAGAGCTCTCTCAGCCTCACTTACCTCACAGGGTGTCTGTTGAGGGGAGGGGAAGGGAAGGAGATTGTAAGCCGGTTTGATTCTCCTTAAAAGGTAGAGAAAATTGGCATGTAAAAACCAACTCTTCTTCTTCTTCTATAATCCTCACGCAAAGCCAAGAAGGTAAAAAGATGGAACAGGTGAACTATAAGTATACCAGCAAGAGGTAGCATCGTGGTTAGAGCAAGGGTCCCTAACATGCTGCCTGTGGTAGCCTGGTTCTCGCCAACCCCTTTCCTGGTGCCAGTCAAATATTTTCAGAAACTGTGTTTTGAGTTTCTGATGTTTATGGTATACGTTGACAGTTGCTTTATGTAAAGTACAGGTAGAGCATCCCTTATCCGTACATCCCATATTCAGACTGATTTGAAAACTGGACCTTTCGTGCGGGCACGCAGGCAAATCCGTGGTGCCTACTTTCAACGTTTCCTCTCGCCTAAAAATAAATAAATATAGGGAACCCTGCATCATAGGTGGAGACTGAAATCCTGCCACTGTTAGTTTGTTGTTGCTCTTGTTTAACAGCTGGTATGGGTATTCTGCTGAGATAGTTACACCTTTGCTTTCTGATGGTTCAATGTATACAAAATGAATGTATACATAAATGAATTTGGGTCCCATCCCCAAGATATCTCATTATGTATATGTAAAAATTCCAAAATATCCCAATATATGGAAAGATCCGAAATACGGACCACTTCTGGTCCCAAGCAGTTCGGATAATGGACACTCAACAGGTACTTTATATGTTCAAATAGCAGAGTGAGATTCTAAAAACACCGTGGGGCCTGATTCTGCTCAAACATGATTTCACAGCACAGCTAAAAATGCTTAATGCACTTAACTGGATCTTCCTCTGAAGTCATCAGATCTTTTTTCCCATTTGAATACATATTTTTATAATTCAGGTGGAAGTTAACATCACTACATCAGATTATGGAGACATTTCATAGATCAGGTTCTTATCAAAACCTGGCCAGAATCTCTCTCTTACTGTGTACATATTTGCAACTAGCTCTCTCCAACTGTCCTTGCTAAAAGTAATAGTGTTGGTTTAAAAAAGTCTAGAGTCATGAGAGAAGACCTCATGTAAAGGAGGTAGCCATTTCTTTTCCTTTTTGCCTACAAAATAAAGGCAGATACTGACAGATGGGGGTTTCTTAGCTACTTCAATATGCATACTTACTTTGTGTGTATGCAATATTTTTTTTTTTACAGAATATGTTCATTTTAGGTATCCAGTTAAACAGAGCTTCTCTGTGAAATACTGAAGAGCTGCTACCAGTTATGCTTAACCACATTCCCTGACATTTTGGTGTTGGTTCCCCCTCCTGTGGCTCTCTGATGAACCCACCTCACAGGGTTAGTGTGAAGATAAAATGAAGGGGAAAACCCTCAAGCAAGCACTAAGTGATCTTGGACCAGTAAGGATGTGGATAGCCTGCCTCACAGGGTTATTGTGAGGATAACATGGATCTGGGGGAGCTCCCCAGGGGAAGGGCTCAATACAAATGTTGCTGCTGGGGAAAAAAATTTTTTTTGTACTTTACAGAAAAAAAGCTCCTAAAGGAAAACTGGAAGTAACTTTCAGCGTCTAGCAACAGAAATAGCTGGCCCCCATGTCTTTGAGGATGGCGCGGAGACCTCTCACAATCCCTCCTCTCAAATTTTTCTCCAGAAAGCAACTTGCTGATCACAGCTATATAATACTCCTTTAGGGGATTGTTTGGGGTTGGGGGGGGGCAGTTTCATAATAAAAGCATATTTTTTAAAAAAACCGCATGACTCTACTTTTAAGTGATCCGTCTCTTATGCAACTTGTTTATTCTTCTGGACTCACCAGACAAAGAATATTTTCATAAACCGGGGAGAAAAAAATCCTCTAAAAAGCCCTAGATGTCTCATGCTATACAACCGGACTGCTTTATACTGCGTAAACCGCCTTGAGTCTCATTGAGAAAGATGGGCTGTTATGAATAAATAAATGTTCTATAATGTGTGAACATGCGGAGGCCACAAATTTGCACGGGAACATGACGGGGCTGTTGTAGGGTTGCCAGGTCTCCCCCAGCCACCGGCAGGGGATGGGGGGTAGGGTTGCCAGATCCAGGTTGGGAAACTCCTGGAGATTTGGGGATGGAGCCTGGGGAGGACGGGGACCTCAGTGAGGTGTGATGCCATAGAGCCCACCCTCCAAAGCATCCATTTTCTCCAGGTGAACTGATCTCTATTGGCTGGAGATCAGTTGTAATAGCAGGAGATCTCCAGCCACCACCTGGAGGATGTCAACCCTAACTATCTGCAAAGTCCCTGTCAAACTTGTTGGGACCTTAGCAAAACTGGGGAGGGGAGGGATGGTGCTGAATGGAAAGATCCACGCAAGAGGCCTGTCCATCTGCAATATTCATGCACCCATCTTCCAGCCTTATGGCACCACATCACAGGGGAATGGCCAACCCTTCGCTCACCATCTGCATGAAGGAGATCAGAAGACCCTAATCATTAGGATTGCCAGGTCCCTCTTCGCAACTGGCAGGATGTTTTGGGGGCAAAGCCTGAGGAGGGTGGGGTTTGGGGAAAGGAAGGGAAGGGCTTCAATGCCATGGAGTACAATTGCCAAAGCGGCCATTTTCTCCAGGGGACCTGATCTCTATCAGCTGGAGATCCGTTGTCACAGCAGGAGATCTCCAGCTACTCCCTGGAGGTTGGCAACTCCAGCTGTGGGATAAACAAGGGCCCGGCCTGTGTCCTGCCCATTATTAATCCCGCAGCCCTCAAGTAACACTGCCCCTGAGTCACTGTCCTCATTTCCAAGGAAACTGGTTCAATATACAACTTAAACAAAAGATTAACGTACACTTGCAGAGCGAGAGGCCAGAAGGACAGAGCCGGGCCAACAGAGATAAAGCCAGAACTGGGGGAGGAGAAGCCGTGGCCTTTACACAACAGCAACCAGACGACAGGCTTTTATTTACTGGAGAGAGGCTTGCTGTATCCAAGGGGTGTGCAAGCGGACTGTGCATTGCCAAGAGCAGAGCCAAAAGCAAATCATCTGTTATGTTTTGTTCTGCAAAAGATGTTCTGCAACAGGGGTCCCCAAAGCCTGCAGGCACATTTGGAATTCTGACCCGGCATGGCGGGCGCTAGGGTTGCCAACCTCCAGGTACTAGCTGGAGATCTCCTGCTATAACTACTGATCTCCTGCCAATAGAGATCAGTTCACCTGGAGAAAATGGCCGCTTTAGCCATTGGACTCTATGGCATTTAAGTCCCTCCCCTTCAATGCCATAGAGTCCAATTGCCAAAGTGGCCATTTTCTCCAGGGGAACTGATCTCTATTGGCAGGAGATCACTTGTAATAGCAGGAGATCTCCGGCTAGTACCTGGAGGTTGGCAACCCTAGCGGGTGCCCATGTATACCATGTTGGGGACCCCCACACACACACACACACAAAGTAATTTTGATTGAGCACTCTAAAATACAAATGGTTAAAATAAAGGCTGCATTGATCACTGGCCGTGGCTCAGTGATAGAGCATCTGCTTGGCATGCAGAAGGTCCCAGGTTCAATCCCCGGCATCTCCAGGGAAAGGGACAAGGCAAGTTGGTGATGTGAAAGACCTCTGCCTGAGACCCTGCAGAGCCGCTGCTGGTCTGAGTAGACAATACTGACTTTGATGGACCAGGGGTCTAATTCAGTGTAAGGCAGCTTCATGTGTTCATTAAACACTGGAAATTTGGGGTGGAGGGCACAAAAGAAAGCATTCCGAGCTATAAGCCCAGCTAACAACACCGTCTTGCCACCACCCACCCTATCCTTTGCAAGAAACAGTCAATAAAACAAACATGTGGTTTGAGAAACCTGCATCCATGTGGGATAATGAGCTGTCCCGAGCAGACAAACCCGACACACGACCATTTAAGATAGGCGGGAATTCACCCAGGAAAGCAACCCAACAGTAATTCATTATCTCATCAGGCAGTCCCCTGCCAGCGCCTCCACCCAAGTTCCCTTTCAGCGGCGAACTGCATCCGCCACCTGCTCGTTGCACAAAAGCCAAGGCGCACAGCTGCTCGTACACGAGGGTCTGCTACGGACAGCTGAAAGAAAAAGTGTCCTCCGGTTCTGCAACTCAAAACAGCAACGTCCACGACAATTCGGAGCCCCCAAAAGGTTACAACCGTTGCAATCTGGAACCAACACGTTCACAAACACCATCCTAGCAACAACAAGGTGCGTTCATACCCCTGTTTAGACACAAATTCAGGGCCGTGCGTTCGGCAGATCCAGCAGGGTGTGCAAAAAAAGGCTGAGAGACTTTTCCAGAGGATTTCTTCCCACACGGTGTTGTGACTTCCTCGCCTCTCCCCTCCTTTGGCAGCCCAAAATGCCCTGTCCCCCATGATCAGAACTTCAGAGCACACTCTGGGGTACTCTGGGAGAAGGAAGCCAAAAAAGGTTGCGCCCTGCAGGTAAAAATCCCTCCCCACCCCCATGGCAAAAATCTGGTGGATCCAAGCCAGAACACAGTATCAACTGCAGAACTCCACTATATGACAATCTCAACGTTTGTTTTAATTTTAAAGAGACAAGTCTAGAACATAAGAAAAGCCACGCTGGATCAGACCAAGGCCCATCAAGTCCAGCAGTCTGTTCACACAGTGGCCAACCAGGTGCCTCTAGGAAGCCCACAAGCAAGACGACTGCAGCAGCCCCATCCTGCCTGTGTTCCACAATACCTAAGATAATAGGCCTGCTCCTCTGATCCTGGAGAGAATAGGTATGCATTTTAACTAGTAGCCATGAATGCCCCTCTCCTGCATGAACATGTCCACTCCCCTCTTAAAGCCTTCCAAGTTGGTAGTCATCACCACATCCTGGGGCAGGGAGTTCCACAATTTAACTTTGCGTTTCTAGTCCTTAAGGTTCAGAGCACAGTATGATTAAATCTCAGAAGCCAGACAAGCAAAAGGATATTATGCTAACACATACTCTTCAGGAGGTGTACCATCGTTCTTAACTACTACACCACGCTGGCTCTCTTGAGCCAAATATCAGTCTGTAAATCTGCTAATAAAGTTTAATGCAGGAGTTCCATGCTTGCAGAAAAGTTTGGCAACCACGTCACCAAACCACGGAGAACAGAGGCACCCCTTGCTGCTTTGGGAGCTTCTCCAACACTTGGCATGACTAGGACAAAGAAAGCTTTTCCTATTCCACTACACCGTGGAGGTGCGCCGCTTGACTTCAAGCCTAAGAGGGTCAGGACGGACAGGTGAGCCAGCAAAACTTGCATATTCCTGGCTTATAGTCAAAGTCTCAAAAGAAGGGAAAAACATACTTACCAGGAGCAATTGTCTCTAGCGTCCCTGAAGTGACCTTCCTAGTGCTGGTACAGTGTTGGACGGCAGACCCGGTAAACACAAGATAAAAAACTACATCATCGCCTTCCACGCTGTCGTCTTTGGTGAGCAATACAGAGATCAAGCAGTCGCCCTGGAGGAGAGAACAGCACAAGAATTTGATCCTCAGAGCCAACACTGTGTTGTGATTAAGTGCCAGGCTAGGATCTAGGAGTCCCGGGTTCAAACCCCCAGTTTTCTATGGAAGCTTGCTAGGAGACCTTGGGCCAGTCACATGAACACATGAAGCTGCCTTGTACTGCCTCAGACCCTTAGTCCATCAAAGTCAGTATTGTCTACTCAGAATGGCAGTGGTTCTCCAGGGTCTCAGGCAGAGGTCTTTCGTATCACCTACTTGCCTAGTCCCTTTAACTGGAGATGCCGGGGATTGAACCTGGGGCCTTCTGCATGCCAAGCAGATGCTCTACCATTGAGCCATGGCCTATCCCCATGAAGCTGCCTTATACCGAGTCAGACCATGCATCCATCAAGGTCAGAATTGTCTACTCAAACTGGCTGTAGCTCTCCAGGGTCTCAGGCTGAGGTCTTTCACATCACCCACTACCAGATCCTATTAACTGGAGATGCCGGGGATTGAACCTGGGACCTTCTGCATGCCAAGCAGGTACTGTACCGCTGAGCCACAGCCCCTCCATAGCACGCTCTCAGCCTAATCTACCTCACAGGGTTGTCGTGAGGGTAAAACAAAGAGGCAAGGAACCGTTTACAAGCTCCTCGGAGAAAGGGCGAGATTTAAAAAATGGACGGACGGGTGAACGGATATAGACAGAAGGGTTCAAAAGGTTTATTCCATTCACTTCACTCCCGCACACAAAATAAACCCTGTCAGTAATATAAATTCACAATTGTGGCTGCAGGCCCCCATCTTTAAACAATTGCAGAATTAACACAAACGCAGCTGAATTCCTGAAGCCCTGGAAAGCGAGGCTTTCTCCAGAGAGCCCCCCCATCCTCCCCGAGAGAGACGTTTTAATTCAAGTGTGTTTACCTTTCCCCGCGTATTATTGCCCAAATACTGTCATCTGTTTGAGATCACCACCGCACAAGGTGGTTATTATAACCCCCTTCATTTTAAGCAGCGGACAAATGGAAAACCTGCCTGCCAGGCCCCATTCGGAGAAAGTCGCACAAGATCAAAGCCCTTCGCTGGCACAGGCAGGCGAATGCAGGATAACTTAATTTCGTACCTAGCTTGGACTGGCTCGTGTTTACTTGGCACGGAGCCCCGCTGCCAACGAAAACAGGCCATTTTCCTTCTTTCAACGTAAAAAGCCACCTTTTCTTTCAAGCAATGAACCTTTTTCAGAGGTGCTGCATGTTTCTATGCAGTGCCATCAAGTTCACGCCCCACTTTTCTCCCTGCTGGAGAACCAAAGTGGCTGACGGGATTCACCACATCCTGGGGCAGGGAGTTCCACAATTTAACTATGCGTTGTGTGAAGAAATACTTCCTTTTATCAGTTTTGAATCTCTCACCCTCCAGCTTCAGCAGATGACCCCACGTTCTAGCATTATGAGAGAGGGAGAAAAGCTTCTCTCTGTCCACTCTCTCCATACCAGGCATAATTGTATAGACCTCTATCATGTCTCCCCTTAACCGCCTTCTTTCCAAGCTAAACAGCCCTAAGCATTTTATAGAGCAGTTGCTCTAGTCCCCTGATCATTTTGGTTTCTCTTTTCTGCACCTTCTCAAGCTCTGCAATGAAGTGAACCTTTTCACGGGAGAGAGAAATGTTGCCCCTTTCCCACCACATTTTGCAAAAAGAAGCATGCCCGAGTGGCAAGAAGTTTTGGGCAGCCCCCCCCCAGTTCAGAGTTGAAGAAACTCCAAAATCCTACAACTAGTGAAGGAACCCCCTAATGTCAAATGCAATAGAACTGAAGGGCAGTGTTTTTATTAAACGCAGAACGGAGGCCAAATGGAACACAACCCTTCAACACTTGCTAATAACACGTCCGTTCGGTGTGCTAGCACCAGATTAGTTATAAGGAGGAGTGAAACGACTTCTGGTGACAGTTCGCATCGAGTCTTATAGGACAGGATGATGGAGCACAAAACCGTGGCCACAGATGGTCAGAGATGATTTCCCAAGAGGGTGCGAGCAAAAACGCTCCAACGCCTTTCTTGCAAAGAGCCGTCATACAGGAAAGGATTTGCTGCTTCGTTAAAGTGCTCCGCTTGGTGTATAGATTAGGGGAGCGAGAATAATATGACCCCTTATCATGTCTAGCTCTTTGCAGGAAAAAAGAATAATAATAAGTGGGCAAAACATACCCCTCTGGTCAATTTGCAATTATTTCACCTGCCTCTTGGAGCCGGCTCGGTATAGTGGTTAGAGTGTTGAATGGGGTCTGAATCTCCAATCTGCTGGGTGACCTTGGGCCAATCACACACAGCCTAAACTACCTCACAGGGTTGTTGTGAGGGTAAAATGGGGGAGAGGAGAATGACGTAAGCAGCTTTGGGTCCCCACTGGAGAGAAAGGTGGGATATAAATGAAAGAATTAATAGTGAGCAATTTTTCTTAGAAAGCTCTTTTCTTTGGGGTAAAAACATGCCCCCTGTATATTGAACCATCTTAGCAAGGGCAGAAAAAATGCTGTCCTTCTCAGACATGACCAATTCAACTCCCAATTCTTACAGCATGGTGTAGTGGTTAAGAGCAGTGGTTTGGAGCAGTGGAGTCTGATCTGGAGGGCCAGGTTTGATTCCCCACTCGTCCACGAGCGGCGGAGGCTAATCTGGTGAACTGGATTTGTTTCCCCACTCTTATACATGAAGCCAGCTAGGTGACCTTGGGCTGGTCACAGCTCTCTCAGCCCTACCTACCTCACAGGGTGTCTGTTGTGGGAAGGGGAAGGTGATTGTAAGCTAGTTTGATTCTTCCTTAAGTGGGAGAGAAAGTCGGCATATAAGAAACCAACTCTTCTTCTTCTTCTTCTTCTACAAAGCTTACTTGGATGGCTTTGGGTTACTTTTTATTAATTAGATTCATATCCCCAACTTTATTTTATCACTGAAGATGATGAGGTTCAACAACGTTTATCTTTAGTCATTCCCAAGAAAGCAGCTCTCGAAAAAACTAACCACTAAAGCATCAAAAAGTACATTGGCCAAGAACACCGATCATTCCAATAAGGTGTGCTCATGGTAAAGAGTTATGTCCTGAAGCTCCAGAGATACCACCTGTTTGTGCAATAGAAAGAAAACAAGCCCCCTGTACAAGCAATGACCCAGGTCAGGCACGCAAGGGAGAAAGACTCATGTCATTTGTTGGCTGGGTTACAGCTTTCTACAGATAATGCCTCTAAGCAAAAACATTCCAGAAATAAGTGGGAAGGAAAATTGCCGTGGTGAAGGGGAAAGAAAAGGGAGATCGGTTGGTTTTTCATCCTATAGGTATGAAGAGACCATGCATGCTCCCAGAACATTGAGAACACTGTGTGCTCACAACTCTCCAGGCACAGAAGGCGGGGCCGGTTCCAGGTTTTGAGGGGCACTGGGCAGAGTTCTCAGTCCCCGTTATACCCCCCATGCCCTCTTTCCCTCCCACCTACTTGCACATGAACACATGAAGCTGACTTATAATGAATCAGAGCCTTGGTCCATCAAAGTCAGTATTGCCTACTCAGACCGGCAGCGGCTCTCCAGGATCTCAGGCATAGATCTTTCACATCACCTACTCGCCTAGTCCCTTTAACTGGAGATGCCGGGGACTGAACCTGGGACCTTCTGCATTGCCAAGTAGATGCTCTACCACTGAGCCATGGCCCCTCACCACCACAGGGCCTCACCACCATAGCTCCTCACCACCGCCTGCAGCCCTCTTACCAGGCGGGGGGACTGTGTAGCTGGGAGCATGTGTGGAGCTGGGAGCATGGTGGAGTGCTAGCAAATAAATTGGGGGGGACAGCAGTGGGGGGGGGACAGTCCTTGGCCCTGACAGTTGCCCCACTTCAGGGGATGCCGATGCTCAGAATTATTTCAGCGTTCCTCTCTGTCTCCTTCACCTCTTCCAACCACAGCAACTTCCAGAAAGTTGAGCCAGCGTGGTGTAGCTGTTAAGGGTGGTGGTTTGGAGCAGTGGACTCTGATCTGGAGAACGGGGTTTGATCCCCCACTCCTCCACATGAGCGGCAGAGGCTAATCTGGCGAACAGGGTTGGTTTCCTCACTCCTACACATGAAGGCAGCTGGGTGGCCTTGGGCTAGTCACAGCTCTCTTAGCCCCACCTACCTCACAGGGTGTCTGTTATGGGGAGGGGAGGGGAAGTTGATTGTAAGCTGGTTGGAGTCTCCCTTAAGTGGTAGAGAAAGTCGGCATATAAAAACCAACTCTTCTTCTTCATTCCTGGCATCACCAGATCTATGCAGAATAGCTAATAGGTTGCCTGGAGCGGGAAAGGACGATCGGATGAAACCGACTTCTTTCCTCAGCAGCGAGGCAATGGCGGACGAGAGGGGAGGTGCGATTTCATCCCCTTCTCCTTCTGCAGTCCACCACCATCCCCAAGCCCCCCACAGCTATTCCTCCATAAGGGCCCCAAGAGACGGGGAACAATATTTAAAGGACTGGAAGGAGCTGCTGGAACAGAGATGAACACAGGAAAAATCTCATTCCATGCAAGGAGTGGTAGGATCCATGCCACTGAAATTCTCTCTCGGGGTGGAGGGGATATGCAGATTTCCTAGTTTTTACTATCAAAACCTCCGCCCGACAAGTTTATTTGTTCAAAAGCACGGGTCGCGGCTCCCCACAAATACATCAGAATAGAATGACAAATTATTGCTAAATCCTGGAAGTCAGTAAATAGACCTAAAATTAAGGACTGGAGGGAAAAACTATGGTTATATATGCGGATGGCTAAATTAACAGATTCCCTGCACGGGAAGGATGTGGAAGAATTTAAAATTATGTGGTTAAAAACCTTCGCATATTGGGATAAGCTGGCAAAAGAATTTTATTGATATAGTGAACAAGTTGTAGATACAATCTGATAATATAAATTATTAAAAAACTGTTTAGACACTTCTACGGATGTTCAACACGGTGGTGGGAGGGATTAAGGGTACACTGGTAGAGGGAGGTAGGAACAAAATGGGTAAGATGATTGTAATAAGAATGTAATGATTGTATTTTGAATCTTTCTTTTTTTAAAACCTTTTTATAGATATATCATTCTTATTATGTAGTTCTCTATATTGTTAAACTTTTTTCTTTTGTATTTGTTGTTTGTGTTGGTTTTTTTTCTTTTTGTTTAAAAATTTAATAATTTTTTTAAAAAAAAAGAATAGAATGACAAGATCTTACCCGTCAATACAAGATTCATAACGTTAATTACATATAAACGGTTTACCGAACAGACAAGGGGACTCCAGTCTGCCTATATTAATACCACCACCACCAATTTCCTGAATGAGGAGGAATCTAATTTTCTCCGCCGCACTAGCAAAAGGGAGACTATAAAGCTATACATTTATCATCATCTGAAAACAGCCCATCATTGTTGTTTTTCTGTTATTACTCAAGCTCACATAGTTATTTAGAATGGGAGACAGAAATCTAACAGTAGTAGAAAAGGGCAAGAGTCCAGTAGCACCTTAAAGACTAACAAAAATATTTTCTGGTAGGGTATGAGCTTTCGTGAGCCAACAATAATAGAGATACATGTTGGCTTCTTGCACTTGTAAATAATAATATTGCACTTTTGCATAAATAGTGTGAGCAGAATACTATTTTTTCACATAGCTAGTCTATTTAGTATTAGGTGCTTCTTTTTGCTAAGTAAAACCTCCAGGTACTAGTAGGAGATCTCCTGCTAATACAACTGATCTCCAGCCGATAGAGACCAGATCCCCTGGAGAAAAATGGCCGCTTTGGAAATTGGACTCTATGACATTGAAGTCCCTCCCCAAACCCCGCCCTCCTCAGGCTCTGCCCCAAAAACCTCCCGCCAGTGGCGAAGAGGGACCTGGCAACCCTAGCTGTGACTAGTCCAAGGTCACCCAGTTGGCTTCGTGTGTTGGAGTGGGGAAACCAACCCGGTTCACCAGATTAGCCTCCGCTGCTCACGTGGAGGAGTGGGAAATCAAACCCGGTTCTCCAGATCAGAGGCCACCGCTCCAAACCACCGTTCTTAACCAACGCACCACGCTAGTACCCGGAGGTTGGCCACCCTACCGGTGGCCAGCCTCTTAATCTCAATTTAAGAGATCCAGCCTACTGCCTGAAACAGCCTTAACGAAACAAGGGGGACGGATCCTTCTGAAAACAGCGCTACGTAAGAAGGGTGTGGAGATCTTCTTGACTGCATTACGCCAAGGCCTCCTCAAAAGCAGCACACATGTTTTTTTCTCCTTTAGAAGAGGCTTAAGTTTATGCAATGGAAAAAAAAATAGATACTCCCCATCTGAAAGGGAGCTTAAAACCAAGAGAGGATGAATTCAGCAGCCACAGGATGGCAGCACATTGCACGACAAAGCATCGCTTCCTGTTACAGGCTGCACAAAGAGAAGGAAAGAATGAATATGGAGGGGGTGGATATGCCGCCGGTTGCAGAGCGGACTGCTTTGGGACGCCATGTTAACCAGCTCGGGGGGGGGGAGTATAAATCTAAAGTAAAATAAAAGTAACTATCTAAATAAATACATAAAACAATGCATGTTGTCATAATTATTACAACAGCCCTGTAAAGTAGCTCAGTATTATTTCCCCTGTGTAGCGTAGGGGAGCGGGGGCTGAGAGAAAATAGCTTGAATACCCAGCGTACTGTAGTGGTTAAGAGAGTTGGTTTGGAGCAGTGGACTCTGATCTGGAGAAGGGTTTGATCCCCTACTCCTCCACACGTAGCCAGCTGGGTGACCCTGGGCTAGTCACAGCTCTTAGAGCTCTCTCAGCCTCACCTACCTCACAGGGTGTGTGTTGTGGGGAGGGGGAGGGAAGGCAATAGTAAGCCAGTTTGATTCTTCCTTAAGTGGTAGAGAAAGTCAGCATACAAAAGCCAACTCTTCTTCTTCTTCTGAACTGAACAAGTTCAAATCCACAGGTGAGAACTGGCCATGGAGACATCCCAGATGACTCCCCCATTCTCTGCACCAGCAGTTAAGAGGATCAGCAGAAGAAGCCGAGCTGTTTTGCAGAGAAACAGACTGGTTTTCTCATCGAGGAACTCCTATTACCTCCAAACAACCCCAAGGTTCCTAGAACATGCTTTTTTTGGGGGGGGGGGAGAACCAACTGTGACTCAAATAAAGAACATAGGTAGGAAAGCTACTGAATAAGATTGCTAATTATATCACAGTGTCTCCATTAGGTTCAGTTTCTTCACTGTTCGTGTCAGCCGATACCATAAGAACATAAAGGAAAGCCCTGCTGGATCAGACCAAGGCCCATCAAGTCCAGCAGTCTGTTCACCCAGTGGCCAACAGGAAGCCTCTAGGAAGCCCACAAGCAAGACGACGGCAGCAGCACCATCCTGCCTGTGTTCCACAGCACCTAATATAATAGGCATGCTCCTCTGATCCTGGAGAGAATAGGTATGCATCATGACTAGACTACCGAATTTACTCCTGAGTCCTCCACTTGTACATGTCTCTTTCCCCCCTCTTCCATCCCTGCCTGTTTTCTCCACAACCCCACCACCACCAAAACAAAAATCAGCAGGAAAATCCATAGGTGGCATTTAGATAATCATGATATTGGACAAGTCACCTGCTTGAGATACCTAGGAGTCATTTTCCAAGCCTCCAGAAAGTACACAACAGGCACACCAAAAGAAACAGGTCTGTTTGCACAGTGATGTAATCCCAACGGTGCTTTTGTTTGTTTCCTTCACGCAGACAACAAACGATTTATCACATTTTTTTTTCTACAGGTCCCTTTTAATGTAAGAGCACCACAAATACCTGGATGGGAGTACCGAATGCAAAGCATGAGATTGCTTGGGTAATTCCGGGATGGCATCCAGGGACGTTCCGCAACCACATATCAATATTAGGACCACATCAAAAGGAAATCTGTTCTGGTGATGCGAACAGGAGTGACCGCAAGCTGCTGCCTCGCCACAAGGTAAATCATGTATAAAAGAGCACCCTGGTTGAAGGAATCCCTTTCATAAAGTACTATAAAAGGAAGTGTACATACGGCTAAATAGCAAAAGAGGTTTCCCGCTATATCTTACGATGTAGCTAAATTTTGTTGGAAGGCCATTACTAAAAGGAACGCTCAAAATAAAAAGGGTTATACTTTTTGCGATGCATCAGATGATGAGTGATGGGTGAAGCATGGTATAATGTATTTTTCCCCTCTTTTTTCTTTTATATTTTAATATGCTGACAGATGTATTTTAACTTGTCCATTTTAGGATATTTTATTCAACTTTCTATCACTTTAGTTATCGGTGTGTGTGTGTATGTATGTATACACACACACACACACACACCTGTACTGTTTTGTAATTTTATGCTGGCCTTTGGCCTTAACAAATAAACAAACAAGCAATAGAGGTTCCTTGAATCCTTTCCTAGAAGGGGAGAGGAGGTGGTGGAGGAGGAGGTGGCGGAAGAGGAAGAGGAGGAAGAAGCAGAAGACACCCCACAACAGACACCTTGCGAGGTAGGTGGGGCTGAGAGACCTCTAAAAGAACTGTGACTAGCCCAAGGTCACCCAGCTGGCTTCGTGTGTAGGAGCGGGGAAACAAATCCAGTTCACCAGATTAGCCTCCGCCGCTCATGTGGATGAGTGGGGAATCAAACCCAGTTCTCCAGTTCAGAGTCTACAACTCCAAACCACTACTCTTAACCTCTACACCACTACACTGGATGGGTCGGGAAAGGGGCACAGAATCCCCACTGCACAACATTTATTTCTGTGTGCAGGGCACCTAGCTCTCCTGTTCTCTCCTCTACTTTATCCTCACAACAACCCTGTGAGCTAGGCTATGGCGAGTGAAAAAGGCTGGCCCAAGGTCATCCAATACAGTTGTGTGTCTGAGCACAGCGTCTGAACCCAGGTCTGCCCAATCCTTAGACACTCCGTATTGTGTCCATTTTCGTTTTGCAGACTGGAGAGCTGACTTTCAGTCAGGGCTTCCAAGCCCCTCTTCAGGGCAGCAGATTCCCTGCCTCCCCCCTCGCCTCTGTTCCCAAGAGGCGCAAGAGAAAAATATTTTTTCAATAATGCAATGCTGGCTGTATCGTCATATCACTTCTGATAAAAAAAGATGGAAATGACACAGGGTAACTCTAGGAATCACTGGGAACTCTATGGTAAAAGCATAGTTTCTGGTGATTCCTAGAGATACCTATGTCACCTCTGGTTTTACCAGAAATAAGACATCACAGCCAACGTCACGCCACCTTCCAAAACATCCCTCCCACCTACCTCTAATATAAGATTAAATTCGTATCTCAAGTGTTTATGGTCAGAATTTACTGGTAACAACAGTTCAGCGTTCTAAGTAGCGTCAATACACATTGACCACATAAGGGTATACTTTTGAGTCCTGCGTTTTGGATCCATTTTGAAATATTTCATTCAGTGGATCCACAATGCAAGGACAGACAGACTCTGCAGTTAGGGTTGCCAGGTTCTTCTTCGCTACTGGCGGGAGGTTTTTGGGGTGGAGCCTGAGGAGGGTGGGGTTTGCGGAGGGGAGGGACTTCAATGCCATAGAGTCCCATTGCAAAAGTGGCCTTTTTCTCCAGGTGAACTATTCTCTATCGGCTGGAGATGCGTTGTAATTAGTGGGAGATCTCCAGCTAGTACCTGGAGGTTGGCAACCCTAACTGCAATACTTATAGCTCTGAATCAGATGCTGCCGACAAAAGATTTTGTGCTGCAGCTCGGGGCAACTTTTCATCAACAATTAAGATTTCAAATGAATACAAACAGTTTAATTATTGAACAGTTTGTCTTTTAAAAGCCTGAGAACCCAAATTTCACTTTGAAGAACCTCAAAGTCTGGGGGAAAATGGGGGGAAAAAATAATTTTACTCACATACAACGGAGCTTGCTGGGGATTAAGTTTCATGACCCAGAATGCTGGAACAGAAGAGAAAATTATAATTAGAAAACTGTTCGACGTCCACAGCGAAACAAGCAATTCACTTTTGATGGGGGGGGGACAACATTCAGAAATATCCACAGTATCACTCATGGTTGTATGCAGAGACTTTGAAATAAGTGTTTATTTATTTTGTTCTGCAACACTAAAATACACTGTAGCAAGTCATCAAAGCTTTTCAAACAAATATTATGGTTCGCAAGTTGTGAAGTTCCAAGAAACAAACACACATGAGTTGTGAAGTTTCAAGAAACTAACACTCATGAATACACGAAGCTGTCTTATGCTGAATCAGACCATCGGTCCTTCAAGGCCAGTATTGTCCTAAGAACCTAAGAAAAGCCCTGCTGGATCAGACCAAGGCCCATCAAGTCCAGCAGTCTGTTCACACAGTGGCCAACCAGGTGCCTCTAGGAAGCCCCAAACAAGACAACTGCAGCAACATTGTCCTGCCTGTGTTCCACAGCACCTAAGATAATAGGCATGCTTACAAGAACATAAAGGAAAGCCATGCTGGATCAGACCAAGGTCCATCAAGTCCAGCAGTCTGTTCACACAGTGGCCAACCAGGGGCCTCTAGAAAGCCCACAAGCAGGACAACTGCAGCAGCACCATCCTGCCTGTGTTCCACAGCACCTAATATGATAAGAACAAGAGAACATAAGAAAAGCCCTGCTGGATCAGACCCAGGCCCATCAAGTCCAGCAGTCTGTTCACACAGTGGCCAACTAGATGCCTCTAGGAAGCCCACAAATAAGACGACTGCAGCAGCATTGTCCTGCCTGTGTTCCACGGCACCTAATATAATTAGGCCTGTTCCTCTGATCCTGGAGAGAATAAGTATGCATCATGACTAGTATTCATTTTGACTAATAGCCATGGATAGCCCTCTCCTCTCCATAAACATGCCCAATCCCCTCTTAAAGTTGGCAGCCATCACCACATCCTGGGGCAGGGAGTTCCACAATTAAACTATTGTCTAACCTTCATCGCCAGAAAGGATAAAATGACATCAGTGCAGATTCAATTTCAATTTCGAACTGTTAATACTTCACACTAGCTGTGAAAAAGAAAATACAAAATACGTATTCAGAAAACTGGGCACTCTTTCAACACAGCAAAGTAGAAAGTGCTGAATTTAGCTGATACCTTAAAAGTCTGCCCAACACAGGGATGCCTTGAAAGCATAGCCATACTTGGTTCCCTGTTCGTGAGAACTCAGTTATTAACTGTTCTTTAAATGTTTTCAAAATCTGATTGAACTTTTCCATGTATGGCATTAGTATTACTGAGTTATACAGTTGCTTATGATACGGTTCTCTCGTTCCCCTCTGCCAGATAGGCTCCACAGACAATTGGCTCCTGGCACGTTTAACAAGACAAATTCTTTACCCCCAAAGAAAACATCTTTTCTTACAGAAACAGGATACGGAGATTGGAAGGCAACGACAGGGCACTGTGAATTTTAAAAAGCATTCCATCAAATATCTTAAAGGATATTTTTAGAAAAGGTTACACGACAGTGCTCAATGGTTTCCCCTTTCAAATTCACCGCAAGAAAACATGAGAAAACACAGGGGCTAGCCCTCTTTCTAGTCAAAAGCATACCTGCAGTACCAATTTAAACTGCTTTGTTCATCATTCATAGGGTTGCCAACCTCCAGGTAGTGGAAAACAAATCACACACCTCTATACACTTATCATGAGATGAGAAATTCAGTATAGGAATAGCTGTGAGCAATGCCAACAATATTCTGGCTATATATTTATAGTACGTGGTAATATACCCACCAACAACATATATTCCCAACAAACATATGTATTTATTTCTTTTTCATGTAGAATTTTCCAAAAAACAAATTCACAACAGTTCCTATGTAAGATAAGTATTGGCAAAGAGGGACCTGGCAACCCTAATCATTTGGTCACCTGAGGAAATGTTGTTCTTAGGGTAGCGGCCATGGGCCTAGACAAGCCATGGCGGCTAAAGAGAAGCACCCCAAACACCTCCCACCCATGGCGAAGAGGGACCTGGTAACCCTAGGGGGCAGATAAAGGTAAGTTAATCGGTGGGTGGGAAGGAGAGCAGGAAAAGAGGAGAGGCATATACATATGAACACACCTATGAGTAGTTTCATCCATTACAACAAAACCAGTTATAACATTTTCTATCACTATCTCCAAATGCAATATCCACAGCCGCCTCATCGATAAACAAAATAGCTACGTTCAGTCCTCACCCCCACCCAGTCGGTGGCTTTGCCGTTCTCACACATTTCTTCACATAAACACATGAAGCTGCTGTATACTGAATCAGACCCTTGGTCCATCCAAGTCAGTATTGTCTACTCAGACCGGCAGCGGCTCTCCAGGGTCTCAGGCGGAGGTCTTTCACATCACCTACCTGCCTGGTCCCTTTAACTGGAGATGCCAGGGATTGAACCTGGAACCTTCTTCACTCATCTGCTTTCCCTCTCTCTTTACAGTACATGAGCTTAGCTCACATGAACACGTGAAGTTGCCCTTCCAGAGTCAGACCTTTCTTCGCCAATCAAAGTCAGTCTTGTTTCCTCTGAAAGGAGGTAGCCCTCCCAGGTCTCAGGAAAGGTCTTTCACATTCCCATCTACCAGACCCTTTAAGTGGAGATACCGGTGATTGAATCTGGGACCTTTTGCATGTAAAGCAGTTGCTCTGCCACGGCCCCACCCTTCACCCTAGCCTTTCCTGATTTCATCAAGCTCCAATCCGGCTGTAACCTTTATTTCCCAAGAACTGGGATTGCAAATCCTTGGTTAACTCCAGTTTCGATTCACAGTTTGCTATGAGTGAAGGACCCAAATTGCTATCATTTCCAATTCAAATGCACGTTTCAGGAACGAGGCATGCCCTGCCAAACTTGATGTTTTTAATCTTCTCCACCCCCAATGCCAATTGTTAATTTATACCTAATTTTGTTCCTAAATTCTGAAGGAGGAGAAACAAGAGGGAAAACTTCACATTCAATGGGAATTTTAAGCATATGTGCCAAGTGGTGCATGTAAAAGAAACTATGAACATATGAACACATGAAGCTGCCTTATACTGAATCAGACCATCGCAAAGTCAGCATTGTCTACTCAGACTGGCAGCGGCTCTCCAGGGTCTCAGGCAGAGGTCGTTCAGATCACCTACTTGCCTAGTCCCTTGAACTGGAGATGCCAGGGATTGAACCTGGGACCTTCTGCATGCCAAGCAGATGCTCTACCACTGAGCCACAGCCCCCTTTATATAGATGTTCTGGACATTTACCCAAGTGGCAGTTTGGACAAGGTCTTTAAGCTGGTTAAAGGAGCCAGCGTGGTGTAGTGGTTAAGAGCGGTGGTTTGGAGCGATGGATTCTGATCTGGGGAACCCGGTTTGATTCTCCACTCCTCCACATGAGCGGCGGAGGCTAATGTGGTGAACTGGATTTGTTTCCCCACTCCTACACATGAAGCCAGCTGGGTGACCTTGGGCTAGTCATACTCTCTCAGCCCCACCTACCTCACAGGTTATCTGTTGTGGGGAGGGGAAGGGAAGGTGATTGTAAGCCAGTATCAGGAGCAAAACCAATTCAATTCACTTTCGGATTCAAACACACTTTATAGATGTCATCCAAGTAATCCTTCCAATAACCCCGTAAGGAGGCGGCAGGTAGAAAGTGCCGTCAAGTGGCCGCTGACTTATGGCAGCCCTGTAGGGGCTTCAAGGCAAGAGACCAACAAGAGATGATTTGCCATTGCCTGCCTGGAGAACCAGGTTCGATTCCCCACTCCTCCACATCAGCGGCAGACTCTAATCTGGTGAACCGGGTTGGTTTCCCCCTTCCTCCACATGAAGCCAGCCGGGTGACCTTTGGGCTAGTCACAGTTCTCTCTGAACTCTCTCAGCCCCACCTATCTCACAAGGTGTCTGTTGTGGGGAAGGGAAGGGAAGGTGATTGTAAACCGGTTTCATTCTTCCTTAAGTGATAAAGAAAGTCAGCATATAAAAACCAACTCTTCTTCTGCCTCTGTGTAGCTTTGCAGTTATGCTATGCTTCAGTTCTTTCTGGTGGTTCTGAGACTTCTACAGTCCTAACGCATTGTTTATTGAATGTCTAAGGTTGCCAGGTCCCTCTTTGCCACCAGCGGGAGGTTTTTGGGATGGAGCCTGAGGAGGGTGGGGTTTGGGGAGGGGAGGGACTTCAATGCCATAGAGTCCAATTGCCAAAGAGGCCCTTTTCTCCAGGGGAACTGATCTCTATCGGCTGGAGATCAGTCGCAATAGCGGGAGATCTCCAGCCAGTGTCTGGAGGTGGGCAATCCTATGGATGCCCCCCCCCATGTTGACTGTATTGACTCCCCCTGCGTAATCCACCTTGAGTCCCTGGGAGAAAGGCGGACTATAAATAAAATAAATACTTAAGAGGCAAGCTTTCGGAAAGCCGGCTGCAGCGCGAGCACACCAAGGCATGACCTGCGCCTTTCGGGAGAGCGAGCCTTGCTCGTGACCGCCAGCGTTCAAAATAACAGCAAAATAAAAGCATTCTTGTACGAGTCGTCTACTTTTGGACCAGCCCCGGTACAAAGGGGCTTCCACACAGGACTGAGATTTGTTTGCCAGCTGCATCCTGTTCAGAGGCAAAGGGAACCACATGCTGCCCCAAGGATGTGAGCGGCACTGCAGCTGCCAAGAGGGTCTCATTCGGGCCGGGTGTGGGTTGATTTCTCTCTCTCTCTCTCTCTCTCTCTCTCTCTCTATATATATATATATATATATATATAGAAAAGACAGGTGCCTCGGGAAAGGGTCCCAGCCTTCTAGCTACCACACTCTGTTCCCACTGACATAGGCATTAATGGTCTGCATGCTTGAGGAACCTTGTGTGTGCAAAAAAGTACTTCTGGGCATAGAGTAGGGGTCACTGGGGGTGTAGGGGGTAGGTTAGGGTTGCCAGGTCTCTCTTTGCCACCGGCGGGAGGTTTTTGGGGCAAAGCCTGAGGAGGGCGGGTTTTGGGGAGGGGAGGGACTTTATGGCACTGAAGTCCCTCCCCTCCCCAAAGCGGCCCTTTTCTCCAGATGAACTGATCTCTATTCGCTGGAGATCAGTCGTAATAGCAGGAGATCTCCAGCTAGTACCTGGAGGGCAACCCTATGGAAGTCTCACTGTGTTGATTGTATTGACTCCCTCTGCGTAATCCTCCTTGAGTCCCTGGGAGAAAGGGGGACTATACCATCTGGAGGTTGACTAGGGTTGCCGGCTGTGGGTTGGGAATTACCAGGGGATTTTGGGAGTGGAGCCTGAGGAGGGCAGGGTTTGGAGAGGGGAGGGACTTCAATGTCATAAAGTTCAATGGCCAAAGCAGCCCTTTTCTCCAGGGAAACTGATCACTATCGGCTGGAGATCAGTTGTAATAGCAGGAGATCTCCAGCTGGTACCTGGAGGTTGGCAACCCCAATGCTGGATGACCTTGCGGCAATCACACACACTCCACTTAACCTACCTCAAGGCATTGTTTTGAGGATAAAACTGAGGAGAGGAGAATGATATAAGTCATTTTGAGTCTCTACTGGGAAGGAAGGCAGGGTATAAATTGACGTGAATAAATATAACAAAAATCCCTTTTTTCACCAAACTGGTACAGCTCATTTTACCACCATATGTGTAGACCAAGTCTAAGATTGCTTTTATCTGGGTTGCCAGCTCTAGGTTGGGAAATTCCTACAGATTTGGGGGTGGAGTCTGAGAAGGGCAGGGTTTGGGGAAGGACCTCAGCACAGTGCAATACCATACAGCCCACTCCCCAAAGCCACCATTTTCCCCAGGGAAGCCAAACTCTGTTGTCCGGATATGTTGCAATTCCAGGTCTCCAGGCTCTACCTGCAGGTTGACAACCTTCCTTTTATCCGGTAATGGGCCTCCTATCACCCCCCACACACACACAGTTCCCAATGACTTCTCCAGCGCACAGGTTGTGTTGCTCATCCATCTCTCTGGCCCTGAAGGGAATCCGATAGCTGCCCCCACATACACAGGATACCGGATACAGAGGAGGCGTTAGTTGTTTTCAAGAGAACCGCTTTGAGAAGCACAAAATCACACAACATACCGGGGATGTGGGGGGGGGGGGAGTCGTTCTGGGAAGAAATGCTAAAATTCTCCCTTCAGTTTTTCTCCCTCAAAATGGTTAGCAAGTCAGCCTCTAACCCAGTGGTTCCCAAACTTTTCGGCCCACCGCACCCCTTGGTTCCACAAACTCAACCCCAGCGCCCCCTACTCTATAAAAAGCATTATTCAAAATAGGGGTTTGCATGACTCACTAAAGAAGATAATAATAATAGAATTTCAAAACAGTAACAATTAATTGCACATCTATTCAAAATCAAATTAAAACTTTTTAGTTGAAATTTATTCAACAAAACTGAGGAACTTGATCTAGTGGTACCAGCTCTTCAAAGTCCGGGGGGAAATCCTGATAGTTTCCACCAAATTTGCCAGCATGGTGCCATAGCTTGATCTATTGTAAATTAGTGAACGCCACAGTTGAAGGTGCCCACCTCTAGCGCCCCCCTGCTGCCCTCTTAGTGCCTCCCTAGGTAATCCTGCTCTGATCTGGATGGCCCAGGCTAGCGGGGTCTCGTCAGATCTCAGAAGCTAAGCAGGGTCAGCCCTGGTTAGTATTCGGATGGGGGACCACCAAGGAATACCAGGGTTGCTGTGCAGAGGAAGGCACTGGCAAACCACCTCTGTTAGTCTCTTGCCTTGAAAACCCCATAAGGGGTCGCCATAAGTTGGCACAGGTAATCCCACCCCCCAGGGGGTGGTACTGCCCACTTTGGGAACCACTGATCTAACCCCTTCCTGACCAAATACAGGGAGGCAGACAGAACAGCCACCGGAGTTGTTACATGCCATCTTCTTCCCCACCCTCTGAAGGAATGAAGGACGGTTAAAGCCTCCCTTCTTCTTTAATCTAGGCCTCTCGCTGCTCTCTTCCCCACCCCACCCCTCGTCTCCTGCTCTCCCCCGTCCCCAAAACACACGCTTTTTAAAACCCCGCTAGCAGCCAGCAAGAGCTCCGAAGCGCTCACCCTTCTCGCCCAGTTGCGCTCCGTGCCAACTAAATGGCAGTATTGTTGACGCGGGAACGGGCGTGTAAAAAAAAAAAGGGATTAATCGGCTGGCTCTAATAATACGGGCTGATCCCCAGCCTCGTCATAAGCCTCTTTTTTTTCCTTGTCCGGAATCAGAAACACAATGAGGGCTGGTTTGCCACAGGTATGAGTGACAGAGAGAGTTGAATGGAGAATGCACAATCACTCGGTCAACGTGACTCATCTCGTCTAGAGAGTGACGGGTTACCGATGAAGTTGCTATAGGATAGCACAATTCAACTTCTATTTTTAGGTTTCCTGCGGGGCTTTTTTTTAAAAAAAAATTCTTCCTGCTTTTAATACAAAGCAGCAGACCGATAATAATACTAAGGGCTGATTCACACATGTGTGTATGTGACTCTCCTTTAACGTTGACGGCAAATCAAGATGGGGTGGGGAGAAACAAAGCAGGCGGCTTCCCTGGTGTCAGGGACCAGCCCACGGCACTGATGATGACGAAGAAATGTTGGTTTTTATATGCCGACTTTCTCTACCACTTAAGGAAGATTCAAACCCGCTTACTATCTCCTTCCCCTCCCCACAACTGACACCCTATGAGGTAGGTGAGGCTGAGAGAGTGTGACAAGCCCAAGGTCACCCAGCTGGCTTCATGTGGAGGAGTGGGGACACCAACCCAGTTCACCAGATTAGCCTCCGTTGCTCACGTGGAGGAGTGGGGAATCGAACCTGTAGATCAGAGTCCACCGCTCCAAACCACCGCTCTTAACCACTACACCACGCTGGCTCTTGGTGATGACTCCTCACCAAGCAAAGAAGCCGAAGATTCAGATGAAGTCCTCGTACCACCCCAGAAAGAAGCATCCAAGTCACCTCCAAGGGCCCTTTTCAACCTGTGGGATCAGCTCAGTTCCGCAGGGCCTGTTAAGACTGAGATGTTCCGCCAGGCCTACAGTTGAGGAGAGCGAAGAGTTTTCATCTTTGCTGGCCTCCTTACCCCTACCCCCATCCCCATAGTTATTTCCTTTGGTCCATAACAACATAAGAAAAGCCCTACTGGATCAGACCAAGGCCCATCAAGACAAGCAGTCTGTTCACACAGTGGCCAACCAGGTGCCTCTAGGAAGCCCATAAACAAGACAACTGCAGCAGCATTCTCCTGCCTGGGCTCCACAACACCTAAGATAGTAGACATGCTCCTCTGATGCTGGAGAGAATACGTATGCATCATGACTAGTATTCATTTTTACTAACAGCCATGGATAGCCCTCTCTTCCATGAACATGTCCACTCCCCTCATAAAGCCTTCCCAGTTGGTGGCCATCACCACATCCTGGGGCAGGGAGTTCCACAATTTATCTATGTGTTGTGTGAACAAATATTTCCTTTTATCTGTTTTGAATCTCTCACCCTCCAGCTTCAGCAGATGACCCCGCGTTCTAGTATTATGGGAGAGGGAGAAAAGCTTCTCCCTGCCACTCTCTCCATACCATGCATAATTTTATAGACCTCTATCATGTCTTCCCTTAACCTTGGAATGCCAGGCCCATATTTGCCACCGGCGGAAGGTTTTGGATGGTGGAGCCTGAGGAGGGAGGGGTTTGGGGAGGGGAAGGACTTCAATGCCATAGAGTCCGATGCCCAAAGTGGCCATTTTGTCTAGGGGAACTGATCTCCATCGGCTGGAGATTAGTTGTAATAGCAGGAGATCTCCAGCTAGTACCTGGAGGGTGGCAACCCTACCTTAACTGCCTTCTTTCCAAGCTAAACAGCCCTAAGCGTTTTAACTGCTCCTCATAGGACCGTTGCTCCAGCCCCCTGATCATTTTGGTTGCTCTTTTCTGCGCCTTCTCAAGCTCTGCAATATCCTTTTTTAGGCGTGGTGACCAGAACTGTACCTTTTCTGCTCCTGTCCCTCCCCTTCTTTTCTCCCACCCGCTTTAATGGTTATTCTTTGATTGGTTATCTTGGGAATTATGATTTAGGGTCTAAAGGCGCCATGACAAATTTTAAAGCAATAAGGTTTTAAGTATAAATTATATATAGGACAATATACACCTATAGAGGAGTTAGGCAGGGCTGTTTACTCGCCCCCCCCCCCCCGCTATTTGCCTATTATATAAATAACATAGTCAGTTCCTTGAACGCACCGGATTTACATCCATCTAAACTAGCGGACAGGCATATTCATATTCTGCTCTATGCCGATGACGCGGTACTTCTTTCAAGAACCCCAGTTGGCCTAAGGGCCCTCCTTAGGCCAACTAGTGAGAGTGGGAACGTCCTATGAGAAGGAACGCCTGACTATTAATTATGACAAAACAAAAGTAATGGCTTTTGGTAATCGCCCTAATTATAGGAGGTGGAGAATAAATGGCCATAGGTTGGAACAGGTAACACAATTCAAATATCTTGGAACGGCAATCGAGGCCTCTGGCTCCAAGCTGACCCATAATACCTATGTTGCCAATTTAGGGGAAAGATCAGCCCGTTCAATAATAAATTTTCTCCGGACCAAAGGGGCACACTATATTCCAGCCGCCCTTAAACTTTTTCAGGCGAAAACTTTAGCACAAATGTTATATGGAACACAACTTGACTCTCCACCCTCATGTCTTATTCCCATGGAACGAGTGCAATCCAAGTTTCTTAGAGCTGCCCTGCAACTGCCAAGATGTGTATCAAATGCTATGATCCGTTTAGAAACTGGCATGATGAAAGTGGAGGCAAGGGTTGTTTTGTCCTCGCTTTATCTCTGGCTGAAAATTAATTTCAGCCCCAAGGGTCTTCTTCCACTGATTCTGTGTGATACCTTTAGGTCAAAGTGGATAATAGCCATTGGACAAACTAAATAACCTGGGTTTTACCCCCCCCCCAGCACTACTTCAGTTAGGGTGGGATCAAGCTAAGTCAACTATAAACTAAAGAGTTAAAGATATCGAGCGACAAGTAGATCTAGCAAGAGTGCCCCTATTTATGGCTCCCCCCACTCCAAATTTATCCTTGCACCGGCAGCCTATCTCCGCTACTTAGAGATAAACAAATATAGGAGGGCTTTTACTTTGGTTAGGTGCGCAGCCTTACCCTCTGCTATGTTAGAGGGGAAATTCAAGATACCCAGGGCAGAGAGACTATGCCCCTGCAAATCCGGGGATTTAGAAGCCACTGAGAATGTTCTCATGAACCGTAACTTTTACACTATACCCCGTTCTAAGTTTATTGAGCCTTTCTTTTTTTTTTATAAGATTTTTTTTACAACTGAGTTTATTTTATAATGTTGAATTGTTTTTATAAATATAACGTTTTACCCCTTCCTTTTTTCCCTGTACCCCTCCAACTATATAAATAAAAATCTTATTAAAAAAAAAAAAGAGCCTTTCATACTGAGAATGGGACCCAACAGGGAAAGAGAAAAGATAGAAAAGCTCCTACAAGGAGATAATCTTTCAATTACCTCTCAGGTAGCAAAAGTTTGTACGGCTGCAATGAAAATTCATTGCCACAGAGTAGTCTCATAGTCCAAATGGCAGATGTAACTTGGATGTTATTTATTTTATTTTTTTAATTTTTTTAAGTGAATTAAGACTCGGACTGTAAACCTTTGTCAGTAAGACCATTTTAGTCCATGTATCTTGTTTTATCTTGCCAAGGGCCACAAATAAACTATCTATCTATCTATCTATCTATCTATCTACCTACCTATCTACCTATCTATCTACAGGACAATATTTTAATTTAATTGTATTTTAGGTTGTTAGCGCCCTGAGCCTAACTGTAGTCAGGAAAGAGTGGGACAGAAATTGAAAAATAAAGAAAATAAATAGGTAATGCAATAAATAAGATCTATGAACAAATGGCACTCTCCAGGGCTTGGCCAAGTGGTAAGAGTATTCTTGCCCATAAAAAGGTAAAGATGAAATAGAAATGTGTTATTGCCCTATTACGTTACTTAATTATGATTATAAAATTCTATCCACTATTGTTGCCACCAGATTAAACTCTACAGATGCTAGGTATATTAGTTGTGATCAGACAGGATTTATTACCAGCCATAAAGCTTCCGCAAATATTAGAAAAGTTTTCAAATTAAGTGAATACAGTAAATCACATCAATCAAAAAGTACTTTTATTTCGGCTTTTTTGGATTCCGAAAAAGACCCTGACAGTCTGGAAAGCTGATTTCTTTTAGCTTCAAAGCTTATGGGTTTGATTAGTATTTTCAGCAGTGGGCACAGTTTATTTATGATCAATCCTGGGCTAGATTAAGTGTATCAGGTTCTTTGTCCATTCCCTTTGTTACAGAGAGAGGGCTAAGGCAGGGATGCCCTAATCTCTGCTACTGTTTGTCTTTGCCCTAGAACCCCCGGCAATTGTTATAAGGACAACTTATGTAATTAAGGGGATCAAGCTAGATACATGTAAATATAAATTAGCATTATTTGCAGATGACATTGCCATGTTTATAACTGAAACAGATTCATCTTGTGAGGAGTTTGAAATAACTATTCTGTTGGAAGAAGAGTCACGTAAGTTAGAAGAAGGCTTCAAACTTTTCTCAGTGGGGTATATAAGAACATAAGAAAGGCCACGCTGGATCAGACCCAGGTTCATCAAGTCCAGCAGTTTATTCACACAGTGGCCAGCCAGGTGCCTCTAGGAAGCCCACAAAAAACACAACTGTGTTCCAAAGCACCTAATATAACAGGCATGCTCCTCTGATCCTGGAGAGAATAGGTATACATCATGACTAGCACCCATTTTTACTAGTAGCCATGAATACCCCTCTCCTCCATGAACATATCCACTCCCCTCTTAAAGCCTTCCAAGTTGGCAGCCATCACCACATCCTGGAGCAGGGAGTTCCACAATTTAACCATGTGTTGTGTGAAGAACTAATTCCTTAGTAGGACAGGTCTCAGATCCACCCCAATGGCTAGGTGACCCATCCAGAGTTGAGTCAAAATTGAAAAGAGGTCCCTAAAGGAAGACAGCTTTATAAAAACGGGTGCTGTGGATTGCACAAATGGGCACGGGAGACCCAAATTTGAATCCCCGCTGGATGAGTGATTCAAGCAAGCGCCGTGGTCCCGAACCCACAACTCGCATCTGACCATTACACAAGATGGGGAACCCAACTCTCAAGTGGACTATACTGAGACCTTTGGCTTTTGGGTTGCCAGGTCCCTCCTCGCTACCGGCAGGAGGTTTGGGGGGCAGGGCCTGAGGAGGGCAGGTTGAGGGGAGGGGCTTCAATGCCATAGAGTCCTATTGCCAAAGCGGCCGTTTTTCTCCATGTGAACTGATCTCTGTCGGCTGGAGATGAGTTGTAATAGCAGATCTGCAGCTAGCACCTGGAGGCTGGCAACCCTATTTGGCTTTCAAGAGGGAGGGAAAGAAGAGTAAATGATAGTTGTGTAGATTTCCATAGCAATTGGCATTCCAAAGAAGAGCAATTCTTGCATCAGAAATCTGTGCTGCATCTTTCAGAAGACTTCTCATATGTTCCTCTTAACAAAATTAAGCAGCTGATCTGGCGGATTTTTTGTTTGCTTGTTGTTGTTGTTTTCCTTTTTCTCAAAAAAAAAAGCAGATTGTTCATGTCCTCGGATGGAACATCTTTCATTTGGAATTAGTTCCAGCAAGGATTTTATTTCCTACCCCGAATTTCTATAAATGGCCAAACTCTCCTCCCCGCCCCCTTTCTGTTTACCGTTTGGATTATAGAGGAAATAAAATAAAAACACAGAATGCTCATCTCTCTTCCGGACTAACCGGCATCTGCAGCTAAATCAGTGACAAGACACAGATCAGATGATTCAAAAGGGGGGTATTGCAGGCACGGACCAGGGCTACACAGGGCCTGACGTTCAACATTTTGTTGAAAAGATTTGCGCCTCACCTCTCTGCCTTCTCCACAGGCAGCTCGCAATAATGCCTTGCACGAAAATATCCCAGCAAAATCAACTCAACAAGGAAACTACAGCAGTAGATTTTTTAAAAAAAAATCCTGACACCTGTCAAACAAACAACCACACAATTCCAAGTCAGTCCTAAAAACCTAGAACACCATTCATTTATTCATTCACTCATTCATTCAATTTTTATCCTGCCTCTTTCCAAACAAAAGTCGGCCTCAGAGCGGCTAACAATACTAAACGTCATACGATCATTAATTGGACAAATATCATAAAACATTTAATAGATTGTTCTTTAAACTGATGACTTCAACAGATTAAAAGGCTGTACCGTTCATTACTTTGGCAAATGTATCGATACATGGATTTTTTGTCCAGTCCTAGGGTTGTCAATCTCCAGATGTGGACTGGAGATTTCCCTGAATTACAGAGATCAGTTCCCCTGGAGGAAATGGCTACTTTGGAGGTAGGGTTGCCAGCTCCGGGTTGGGAAATACCTGGAGATTTTTGGAGTAGAGCCTGAGGAGGGCGGGGTTTGGAGAGGGGACTTCAATGCCATAGAGTCCAATTGCCAAGGGGGGCATTTTCTCCAGGGGAACTGATCTCTATCAGCTGGAGATCAGTTGTAATAGTGGGAGATCAGCTACTACCTGGGGGTTGGCAACCCTATTTTGAGGCTGGACTGTATAGCATTGTGCCCCGCTGAGGTCCCTATCTTCCCCAGGCTCCATCCTCAAATCTCCAGGAGTTTCCCATCCTGTATCTGGTAACCCTACCCTCTATCTGCTACACCACACTGGCATTCTAGCCCAAAAAACCACAAGCAGTGGTAAGTGGTTAGTTGAAAAGCCATATCATCTTCCAGTTCAGAGGAACCTAACCTGGTTGAGCCTCTGGGCATTTCTGCATTTTGAGAGCACACTGTGGGCATGTCATATAACGGCTGCCAAGGTGGAAGGAGGCGAATTCTGCCAAGGGTATGTTGGCTTAAGCATCAAAATTGCTTTTAAGGCTTACTGTAAGTGCATGAAGCAGCATCCAAACTCTGATGACTTCTGCCGAACCCCAAGAAATCAGGCACGCAGACTGACCATAAGTATCGACGGCTGGATCCTAGGTGGGAATAAAAGGAAAGGGATTCTAGTCATATACAAACAACAAACGCAAGGAGGTACATCTAAGAATTATTCAGGCCAAGTGTTAGGACTTGTCCATAAAATGCAAACTGCAGCTTTATGTAGCCTGAATCATCCATGCAGGGAACAGAAGAGGCTTTACCCTTTAACTTCCACTTGCTTTCCCTACTCGAAACCAGCTCCTCAGATGTATTAGTGTTTCAAAAGGGGGGAAAGTCACCTCTTTTCTCCTTTTTTAAAGAAAGGGCCCAGTCTGCAAGCAGGAGATGGGCATTTAAAGCCGGCACTGATTTATTTATTTTAAGTACAGTTACGAAATAAAGTTTTAAAGAAATATTTGTGAAGATTTTCTTCCATTGTTTGGTCTTGGAAAGGGGACGAGCATTGTCTTATCCAACGGAAAGACATAAGGGACCGGAATTCTTTCTCTGTATTAGTCCAGAAACAGGTAGATGAACACACACACACACTTCAATACACCACACCTAAAAAAGGATATTACAGAGCTTGAGAAGGTGCAGAAAAGAGCAACCAACATGATTAAGGGACTAGAGCAACTGTCCTATGGGGAGCGGTTAGGACGCTTAGGGCTGTTTAGCTTGGAAAGAAGGCGTCTAAGGGGAGACATGATAGAGGTCTATAAAATTATGCATGGTTTGGAGAGAGTGGACAGGGAGACGTTTTTCTCCCTCTCCCATAATACTAGAACACGGGGTCATCTGCTGAAGCTGGAGGGTGAGAGATTCAAAACTGATAAAAGGAAGTATTTGTTCACACAACGCATAGTTAAATTGTGGAACTCCCTGCCCCAGGATGTGGTGATGGCTGCCAGTTTGGAGGGCTTTAAGAGGGGAGTGGACATATTCATGGAGGAGAGGGGTATTCATGGTTATTAGTTAGAATGGATACTGGTTATGCTGCATACCTATTCTCTCTAGTATCAGAGGAGCATGCCTATTATTTGGGTGCGGTGGAACACAGGCAGGATGGTGCTGCTGCAGTCGTCTTGTTTGTGGCTTCCTAAAGGCACCTGGTTGGCCGCTGTGTGAACAGACTGCTGGACTTGATGGGCCTTGGTCTGATCCAGCAGGGCCTTTCTTATGTTCTTAACATACAAAAAGCCAGCCACATTGGTAAACCCACCACATGAGCCCCCCCTCCCCATTTTACAGGTCTCTGTGCCTGCCTGCTACCTAAGTAACTGATCTCTTGGGAAGTTCAGACGGAGAACACCCAGCGGGAGCAGATTAAATCCTAAGCAACAAGGATCCTGTTTTCATGTAAATGTCCTGCACAATTAGAAGAAAGTCGTGAAAAAAACACAGGGCACAAAGGAACAGCGGAGCGGAGGCAAGATTTCTGTTGGGGGGTGGGTAAAAAGAAAAGGAGCTTTAGAAAGGAACGTTTCAATTAACAGATTTCTCGAGGCCAGGAGAAACAAATATGGTCACCACTTCCCACCCCTTGCCGTTTAGACTTTCCGCATTCATCAGCAAACACAAATTTGTGGCGTCCGCAAACTTGTTGCCAACTGAAGGCTCTTAGGATTTCCACCAAGATCAAGGAGTAGAAATAGACTTTTAATTCCCCTGAAGAAAGGGAAGGGGGAGAACTGAAGCCATTATATCACCAAAGTGAAAGACGAACCTGGATGGATGGGATGAAAAGGTTCAATTCCCAACCATTGTTGTTCTGCAATTATTCCGGTGCCACCTTTCTCGCCACTCCACTCCTTTCCGTAAGAAAATCACCGGGGAACCCCATTTGACAGCTGTCAGGGCCAAACCAAGCTTACAAGGAGCAATATGTGTAATCATACTCTGCAGCTAACGTTGAGAAGTTTCCTGCAACCAGAGTATGGCTGAAAACGCATCGAATGCCTCAGCGACCTTGCTGAAGAAAAGACCCTGGGGACCTGCTGTAAGTCAAAGTAGACCAGGGTTCCCCAACTTGGTGTCCATGAGAGCGATGGCACCCGCCGGAGGGTGAGAGATTAGAAACAGATAAAAGGAAGTATTTCTTCACACAACGCATCATTAAACTGTGGAACTCCCTGCCCCAGGATGTGGTGACGGCTGCCAACTTGGAAGGCTTTAAGAGGGGAGTGGATACGTTCATGGAGGAGAGGGATAGCCATGGCTACTAGTCAAAATGGATACTAGTCATGATGCACACCTAATCTCTCCAGGATCAGAGGAGCATGCCTATTATAGTGTTTCAAATTTGGAACACAGGCTCAAAAAGGTGGGGAGACCCATGAGGGTCTCACAAAAAAAATTGCAAATGCACACACACATATACCCCATAACAGAACCCACCACCTCAGTCAAAGGAACTTTCCTTTTGATCCATGCAAGTCACAATTATTCTGAAGCCACCGCGTCATTCTATGTCACGCGAGGCTGGGGGAGCAGGCATGCCCTAAACTGGTTAACAGAAGACATAAGAACATAAAAAATGCCCTACTGGATCAGACCAAGGCCCACCAAGTCCAGCAGTCTGTTCCCACAGTGGCCAGCCAGGTGCCTCTAGGAAGCCCACAGACAAGACGACTGCAGCAGCACCATCCTGCCTGTGTTCAACAGCACCCAATATAATAGGCATGCTCCTCTGATACTAGAGAGAATAGGTATGCAGCATGACTAGTATCCATTTTAACTAATATCCATGAATACCCCTTTCCTCCATGAAGACTCGCACGCCAAACCCCCTTGGAGAGCGGGCACATTTCCACTGGAAACAACACGTCTCCAAAACGGCCACTGGTTCCTCAAACTACGGAAATGAAACACAAAACACTTAAAAACAAATAGACGGGAGTCAGGCCTTAAGCTAACAACCATCAGGAAATTGCAGCCCAGATCTGCCTTTGTTCACCTTGTCGCCTTCTCTTTTCCTTTCCGTTCCATTTAAAACACCCTTTTGAAAACCCCAAGATCTGCAGTGGTCAGAGAGAACAGGGTAAACCTCAACTCCGGGATGGGGGTCCTGCCCTTGGAGGCCTTGGAGCCAGCGTGGTGTAGTGGTCAACAGCGGTGGTTTGGAGCGGTGGACTCTGATCTGGAGAACCGGGTTCGATTCCCCGCTCCTCCACATGAGCGACGGAGGCTAATCTGGTCAATGGAGTTTGTTTCCCCACTCCTACATGAGAAGCCAGCTGGGTGACCTTGGGCAAGTCACAGCACCCTTAGAGCTTTCTCAGCCTCACCTACCTCACAGGGTGTCTGTTGTGGGAAGGTGATTGTAAGCCGGTTTGAGTCTCGCTTAAGTGGTAGAGAAAGTTGGCTTATAAAAACCAACTCTTCTTCTTAAACCGGCCATACTTGGCTCTGTTTCTGTCCCCTCCCACTGTAGCAGTGGAGTGGTGGATTCTGATCTGGAGAACCAGGTTCGATTCCCCACTCCTCTACATGAGCGGCAGAGGCTAATCTGGTGAACTGGATTTGTTTCCCCACTCCTCCACATGAAGCCAGCTAGGTGGCCTTGGGCTAGTCACAGCTCTCTTAGAGCTCTCTCAGCCCCACCTACCTCACAGGGTGTCTGTTGGGGGGAAGGGAAGGTGATTGTAAGCGGGCTTGATTCTTCCTTGTGGTAGCGAAAGTCGGTATATAAAAACCAACCAACAGCACCTAATATAATAGGCATGCTCCTCTGATCCTGGAGAGAATAGGTATGCATCGTGACTAGCACCCATTTTTACTAGTAGCCGTGGATAGCCCTCTCCTCCATGAACATGTCCACTCCCCTCTTCAAGCCTTCCAAGTTGGCAGCCACCACCACATCCTGGGGCAGGGAGTTCCACAGTTTAACTATTTAACTAAATTATAGCTCCCCCCTTATTGCAACAATTTTCGGTATCTCTTCCATTGGTACTGCGAATCCAACACTATCACTCTGTATTGCTGAGAGCGAGGAAGAGGGCTAGGGAAGGAGAAGCAGCAGCTTTGAGATACTGACCCAAAAAATCCTAACATTTTATAAAAGATTAATTGGGCAGGGGAGAGATGAATAAATCACAACCTACAGGTCTAAGATTTTGCTTATCTGTGGGCTTAAACTGGAGTGAATCTGAGGAGTGCAGTTTTTCTAAAACTCCTTTCTTTGTAGATTTATCACGGTGAATTTTTTGGCAGTGGAAGGGAAAAGGGAAATTGGTTTTGGTTTGTTTGTTTAAGTTATCAGGAAAATGTAGGAAAGGGAAAAGGATACCCCTCACACACTATCAGGGCACAGCTTCATGCCCACACTTCGCCTTGACCTTCCCTGATCTTGTTTTTAAGCAAGGTGGAATGAGACAGGAACAAAAATTTCCCAAGAGAGATCTCCAAGGCAGCACTTGATACCGAAGTAAGACCATTAGCTCACCTACCTCACAGGGTTGGTGTGCGGATAAAACGGAGAAGAGGAGAAGAAAGATTGGTTTTATATGCCAATTTTTAATATGCCAAGATTGGTTTTATATGCCAATTTTCCCTACCTTTTAAGGAGAATCAAACCAGCTTACAATCTCCTTCCCTTCTTCTCCCCACAACAGACACCTTGTGAGGTAGGTGAGGCTGAGAGAGTTCGGAGAGAACTGTGACTAGCCCAAGGTCACCTAGATGGCTTCATGTGGAGGAGTGGGGAAACCAACCCGCTCAGCCAGATTAGAGTGTGCCACTCATGTGGAGGAGTGGGGAATCAAACCCGGTTCTCGGGATGAGTCCACTGCTCTTAATGAGGTTGCCAACCTCCAGGTACTAGCTGGAGATCTCCTGCTATTACAACTGATCTCCAGCCAATAGAGATCAGTTCACCTAGAGAAAATGGCCGCTTTGACAATTGGACTCTATGTCATTGAAGTCCCTCCCCTCCCCAAAACCCACCCTCCTCAGGCTTCGCCCCAAAAACCTCCCGCCGGTGGCAAAGAGGGACCTAACAACCCTAGCTGTTAACCACTACACCACGCTAACTCTCATAAGCCCCTGTGGTTCCCTTCTGGGGAGAAAGGTCAAGTACAAACGAAATAAAAATTAAATAAAGTAGTTGACCACGTAAACTATTAGTGAGTCGGTTGTTTTGTTCATGCACACTGAAAGGGGCAAAAATTATGGCACTCCCAGCCTCGGCAGATCCCAGATCCCAGCCCTTCTGCTCCGGAGCGGTCCTCTCTAGCCAGACTCCCATGACAACGGCACAAGTAGCTGATTAGAACAGGACATTACTATTTGTTCAGTGGCTTATAAAGCACCAGTCCGAGGCCTGGTCATAAAAGCAGACATTCTTCAGCATGAAATATTTTTAAAGCACAACCAGATATCAAAGACGCTTTAAAAAAAAAAAAGAGAACGTGATTTTTTTTTTCCTTTCCTCTTTTTTAAAGACCCATCGTGTTTCAAACATACCCTTCTGGAGATGAAACAGAACGACAACAGTAAAACCTCACCTGTTGGAAAGAAAAGTGTGACACACACACACTTTAGATTCCCACTGGAACCAACATCACACATCTCGGGTACCATCCCATTCCTCAAAAATTCTGAAATACCCAGTGAGCTGATGCGAGATTTAGTCACGCTCTTCCAGGAAAGGGCAACTTTGCATATCTCTGCTGCGGTATTACCTGAAAACTAAGGTACACGTACGTTGCACAACGAGAGAACACTACGAATTTATATATTATTGTTATTTTAGTGTTCATCGTATCTTTTACCTCTGCCTTCCTCTGAGAAGTTCGGGGCAGATTCCCCATCTCTAGTCTTCACAACCACCTTGTAAGGTACACATGACCACATGAAGATGCCTTATACTGAATCTGACCGTTGGTCCATCAAAGTCAGTACTGTCTGCTCAGACCGGCAGCGGCTCTCCAGGGTGTCAGGCTGAGGTCTTTCACATCACCAACTTGCCTAGTCCCTTTAACTGGAGATGCCGGGGATTGAACCTGGGACCTTCTGCATGCCAAGCAGAGGCTCTACCACTGAGCCATGGCCCCTCTCCATGGCTCTCCCGGGTCTCGGGCTGAGGTATTTTACATCACCTCCTTGCCTGGTCCCTTTAACTGGAGATGCCGGGGATTGAACCTGGGACCTTCTGCATGCCAAGCAGATGCTCTACCACTGAGCCACGGCCCCTCTCCATGGTTCTCCAGGGTCTCAGGCAGAGGTCTTTCCCATCACTTAGTTGCCTAGTCCCTTTAACTGGAGATGCCGGGGATTGAACCTGGGACCTTCTGCATACCAAGCAGATGCTCTACCACAATATGACAATATTGAAATTGAATGTGACATAATAAGAAAATATTTATATATATATATATATATATATATATATATATATATATATATATATATATATATGTATGTATGTATTGTATTGTATTATATATAAATAAATAAAAAATATATATATATAAAAAAGATGTAAACCCGGGAGGGTGTTTCCCTGAGGCATCTACAGAGTAAAACCTAACAACGCACACCTCCTGCCTCAACATTAATATTCACCTCAGCGTATTACACGTCTTTCGCTGAGGTGAATATTCATGGCGAAGACAAGTTTTACCATAAAAGATGTGGTTAGATACGAAGATATATTGAGAGCCCAGAACAATTTACCTCAAAAGAAACGAACTACTAAAATGTAAATTTAAAACGTAAGCCTCCACATCAATGGTAATAATATTTGATTTGCTGGATTAGATTTATCGGCCGCCCTTTCCTGGACGAGCCAGGCTCAAAGCGGCCAACAACACTTTAAAAACAATTTGAAAACCAATTCACACTTTGCATGAAAGTGTAAGGCATCCATATATATACTGACACCCATAACTTAGCAGCAATGATATTGATACCATTTGTGCAACCAGGTATCGTGAATGGTTGCAGCTTTCCTTCATGGCTGAATCGGGATGGCTTTATCCAATTTTATTTATTTGTCCTCGGTTTTATCCAAACGTACGGTCTTCCTTTTTACATGCCAATAAAGGCTCGCGTGACGTGTTATGTGACACCGTTGGTGGAACCATAGCAGAGGCGGAGGGAAAAAAAGGGGGGGACATGGTTTACTTTTTAATGTTGATATGTTTGGTCGTGTATTGAAATAAAGCTTTTTTTCAAAAAATTAAATATTCACCTCAGTGAATTACAAATAAGCATTAAAAAAAAAGCATTGTTCTTCCCACTTCGCACAGAAGCCATTTTGGGTCTGTCAATTTTACCTCAGCAGTTGTTCCACCCTCGGGTGGGTTTATGGTCAGGTACAGATCCTGTCCCCTCAAACCCAATTTTATATTCTTCTTTATCATTTCCTGCTGGGAATCGCAGGGCAGGAGGATAGGCAAGAAGTTGAAATGGTGACGGGTGAGGAAAAATTCCTGTCAGGGATGGGAGCTGTGTCTGAGGGTGAAGTGTCCTAAAGTCGCTTTCTTTCTTTTTCTTTTCTTTCTTTCTTTCTCTCTTTCTTTCTCTCTCTCTTTCTTTCTTTCTTTCTCTCTTTCTTTCTTACTTTCTCTCTTTCTTTCTTACTTTCTCTCTCTCTTTCTCTCTTTCTTTCTTTCTTTCTTTCTCTCTTTCTTTCTTTCTCTCTTTCTTTCTCTCTTTCTTTCTCTCTTTCTCTCTTCCTTTCAAAGATTTTTTTTATTTTCTTATTAAGTCCCATTCAATTTCAATATAATCATCTTCAGAGTTACATAAAATAAAACCATTTCAAACTAATCAGTCCAATCAGGGTTGACTTTTCTGACTTCCCCTCCTCTATCAAATTAATATCCATATAATCCCCTTTTCTAATTCATTATATCATTTCTATGAACTACACATTATCATCCTATACACTTTAATGACTGAATACTTCATCCTTTCAACAATGATCAATTGAATTAGATTAAATCCTAGCCTTTAACATTTCCCATGTTTAATTCGTTTTCACAATATGTTATCCATGCCTCCCATTCTCTCACATATTCTTCATTGTCTTCTTGATCTACTAAAGTTTAGCCATTTCTGCTAGTTCAAACATTTTATTTATCCAGTCATTCTTGTCTGGTATCTCAGACATTTTCCATTTAGCTGCATAGACCAATCTTGCAGCCGTGGTGGCATATATCAAAAAAGATCTTTGTGTCAAAATGTATTCTGGTATCATACTTAGCAGCAGCATCTCCAGTGTTTTTTGGATATTTCGCTGTAAAATTAATCTTAGTTCATTGTAAATCATATCCCAAAAGCCGCTTTCGACTCATGGCGACCCCATGAAGTAACAAGCTCCATGAGCCTTGCTCAGGTCTTGCAAACGGAGGGCCGTGGCTTCCTTGATGGAGTCAGTCCATCTCATGTTGGGTCTTCCTCTTTTCCTGCTGCTTTCAACTTTTCCTAGCATGACTGTCTTTTCCAGTGACTCTTGCCTTCTCATAATGTGACCAAAGTATACGAAAACCTCAGTTTCGTCATTCTAGCTTCTAGGGACAGTTTAGGCTTGATTTGATCTAGAACCCACTGATTTGTCTTTTTGGCGGCCCAGGCTTTCTTAGGACAGCAAAATACCACTTGCCAGTCTTGCATCTGGCTTCTCAACCGGCAACTCCGGCACAAAACGCCCCTGCTCCTAAACCACTGGTTCCCAACGGGGGGTCCGCGGACCCCCAGGGGTCAGCGAGAACTAAATTAAGGTCCGCGAAACAAAGTTCTAAACCCATAATAAATTAATATTTTCAATTAAAAGTTCTCTATCATAAAAAATATATTCAAATATTATTCTAAGTTTAATGTTTAACTAACAGTTAGGATTAAAGTTTATTTTCAAATTCTCGGAATTTTTATTTTGAACCTTGGGGTTCCTGCACCGAACAAAAAAGTCCTAGTGGTCCCTGGTCAAAAAAAGGTTGGAACCACTGTCCTAAACCAAAAGACTTTAATGGCCTCGTCTTTTTAGCAGGGAGGCAGGTGGAGTCTCCGGCTATTACAACTGATCTCCAGCCGATAGAGACCAGTTCACCTGGAGAAAATGGCCACTTTGGCAATTGGACTCTATGGCACTGGAGTCCCTCCCCAAACACCGCCCTCCTCAGGCTCCGCCCCAAAACGTCTCACCAGTAGCGAAGAGGGACCTGGCAGCCCTACTCTTGTGTAAGCCCCAACTACCAAGTGCAATGACACCCAAAATGCTATAAAAATACTATCACATGCCAACTGTCCATGGCACAATCCTGCATACCAAACCACTTCACTATTTTGCTCAGTCACGTATTTTTCTCTGCAGGCTGCACATGACTTGACTGAGGGGAAGATACACCCATTGTGCATTTCGCCAATTGAGTGAAGGGCGAGAAAGGAACACGGGTCAGGTCCGATTCACACATGCAGTCGGCTGCCAGACAATGTCCCTTGGCAGAAGCTTTGCCACCTTCAGACCTCTAAAGCCAGTTATTTACAACTCAAGGAAACCCCGCAAGCAGCAAACGGAGAGTATGACTCAATGCCAGGGATTTATCCTTTGCACAATGATGAAAAGCTCACAGCCCCTCAAAACATTCGATCCATGCCACTCTTCCAGAGCCAAGGTGGATCGGCTGCAAGACCAGGCCTACATAAGAAAGTCGGAGCGCTCCTTTTTATCCCGGTGACCGAGTCTATTCCCACACTATATCATGTTGTCTTCTACAAAGGCATCCCCGTGGTTCAGTGCCAAGCAACTAAAGGGGGGAGAGAGCCGAAGATAAATTATTGCCGCTGTGACTGCTAACCCTTCTAGGAGGGCAGAGAAAAAATAACGCAAGGATAGAGAGGCACAGGTGAATGAATGGCAAGGGGAAAGGGGGTGAAAGAGTTCTGCAGAGCCAGCAAAACCCCAAACTTTTTATCACAGCTGCAAAGGACAAGCAGCAGAATTCTGTGATTCTACAATTTTAAATGCTTTTTTTAACCATGAGTTAATTGATATTCTGAAAGTTTGAATTATTGTATCGATTCTTTTTTTATTATTTATTTATTCTTTTTTATTAATTTATTTTTATTTATTTATTCTTTTTTATTATTCTATTTTTATTGGTCTCTGACTGCATTAAATAAATTTGATTTTTGACAAGCAGCAGACAGAATCCAGCAGCTGTGCCAATTTCTCACCCACCGGGGAGGAGAGGGGCCGTGGCTCAGTGGGAGAACTTGCTTGGCATGCAAAAGGCCCCAGGTTCAAGCCCTGGCATCTCCAGTTAAAAGGGACTGGGCAAGTAGGTGATGGGAAAGACCCCCACCTGAGACCCTGGAGAGCCACTGCCGGTCTGAGTAGACAGTACTGACTTTGATGGACCAAGGGTCTGATTCAGTATAAGGCAGCTTCATGTGTTCATGTGAGGGGCGGGGAGAAGGGAAGCACTAGGGTCAATTTCAGAAATAGCTAGGGTTGCCAGCCTCCAGGTAGTAGCTGGAGATCTCCCGCTATTACAACTGATCTCCAGCCAATAGAGATCAGTTCACCTAGAGAAAAGGGCCGCTCGGGCAATTGGTCTCTACGACGTTGAAGTCCCTCCCCTCCCCAAACCCCGCCCTCCTCAGGCTCCGCCCAAAAAACCTGCCGCCAGTGGCAAAGAGGGACCTGGCAACTGATTGATCTCTATCGGCAGGCTTTCTTAGGACAGCAAAATACCACGTGCCAATCTTGCATCTGGCTTCTCAATCGGCAACTCCGGCACGAAACGCCCATGCTCCTAAACCACTGGTTCCCAACCAGGGGGTCCGCGAAACAAAGTTCGAAACCCATAATAAATTAATATTTTCAATTAAAAGTTCTCTATTATAAAAATATATATTCAAATATTATTCTAAGTTTAATGTTTAACTAACAGTTATGATTAAAGTTTATTTTCAAATTCTTGGTTTCGATGCACCCAGAACCGCGGGCCTAGAAAGAGTTAAAGGAGGAAACCCAATAAATGCAACTCAGAGCACTGAATAAGTAAACGAGAAGTTTAAAAATCTGCACCTGTTCCTTTGGAACACACAAGTTGAAACGACACACGAGCTTACGCAACGCAGCCAGGTCGGAACAAAACACTAGCCAGGTTCAAGCCGCACAACAGGTGTCAGTGCCAAGTTGGGGAAAAGGGGCAAAACCTTCTGGGAGGGACCGCAGCCTCTCTCTTTTCCCCACGGCACAGAACTGCATTGCCTTGCCTGAAGCTCACAAGAGAACAGGGCTGGAAATGAGATTCGGACTGTCGTGTCAAAGCAGGCCCAGGGAGCGTTGCCCGATAACCGCGGGGCCGGGTGGGATGTTTGCCATGGAAGCGCTCAACTGCCTCCCAGAACACCTGGGTGCGTGCGGCCGACTCCTCTCCCAAGCTTTTGATACACAAAGTCCTCTTGCCTAGCAGGGAACAGGGAAGGCAGTGAACTAGGGTTGCCAACCTCCAGGTACTGTGCAAAAATATAGTAACCGGCTATTGCGATATATGCAAATCAGTGGTATTATTGTTTACATGTGCAAAAACAAAGCTGAAAGCTACGAGGAACCACAGGAACGGAAGCAAACCCAGCCCACCCACCCCAAATGAAGAAACAGCCTGTGGAAGCCAAGACACCCCTCTGAAAGAGCCTCTCAAGGGGAGATAACCGCTCAGTTTGCCAGGGGAACCTTGGTTTCAGGATTGTTCGCATGGCATTCCTCGGCGTGCATGGCTCATTCTACCAAAAGGGCCAGCGGACCCAACACAATTCTTTCAAGCAAGCATTGAGCGTAAGCAAACAGCATCAGGAAAGGAGAGTTGGCTGGGAGAGTCCACAGGAATCTGAGAAAAAGCTCACATACACACACTCTCTCTCTCTGACACACAAACACATACACAAAACCTCAGTGTGCATCAGCCTCGGTTCCCACAAGAACACATGAAGCTGCCATATACTGAATCAGACCTTTGGTCCATCCAAGTCAGTATTGTCTACGCCGACAGGCAGCGGCTCTCCAGGGTCTCGGGCAGGGGTCCTTCACATCATCTGCTTGCCTGGTCCCTTTAACTGGAGATGCCGGGGATTGAACCTGGGACCTTCTGCATGCCAAGCAGATGCTCTCCCACTGAGCCACGACCCCTCCCACCTCACCAGAGCCCGGAATGAGATCAGATTTCCACGTGGTCCCAAAAGCGGAGCTTGGGCACAATTCCAAATAGCAAGCCTGCTTGAAAAGATTAAGGAAACAGGCCTTCATTTGGTCGCCTGGGGCAAGGTCAGAATCACCCTGAGATGACTGTACAGGTGCCAGCGGCAATCGCCGATTCCATTCTATGATTCTCTCAAGCTGTCCCTGGGTCACAGATGATTCATGAAAGGGTTCTGACAAAGCGAGATCTGACTCACAAAGGTCACTCTCGCCTAGTCTGACTGGCAACGGCTCTCCATGGTTTCAGGCAGAGGTCTTTCCCATCACCTACTATCTGGTCAGGAGCCCCGTGGCGAAGAGTGACAAGCTGCAGTACACTGCAGTCTGAGCTCTGCTCACAACCTGAGTTCGATCCCGACGGAAGTCGGTTTCAGGTACCCGGCTCAAGGTTGACTCAGCCTTCCATCCTTCCAAGGTCGGTAAAATGAGCACCCGGCTTGCTGGGGGTAAAGGGAAGATGGCTGGGGAAGGCACTGGCAAACCACCCCGTAAACAAAAGTCTGCCTAGGAAACGTCGGGATGTGACGTCACCCCATCGGTCAGGAATGACCCGGTGCTTGCACAGGGGACCTTTACCTTTACCTTATACTACCTGGTCCTTTTAACTGGAGTCTCTTGTTAGCAAGAAGCACTTGCAATCAAATTTTTCCCAGCCTGGAAGAAAGTAGTTCTAGTGAGCCCTCTAGGGAAGTACAGTCACACCAGGGAATCTCTGCAACTAGGATTGCCAACCTCTAGGTACTGCAATGCAATAACACACAGACTGGCGCAATGCAGCAGATGAAATAAATATAATAAACACAAATTCAAGTTAACAACCACTGGTCTGAGTGTGCAAAAATAAAGATGCAGTACATTCAATATCACATCCAAGAGTCCAAATAAAAAAAGGTAAAGGTCCCCTGTGCAAGCACCGGGTCATTCCTGACCCATGGGGTGACGTCACATCCCGACGTTTCCTAGGCAGACTTTGTTTACGGGGTGGTTTGCCGGTGCCTTCCCCAGTCATCTTCCCTTTACCCCCAGCAAGCTCTATGGGACTGAAGTCCCTCCCCTCTCCAAACCCCGCCCTCCTCAGGCTCCGCCCCCAAAACCTCACGCGGGTGGCGAAGAGGGACCTGGCAACCCTATCTGCAACAGAAGACATAGTCAGCAGAGGTAGTTCCATCAAAAGGCCTTGCTAGTTTTCTGTGTCATGATACAGAAACACTCCGCTATATAAGACTGAAAACAGAAGGCTGAGAAATGCCGTGAATCCGCCCCCAATATTGTCGGTTTGATAGCAAAATAATATGTTGCCCTCTACTAGAGAAAGAGGTTTGGTGGAAAGATATGTTCCAGAGTTCTGAGTGCCGTTCACCAGCAGCTGATGCGTGGTTATAAAACCTGCAAATCAGATTCTTAATACTTCCAGTTTGGAGAACACACAAAGTATGAATCTATGCTATTGAAAATGCAGGCTTCCCAGGAAAATAAAGAAGGAAAACCAACTCTATCACGTATCGCAGGTATAGAACGTCTGTGCATATTCCGCGGACATCTCTGAATTCCCCTCCGCGTATCATAAGAAGGGAAGAAAAAGCAGCCAACATTAGACATGGAATCTCACCCAAGTTTTATAAACCCGTCTCTACAGAGTCAAAATTTACAACCCCCAAAGCATAAACTGCATGGATAAGCAGAGGTGTTTGTTTGTTTTTAATTAAAGATTGAAAAGCTTTTTGAAAGAAACGTTTTACAAGGGAACTGCAAAAGCAATATGTGATATAAGAAGCTGGGAATACAATATCGCTAAAGCTTCATACAATGAGGAAATTGAAATTGTTGAAGACTTTCTACTCCTTGGTTCCATTATCAACCAAAAGGGAGACTGCAGCCAAGAAATCAGAAGGAGATTGAGACTGGAAAGGGCAGCCATGAAGGAGCTAGAAAAGATTCTGAAGTGTAAGGATGTGTCATTGGCCACCAAGATCAAGTTAATTCATGCCATCGTATTCCCTTTTACTATGTATGGGTGTGAGAGCTGGACAATGAAGAAAGCTGATAGGAAGAAAGTAAATTCCTTTGAAATGTGGTGCTGGAGGAGAGTGTTATGGATACCCTGGACCGCCAAAGAAACAAATCAGTGGGTTTTAGATCAAATCAAGCCCAAACTGACCCTAGAAGCTAAAATGACTAAACTGAGGCTGTCGTACTTTGGGCATATTATGAGAAGACAAGAGTCACTGGAAAAGACAATTATGCTAGGAAAAGTTGAAGGCAGCAGGAAAAGAGGAAGACCGAACAAGAGATGGGAAGCCACGGCCCTCAATTTGAATGTGAACAAGGCTGTTAAGGATAAGACACTTTGGAGGACATTGATTCATAGGGTCGCCATGAGTTGGAAACAACTCGATGGCACTTAACATACACACACACAAAGCTTCATGCTTTTTTTAAAGCTTCCTTCTCTGCAGAACATTAGATTAGAACCAAAAATCCGTCTTTATTTACTTAATATATTTATTTTTCACATTTCCCAATGAGCAGTGTATAGCAATAATGAACACAATCAAAACACAACATAAAAGCAACGTACAATCTAAATAAAACCAAGTAACCAACTGTAACGTGGGCCAGTCAAACTCCCAAGTTAGTTAGTTAGTAGAGAAACCAAGGGACGAGGCAAAATGGTAACTTCTTTGAGGAGCCAAACTTGCAAACAGCCGCTGGCAAGAAATTAGCTGCTTTCCAGGAATCAGAAAGGATGAATAGGGCAGAAAAGAGGATTGATTCCCACAGCTCCCCTTGTGTTATACAATAATTTACAGGTAGCTGCAGACCGGCAAACTTGCAAAAAGTTGTGCACCGCTAAGAAGAAGAAGAAGAGTTGGTTTTCACACCCTGATTTTCTCTACCTTTAAGAAGAGTCAAACCGTCTGACAATCTCCTTCCCTTTCCTTTTTATTTCAAGCTCATCTGACCAAAGATCTTGAGTGCAAACAATCTCCTTCCCTTCCTTCCCCCACAACAGACACCTTGTGAGGCAGGTGGGGCTGAGAGAATTCAGAGAGAACTGTGACTGGCCCAAGGTCACCCAGCTGTAGGGTTGCCAGGTCCCTCTTCAGTTTATGGGGCGGATTTGGGAGGGGCTTCAATGACATAGAATTCAATTCCCAAAGCGGCCATTTTTTCCAGGTGAACTGATCTCTATCGGCTGGCGATCAGTTCTAATAGCAGGAGATCTCCAGCAGGAGATCTCCAGAGACGTCTTACTTTGCCGTCCAGATACAAGGAAAGGGTACACTCCTATGTGCATTGACTGAATAGTGCACAAAAAGATTGAAGGCTTGAAAAAGACTGCACGAAATGGAATTATACCGGATTTCCATTGCCCTTCATCTTGCTTTTGCGACCTACTGATGCACTTTATGAAATTATTCATGCGGACTCTATAAGGACTGAGTATTGTTCCCGTGGTTCACTCATGCACTTTATGAAATTATTTATGTAGACTGAATAAGGATTGAGAATTTGGGCTCATATTTGTACTGTAAAGCCCTTATTGAAAGTTGGGGTCTTAATTACCTATGTGATACTTTTTTGCTCCAGAATTTTGTTCTTTGTATGTTTCCAATACATATTCTTAATAGCACTAATTGCTATAGTTTGGTCTTCTTATTATAGAAAGAATTGTCTTGTGCTACTTTCTTGATTTCCACAATACCTGGAGGTTGGCAACCCTACCCAGCTGGCTTCGTGTGTAGGAGTGGGGAAACAAATCCAGTTCACCAGATTAGCCTCCGCCGCTCATGTGGAAGAGCGGGGAATCAAACCCGGCTCTCCAGATTAGAGTCCACAGCTCTTAACCACTACACCATGCTGGCTCTATAAGGCTTTTCCCGTCAGGCAGACAGAGAGCCCTGCACACTTTCAAGTTCTTCTGCCAAGTGGGTCAGACAGAGGAAACGTCTCAGCATACTCGTGTGCCAGAACAGATGGCGGGCCGAATGAATGAACACTCGGGAAGCAACTGAAAGGGAAGAAGGCATCTCTCCAGCCCCGCTTGCTTTGAAAGTAGTTCGGCTTTCCATATCCTGTTACCAGTCAAGAAAACCTCGGGTAGATAAAAAAAAGGGGGGGATCAGTTATTAACCTTTGCATTGGATTTATACATTAAATCATGTTGTTTTGTATACGTTTTAAGTTACAGTCTACATAAAGGATAAGTGAATGATTCAAAACACACCCCATGCCGACTCAGCAGACTTTCCCTACATTGTGCGTGTGGGGAGGGGGGGGTAAATAAAAGGCAAAGCCAAAGCACTGACTCATGCAGAGATGCAGCAGTCAGCCTCTTTCGTGGATAGGGTTGCCAAGGACCCTCTTTGCCACCGGCGGGAGATTGTTGGGGTGGAGCCTGAGGAGGGTGGGGTTTGGGGAGGGACTTTAGTGCCATAGAGTCCAATTGCCAAGAGGCCATTTTCTCCAGGGGAACTTCTATCGGCTGGAGATAAGTTGTAATAGCAGATCTCTAGCTAGTACCTGGAGGATGGCAAACCTATTTGTGGACACGTACTTACAACCACTCTTTACCCAAGTTCTTTCTTATAGCACACTAACTGTCCTTTTCATAACAAACTGGTAACGGATAAACTTTGGGGAAACAGTGAATATTTGGTTATGATCCTACAGCCATGTTTATGCAGGCACATCCAGGCAGATGTATCCGAAGGGGACAGGAGGCAGAGTCTCCGTGGTAGATTTTCACTCTTGGAAACGGATATGGGAACGTTTAAGATTTCAGTACCACCCCACCCCTAATTTAAGCAACAATTTATTGGGTCGCCACATTGCCAACAGATTTATAATTCGTCCAAGAAGGAACCCTTTTTCCCCTCCATGCACAAGTATTAATGACAAAGCAAAAGCTCTGGGCTCTTTCAGCTGCCCTGGTACATTTCACGGAGACAACTTTGGCCCTTCCCTTCTCCCCAGCGTTAAATGCACCGCCCCTCCCTCTCCACCTCCATCATGCACAGACGCTCCATTATCAGGAGTTCCTGCTATTCATTCTGCTTCCTCTTTGGCAGTGAAAGACCCTTTTGATATACCTCCCCCACCCCTCCCCATGGCTGTTAAGTATTTTATCTGCTCTATCGAAAAGCCTTCCCGTGGTCTTAAGACTGATTCAGCAGGAAGGGATGGTTACCCTGAACAGTTACAGCTAGAAAAATAAAAGGCTCTCCGACGCGGAAGATAAAGGACCGAAGATTTTCTTATTTCGCCCATGCATCTGGCCAGGAGGGCTGGAATCGGAACCGCAGATGTGCTGTAACCGATCGCCGTCATGTTCTTGGAGATCTTTCCAGCAGCTGGCTAAAAAACACACAAGTTCAAGCAGTACGCGAAGCTGCTTGGTAAGAAGACCATTTCTGTCCAAACTCGAGACACACAAGGCTATCGTCCTCCAAATAAGAATTAGAAGCACGTTCCTCTTACGCCTCGAAAATGCTTTTGCAGAGGACGTGAGGACGAAACACCTCTCCCCCTCCACCACTACCAGGTGCTTCTGCAACAGGCACGGATTCCGAACATGCCTCTTTGCTAGAAAGCGGCAGGCCACAGATTAGAGCTCATACAGAGACCCAACGGGAAGCCTCCTCTAAAGATGCCTCCTTCTGTTTTACACCTTTGCGAAGGAACCAAACACTTCCGACAGAAACGTTTTGGCTCCTGGCTGCTAAAGATATTTTTTAAAAACCATAGTTTCCAGCGATTCGTAAAGCTATCCATTGTCACTTCCAGATTGTACCAGCAAGTGACTCACAGGCAAAGAGGAGATTGACTGTTGTTTTATTTTCCTCCCACCACCTAGGGTGGCCAGGTCCCTCTTCGCTACTGGCGGGAGGTTTTGGAGCGGAGCCTGAGAAGGGCGGAGTTTGGGGAGGGGTGGGATTTCGATGCCATAGAGTCCAATTGCCAAAGCGGCCATTTTCTCCAGGTGAACTGATCTCTATCGCCTGGAGATCAGTTGTAATAGCAGATCTCCAGCTAGTGCCTGGAGGTTGGTACAAAAATGCACATAAACAGGTTGCAAAATAGCAAGTGTATAATAAGTGATAAAGCTAGAAAAGACAAGACAAGGGTACAACATGAAAACTTAACAACTAAGTAGCTAAATATATACAAATTTACAGGTAAGTATGGAAAAGTCTTGTGGTATATATCTGGAGGTAAAGTCCTCTTCTGAATTTCAACAATAGTCAGTTCCACAGGATATCCAACCATAGCAACCCTAGCGGCACCTACAGTTGCCAACCTCCAGGTACTAGCTGGCGATCTCCTGCTATTACACCTGATCCCCAGCCAATAGAGATCAGTTCACCTGGAGAAAATGGCCACTTTGGCAATTGGACTCTATGGCATTGAAGCCCCTCCCCAAACCCTGCCCTCCTCAGGCTCCACCCCAAAAACCTCCCGCTGGTGGCGAAGAGGGACCTGGCAACCCTAGTAGCACCTGACTGGGGCTCAAGGGTGGTTTTGTGCCGTAGGTTTCAGGGCAATCCGGATGCCACCTTCGAACAGGCAAGCGGATGCATCGGCCGCCTCGTGGCCATACCGGTCCCCATTCTCATAGGCAACTGATCTCTATGGGAGATGGGGGGGCGCAATCCACCACCCCGTGCCTGGGAAAATACTTGTACTCTTCAGAGGGACATGAAAAGCCTCAGGCCATCTGGAAACTCAATTGAAAGAAGAAGAAGAAAAAGACCGAAGAGCTCTTCCTCTCCAACAGAGTATAACCAGATGGACTTGGGGTGTTCCAATGCAGCGTTATTTTGTTGGGTTTTTTTTTCTTCTTTTTTACAAGTTTCGAAACTAAAATGCCCGAACACCTTAATCTAACACAGCTAGGGAGCGTAACAGGATGTTAAGACATAAAGGACTCTAAAGTTTTTGGATGGAGAAGAAGGATATGGGGGAGGGGGCTTTTTGGAGGAGGAAGGAAGCAAGATTTCCTAATTACAGGAAAAACTTGCCTTAATATTAAAACAGCAGACGTTCGGCTTCAGCTGTGATTTTGGATCCACCCGGCCGACGGGTCCTGGATCCGTTCACCAAAAGCCAGTTAAAAGTGCAGAAGGAAGAACGGCACACAGGCAGAAACGGCACACACGTGCTCTCTAACGGCCTACACAAGATGGCAACCGTTACAAATACTGCCGCTTTGGCGCCGGAGAAGAAGAGCCAAATCAAACCAAGACTGCAAGTGCACGTTTCTGGATCCGCACACGGATACTCCCGCAAGAGCGCCGAAAAGTTGCAAAATTTTGAACCAGCTGTAAAACTACCAGCTAATTAAAGTTCTCGGTGTCATGGGTTTATTTTGTGTACCAAAACTGCTTCGCAGGGCCATCCTACATGGAGCAGGCAGCATTTGAAATACATCGACTCCCACAAAAATAGGTTGCATTCCCATATCGTATACGGCAGACTGATCAAGAATCGCATCAACGGGGCTTCTCCGCTGTTAAGCTCGTTCTAAAATCATGATAATAAATCCCAGCTAGAGTCTGAAACAACAGGTGGGGAAATAATGGTGAGACTTTTAAGCCTATTTATTTCATTTCTACACTGGAGACCCGAAGTGGCTTATTTCTTTCTCCTCCATTTTATCCACACAACAACTCTGTGAGGCAGGAAGGGCTGAGAGCGTGTGACGGCCCAAGGCCATCCAGCGAGCTGGCATGGCATGGCAGGGATTCGAACCTGCCTCTCCCACACCCTAGTACGATACTCTAACCACCGCACAACGTTGGCTTTCAGCCAACCAGCTCCCAATTATACACCCACATATTAACCAATTTTGTGATTTAGTTGGGGCCCTGTTGATTTTACAACACATTATGTAATAGCAGTAGGGTTGCCAGGTCCCTTTGCCACCGGCAGGAGGTTTTTGGGCAGAGCCTGAGCAGGGCAGGGTTTGGGGAGGGGAGGGACTTCAGTGCCATAGAGTCCAATTGCCAAAGCAGCCATTTTCTCCAGGTGAACTGATCTCTATCAGCTGGAGATCAGTCTTAATAGCAGGAGACCTCCAGCTAGTACCTGGAGGTTGGCAATTGGTAACCCTAAACAGCAGGCATGCGGGGGGGGGGGGAGTAAGCTCAGCTATTTTCTCCCCCGCCTATGGGCCAAACTGGTTTTCAAGCATCCGCCAGTCCAACCCATACACGAAAGTCTCAGCTCAGCTGCCCACAAACCTCACAAAGGCATGATCCAGAAATACAACTTCCCGTCGCTTAGGATAAGAAGGAACCCTTTCTTAACAGTTAGCATTTTCAGGGAATCAGCACCATAACAGAACCAACAGGGAAGAATTGGGGGGAAACATTGGTGTCTTTCCAAGGTTTGTGTGTGGGCAAGGGGGTCAAGTTGCAATGCAAGCCAGGCTGCTCCCCCCCCCCCCGCTTTCATGTATGTGTGACCCCATTTACAAGGAAGCTGACGCACAATGTGGGTGTTGCCTCTCTCTGGGCGTGGGCACGGACATATTTTAGGTTCCACATTAACACATGCACACCCCGTTGGGTGTTGTCTAGATTCCAAAAGTTGTAATGTTTTTGTAGGACACGGGCTGCTTATTCTGCTCCTTTTGCATGGGAGTTGGTACTCCCAATCGTCTCTCAGCCTCATGGGGTGGTTGCTGCGAAGATTCAGTGTTGAACTGCTTTGGGTGTCCGTTGGGGAGAAAAACGGGCACGTAAGCATTCACCGAGAACATAAGCATGCACATAAGCATTCACCAAGCCGTACCATTACAGCTGCATATTTACAAGATTTCTCTTTCAGCTTACACACAGTTAGCTCTTGTGCAACTAGAAGCGCTAGGTTCCCTCTTCTCAGAAGACATCCATGTGCCAGAAGAAGAAGCAGAGCTGGTTTTTATATGCCAACTTTCTCTACCACTTAAGGAAGAATCAAACCGGCTTACAATCACCTTCCCTCCCCCTCCCCACAACAGACACCCTGTGAGGTAGGTGAGGCTGAGAGAATGTGACTAGCCCAAGGTCACCCAAGGTCACCCATGCAGAGGAGTGGGAAAACCAACCCAGTTCACCAGATTTGCCTACGCCGGTTACATGGAGGAGTGGGGAATCAAACCCGGTTCTCCAGATCAGAGTCCACCGCTCCAAACCACCGCTCTTAACCACTATACCACAATGGCTCTCACTAAACAATTAGTGTGTGCCAGAGGGTCAGGTACAAACTGAGGACAGGTAAATTGCATGGACAGGTAATTGCACTTAGGGCAGGTAAATCTGCCCAGCTTGTATTTATTATATAATTCATTGATGTCCTTGACCAGTATTACAAAGTTAAATCATCATTAAAACAACAATAGTTCAATACAACAACAAAAATATCTGCATGAACATTTGAGCTAGTCAAATGGGTTTAAAACTGCATCAGCTTTAATATCGTTTCCCCGTGTCTTACATATCCCTAGACAGAATTTAGCTACTTGCCTGGATACCCAGTGGTTTCTATCAGACAACAGATAATCCAGTTTAGCCGCATCAGATTCATCAAGAAGCCCAACTAACACTGGCTGGAAATATTTTGATCTGGCCTCCTTGTAATATGGACATCTCATAGAATCATAGAGTTGGAAGGGACCACCAGGGTCATCAAGTCCAAACCCCTGCACAATGCAGGAAATTCACAACTACCCCCCACACTCCCAGTGACCAGAAGATGGCCAAGATGCCCTCCCTCTCATCATCTGCCTAAGATCACAGACTCAGCATTGCTGACAGATGGCCATCTAACCTCTTCTTAAAAACCTCCAGGGAAGGAGAGCTCACCACCTCCCAAGGAAGCCTGTCCCACTGAGGAACTCCTCTAAGTGTTAGAAAATTCTTCCTAATGTCTAGACCACTGGTTCCCAACCAGGGGTCCATGGACCCCCAGGGGTCCGCGAGAACTAAATTAAGGTCCGCGAAACAAAGTTATAAACCCATAATAAATTAATATTTTCAATTAAAAGTTCTCTATTTTAAAATATATATATTCAAATATAATTCTAAGTTTAATGTTTAACTAACAGTTATGATTAAAGTTTATTTTCAAATTCCCGGAATTTTTATTTTGAACCTTGGGGTCCCTGCACCGAACAAAAAAGTCCTAGTGGTCCCTGGTCAAAAAAAGGTTGGGAACCACTGGTCTAGACGGAAACTCTTTTGATTTAATTTCAACCCTTTGGTTCTGGGCCGACCTTCTTGGGCAACAGAAAACAACTCGGCACCATCCTCTATATGACAGCCCTTCAAGTACTTGAAGGTGGTTATCATATCCCCTCTCAGTCTTCTCCTCTTCAGGCTAAACATCCCCAGCTCCTTCAACCTTTCCTCGTAGGACTTGGTCTCCAGACCCCTCACCATCTTTGTTGCCCTCCTCTGGACACGTTCCAGCTTGGACACGTTCCAGCTCTGGACACGTTCCTATCTTTCTTAAATTGTGGTGCCCAAAACTGAACACAGTACTCTAGGTGAGGTCAATCTCAGAAGCATGTGCTCCGTATTTTCCACTTCCCCCATCGATGATGCGTAAAAAATCTGATCCCAGGAAAAGTCAGAACTCCATTCCGACACGACATGCCACATTTACGGCTTTCGCAAAAATCATTTCAGGAACCCATTTTTTTAAGGGTCTTTTTAGGAGGCCCCGAACAATCTCGGATCAGAATCGGAACTTTAATCTCAAGCTTCCCCAATTTTAACCAACTTCCGCCCTTCCCTTCCCTGTCAAACAAGCCTGCCCGTTAAACCTCGCAAGCATTAATACTATGCTGATAAGAGAATTCAGTTTACTTTTAAGACTCCTCGGAGCCCAACGGCCTCAGCAATACCGGCGCTGGCAAAACCTGAGCCACGCCGGAGTTCAGCTGAGGTGTGGGAAAAATAGTTCTCTTAGGGACTTAGCAATTGCATTAATTAAAAGCGGATCAAGTCAAGAACTGATAAGGCGGTTCCTCGGACACACACACACACACACACACATCAATCCAGGATGGCGGAAAGCAAAGCAGCGGATTGCACGCCCCGACATTGTTCGCTGGCTTTTAATATTAACTTTCTAAATGGCCAAACCAACCCAGCGTGCCTTTCCCCGGCAGCAAAGCCGCCAGACGAGAACCAGAACACAAAAGGGTGGCATAACGTCATTCGTCTCGTTCCCCTTTGCGTTTCGGCAGAAAATCGGCTCCCAAAACCGACTGCGAGAATTTGAAAAACCGCGCACGCACAAAACAAGAGCCAGTGGGGTACTACAGCTAAGAGTTGTCGGTCCTAGGGTCTGGGAGACCCGGGTTCGAATCTCCTTTCTGCCATGGAAGTTCGCTAGGGGACCTTGGGACGGTCACACTCGCCGTTTTTGTTTGGTTGGTTGTCAGCTGCCTCCAGCTTGGAGAAAGGTGCTATCTAAATATTTGAAATAAAAGAGATTGTCGTTCTTCGGGCTGACTCATAAGGGGTGGCATTCCAAGCACATTACACCATTGTGGGAGGGGACAAACCACGGTGGTTTTAGAGGACTCCACCTGCGTGCCAAAGGACCCAGGTTCAATTTCCGGCCGCTTCACCTGCGGGCTTTAATGCAGCAGGCGTGGGGAAAGATTATTCTCTGACCAAGACCCTGAAGGACTGCCACCATTCAGAGAAACCAACACTGAGCTAGAGGAATAAATGATCACACCACCTCCCCTAGCCCTGGGTGTCAAAGATATAGATATCAGACTATACCCTACCTTTCTGCAAGCAAGAGATGCATGGCACAAGTCTATTTGTACCCCGCTTTCCCCCCCCCCAAGATGGACCAAAAGCAGCTCTCAATATAATTCTCCCTTCTCCATTTTATCCTCACAACAAACCTGTGAGGTGGGTTAGGCTGAGAGCAGATGACTGACCCAGCGAGCTTCCTTGGCAGAGCAGGGATTAGAGCTTAGCTCTCCCAAAACCTTCGTCTGAGGGATCCTTGTGTCTAACCACTACACCACCCTCTGACGGGGTTGCCTCTGGCACCAGAGGATAGCTCCATGCGCCAAAAGAAGGTGCAACCATTAGAAGAGAAGAGTGGTAAGACATAACCCACTTCAGAGAGAGTGGAGAAGTATTTCTCTTACCCCTTCCATACGCTTTTGAGATCTGGACTCCAGGTACAAAGAGCCCAGAACATCAGATTGGGTCACAAGAACATAAGGATATAGAATACAGAACCTTTATTGGCATTTACAGTAACAAAACAAACAGGTAAAACAGCTAGATATGGATCTAAAAAAGGAATGAGTTCATCAGTAAATTTTATAAAAACAATTAAATGAGGGTATAAGGATATAAGAAAAGCCCTGCAGGATCAGACCAGCCCATCAAGTCCAGCAGTCTGTTCACACAGTGGCCAACCAGGTGCCTCTAGGAAGCCCACAAACAAGACGACTGCAGCATCATTGTCCTGCCTGTGTTCCACAGCACCTCATATAATAGGCATGCTTATAAGAACATAAGGAAACCCCTGCTGGACCAGACCCAGGCCCATCAAGTCCAGCAGTCTGTTCACACAGTGGCCAACCAGGTGCTTCCAGGAAGCCCACAAGCAAGATGACTGCAGCAGCAGCATCCTGCCTGTGTTCCAAAACACCTAATATAGCCATGGGTAGCCCTCTCCTCCATGAACATGTCCCCTCTTAAATCAATCAATACAATTCTAGCATCCACCCTGCATATGCATAAATTGTGAGAAATAGGGGTGAAACGTGACAGCGTCTACAGCCAGTAACATTTGACACTTTCTTCAGAAGTGGACTCTTCTAAAAAAAGAAGAAGCACAAGTTCTTCAAAGACAAAGGAGACAGACAGAACAGACACACTACCCTTCCTGTTTATTTCGCTCAACCCTCTTGCTCCTTCTGTGGCAGACGGCCCACCACTTCCTTCCTTGTGATACTCATTTCAGAAGAGACGAAGATAAGATACCCTGAGGATGGTCTATGAGGCAGTTCTACTGCAGAAGCTCTAGTTGGGGAAACTTCAGCAGTGCTCGCCACACCCCTGAAAAAGGACCAGTGATACCTTTTCATACCTTTTCAGCCTAACCTATCTTACAGCACTGTTGTGGGCAAGGGGAGAACATGAAAGCTGGTTTCTCTCCCAAAAGCGGGGTATAAAGGAAGAAAAACAAACAAAGCTGGACTCTGATCTAGGTTTGATTCCCCACTCCTACACAGGAAGCCAGCTGGGTGACCTCGGGCAAGTCACACTCTCTCAGCCCCACCTACCTCACAGGGCATCTGTTGTGGGGAGGGGAAGGGAAGGTGATTGTAAGCTGGTTTGAGTCTCCCTTACGTGGTAGAGAAAGTCAGCATGTAAAAACCAACTCTTCTTCATTTTTATGCCCCTATCCAACCGTAAAGCTGTTTCAAAATGATGCCAGGTACTCAGAGCCCGCAGGAATCAGTGAGTTTTAAAATGTATTTAAAGCACACGCATGCGGCTTGCTGTCTTTTTAGACCTGCTGGTGGTGTCGAACATCTGCGGGGGAAGAGGAAGGAGCCAGAGGCCCAAACACTTCATGCCCCAAGAGCTGTTCCAAATCTTCTGCTGCTTGCAGAAGATACCACCGTTCAAAGCAAATGTTGCGCAAACACAGAGAAAGCCAGGGAGGAAACAGACAGATGTTTCGGTTCAAGGCGGCTGCCAGAAGGTCCTGTGTAAACAGCTCTTGCCGTCTCATTGTTGAGCTGCATTTCTCACTGCGGTGCCAAAACCAGGTCAAACTGGGGAGGGGAACTTTTTTTAAAGAAGAAGACTAGATGCATTTCTCTGATTTAATTTCCGCTCTTTCCCTACTGCTCTCTTCAAACTCATCATTGGCTTTTAGACTTGCCAACCTCTAGGAGGGGCTTGGAGATCTCCCAAAGACTTAATTTATCCATCCCAAAAATATTTTAGAGATGCTGTCTCAGGGTGTCTTAGTAGTTAAGCCAGTGTGGCGTAGTGGTTAAGAGCAGCGGACTCTAATCTGGAGAAGCGGGTTCGATTCCCCACTCCTCCACATGAGCGGCAGACTCTAATCTGGAGAGCCATGTTCGATTCCCCACTCTTCCACATGAAACCTGCTGGGTGACCTTGGGTCAGTCACAGTTCTCTCCGCCCCACCTACCTCACAAGGTGTCCGCCGCTCTTAACCACTATACCAAGCTGGGCACTGTCTCCATTGCTTACTATCAATTTAGGAATGCGCACAAAAGACCCTGGCTCAGTGGTAGAGCACCTGCTTTGCATGCGGAAGTTCCCAGGTTCAATCCCTGGTGTCTCCAGTTAAAAGGACCAGGAAGTAGGTGATGTGAAAGACCTCCACCTGAGACCCTGAAGAGCCATGGAGGCCATGGCTCAGTGGTGGAGCATCTGTTTGGCATGCAGAAAGTCCCAGGTTCAATCCCCGGCATCTCCAGTTAAAGGGACTAGGCAAGTAGGTGTTGTGGAAGACCTCCGCCTGAGACCCTGGAGAGCCATGGAGGCCATGGCTCAGTGGTAGAGCATCTGTTTGGCATGCAGAAAGTCCCAGGTTCAATCCCCGGCATCTCCAGTTAAAGGGATTAGGCAACTAGGTGATGTGAAAGACCTCCGCCTGAGACCCTGGAGAGCCGCTGCCAGTCTGAGTAGATAATACTGACTTTGACGAACCAAGGGTCTGATTCAGTAGTAGGCAGCTGCATGTGCTCACAAGCATAAGCCACGTGTCATAACATGTCATGCACATTACAAAAATGCACAAAGGAACAACGGCAGACAATCTGAAGAGGGACCACTTACAGCTTTCACGCAAGTTAACTTGCGGGCGCTTCACGGGCGTCCCCAATGTCAGAAAGAGCGATCAGCCTCAAAATATTTTCCACCCTTTTGCGTCAGTGGAACCCATCCGCAAAAGCAGACTAAGAACCCGTTCAATTCTTCAGGCCAGATAAGCCAGAGTCTGTGTGTTTGTTTTCCAATAATGACTCCTTGACAACTAGGCTTTTCGCGCTGCTTTACAGCAAGGTTGCAGATTCACCGGCTCGATTCAGGCTCTCCGGTTTACTTAGCAACTGCTGGATCCGCTTTCATCCAGGGCTTTAATTATGCAACCTTTTCCCACAACGCTGTGCCCTTCGGAGGGTTTGTGTTTTGGGTTTTTGCAACCCAAAAATAAGTTGTAATTATCTAATCTGGTGAAAGGCAGAACAATGGAAGAATTTCAGAAGAAGTGGGCAGTGTATTTTGATTATATTAAGTAAAAAGCAGAGGTTAGTGAAAAAGGGAGACGTATTATAATAAGTCTAAAATATCAGTAAGACCAAGGTAGCAGAATCATTCTTTTTATGTGTGAGTTCAATTTAGAATATAAAAGCAAAGTATAGTTGGGTGAGAAGAACTGTATACCCTCCCCAGGCTCCGCCCCAGAAACCTCCCGCCGGTGGCAAAGAGGGACCTGGCAACCCTACCATTCAAAAAGCCAAGAACCAATTTCAACAAGCTTGGTCCTTTGCCTCTCCACATTCAAGCGGATTCCACTTCAAAGCAGGAGTAAACATTAACCCAGGTAAGTACGGTTGCTAAGCGCTTGTTCTCAAAACCTTGCCCAAGGGCACCAAGGAAGGGGAGTAAATGAGTCACATGGCGGCTTCCAATATCATCAGAAGAAAAGTATTTTGGGAACAAAAAGAAGGCCTGGATCCACTCCTGGAAAAAAAAAACTTATTAGCCAAGATTCCTAAGGCCGGCAAAGAGGAAGAAGCAGCCAGGCTTACATACAGAGGATGCCGTGACTTCAAGAACCAGTTAAGTTCCTTCACTGGCTACCGTGTGAATACAGGATGCTGGAATAGATGGGTTTCTGGTCTGATCCGGCAGGGCTCTTATTACGTTCAATACCACCAACCAACACCAAAATATGCCCCTGCTCTGCAAAGGTGCTGGGGAAAAAAAATATGTGTCTCAGGTGCAGAATCCAGTTTCCTTAACCAAATTTTGCCTTTTGTTACAACTGAGCAAGTTTCTGGCTCTCCAGAAGGCATGTGCTTGAAAATATGCAGGTAATGCCTGGTCTTGTCTGGGATAGAGCAGGTAGGGTTGCCAACCTCCAGGTAGTAACCAAACAATATATCGAGTGCCAAAAGTATTGGTAGAACAACCACTGCGGCACTACTGGCTAAATATCACACACATACACTTCTATGACCAAAGTGAATGTAATTCACAAGTTATACAATAGCGGAATTACAACCAAACAGTTGTTACAAGCAATGCAACAAACAATGCAAAAAGCTCAAAGTACATAAAAGTAACTTTGTAAGTCTTCCAAGACAGGTCCATTCTTTGCAATGCAAAGTATATCACTTAAGTACAAAGTTCATAGTTGCCAATATAATGGGTATCCGGTAATTCTTCCCATTTCGCATCAGCTTCTTCAATAGTGGCAATCCTATGAGAAAATGATTCAGCCGGATGAAATGAAATAAAAATGTCATCTATAAACCGTTTCCAGTCCAGATTATGGGAGATAAAAGGGTTCTTGTTGTAAATAAACTGCTCCTCAAATCTGGACATATAGATGTTAGCTATAGATGGAGCACACGCACAGTAGACGGAGCACACTCGCAGTAGTTGGATATCTCCCACTATTACAACTGATCTCCAGCTGATAGAGATCATTTCCCCTGGAGAAAATGGCAGCTTTGGCAATTGAAGTCTCACCCCTCCCAAAACCCCGTCCTCCTCAGTCTCCTCCCCAAAAACCTCCCGCCAGTTGCGAAGAGGGACCCGGCAACCCTAAGAGCGGGGTACAAATTTGAAATAAAAATAAATAAATCTCAGGAGACAGAAGAGTTGCCACATAAAATTTCCAGTGGTTCAGGTGGGACCACAGTGCCTTCAATAGCTCCTGGCTCTTCCCCGCAGCGAACAAAGACAATAAAGATTGCAAAATGTATTTATATCAGATGATCTAGCTTGCCTAACCGATCTTTAAATTGCATTACCGATCCAAGTCATGGAGTTCAGCTGCCCTCAATGCCGAATTTGAACGTGTACCCTCGAGAGGGGGGTGCGTCTTAAATCAATGTACAAGTTTCATTTATATAAAATAATGGGGGGGCACATCCAAGAATAACCTTTTTGAAGGGGATTGTCTTACACCTTCCTTTCATGTAAATACAGTACTTAGCTGGAAGCTCTCGGCAAAAAGAACATGGTTTCTCAATACGGTTCGTGTCCCTATTACCATTTTTCCCCCCAACAACGGGATGTGGCGCTTTAATTTCGCTCCCTGCAAAGAAGGTGCTTTAAGGTTCATGTTTTTAGCAGCACGTTCTGTCCTCCAGGTAGCACAGGGACCGCACCGCCTTCCTTAACAAACTCAATTCTGCTGGAACGCAGCCAGGACCCGTTCTTATCGCTAACTAAAGGAACAACTCTTGTGATCTTTACAGTCTCCTAAAGCAACATAAAGGTTAACTGCAGGGGAGAAACCGGGCTCAGGAAAAAAGGTATTAACTTTATTAACGTTGTCCTACTCAAAAGGGCGGAGGCTGAAGTTCAGGGAGGCTGTTAAGGAGACTTTTATGACTGCTAGGTGTGGAAAGTCCTGCTTAAAATTTAAAAAGGTACATAGCTTGACTTCTGTCCACCAGGGGAAACAGGAGCTGCAGGGATACCCCAATATTGCCGTGTCTCCAGGAAGAAGAAAAAGAGTTGGTTTTTATATGCCGACTTTCTCTACCACTTAAGGAAGAATCAAACCGGCTTACCATCCCCTTCCCCGGCCCACAACAGACACCCTGTGAGGGAGGTGGGGCTGAGAGTGTGACTTGCCCAAGCTAACCCTGCTGGCTTCATGTGGAAGAGTGGGGAAACAAATCCAGTTCTCCAGATGAGCATCCTCTGCTCACGTGGAGGAGTGGGGAATCAAACCCGGTTCTCCAGATCAGAGAAGGGAGAGGAAGGGAAGGAGGTTGTAAGCCGGTTTGCTTCTCCTTAAAAGGTAGAGAAAGTTGGCATATTAAAACCAACGCTGCTGGTTCTTCTAGCTTCAGGGAAGAGCGCTTTTAGGGACCCAGCAATCGAGTGCTAGGGATTCCACGGGTGGGCACCCCAAAGCACATGTGCAAGATTTTTTAAAAATGAGCACCATTCCACCACGCACACATTCATCTGCAGTCCGGAATGGTAGATCCAGACATAAGCAGAAAAAGACCTCCTCGGAACCTGCCTCGAATCCTTTCTAATCTGCTGGGATGCCACAGCAGAGAGGGAATTGTAGACCAACCAGCCAGGGTGGTGTCGTGGTTAGAGTGGTGGTTTGGAGCGGAGGAATCTGACCTGGAGAACTGGGTTCGATTCCCCACTCCTCCACATGAGTGGCAGAGGCTACTCTGGTGAACTGGATTTGCTTCCCCACTCCTCCACGCGAAGCCAGCTGGGTGACCTTGGGCTAGTCACGGCTCTGATAGAGCTCTCTCGGCCCCGCCTACCTCACAGGGTGTTTGTTGTGGGGAGGGGAAGGTCTGATTCTGCCTTAAGTGGTGGAGAAAGTCAGCATATATAAACCGACTCTTCTTTTTCAGCCTGCGGATATTTCCCCCAGAGGAGGAAATGTCGAGCCTCAGCCAACTCATGGCGCTCCCAACCACTGGGTGTTCAAGGCAGGAGATGAGCAGAGGTGGTTTGCCATGCCTTTCCTCTGCGTGGCAACCCCAGTCTTCTTCGATGGTGTCCCATTCACGTATCGGCCGTAGCCAAGAGCAAGAGGAGCTTGGCCAAAGCTGGGCTATTTGCTTTTTCTAATTTTTTTTTAACTGCAGATCTTTTAATAAACTATAAAGAGCTAAACAATGCAGCACTAAAAGCTATCATGAGCTAAAGCATGACCATTACATTGGAAGGAAGAGAAAAACGCTGGGGGGGGGGGCAGAGAATAAATAATCACAGAGATACCACCACAAGAAAGGGAAGATTCCTGAGTTGTCTTGTTTGGGGGCTTCCTAGAGGCACCTGGTTGGCCACTGTGTGAGCAGACTGCTGAACTTGATGGGCCTGGGTCTGATCCAGCAGGGCTTTTCTTATGTTCTTATGGAGGATGGAACTATCCATGGCCACTAGTCAAAATGGCTACTAGTCATGATGCATACCTATTCTCTCCAGGATCAGAGGAGCATGCCCGTTATATTAGGTGCTTTGGAAAACAGGCAGGATAATGCTGCTGCAGCCATCTTGTTTGGGGGGCTTGCTAAAGGCACCTGGTTGGCCACTGTGTGAGCAGACTGCTGGACTTGATGGGCCTGGGTCTGATCCAGCAGGGCTTTTCTTATGTTCTTATCCTCTCTGGTTCCTTAAATTTTTAGAGGCGCCTGATTAATGGGAGTTGGCAAAAGTAAAGCAAACAACCTTATTTCCCACCCCCCAATTTATTATGCATTCTGGACACTGATCTTTTCATTTTGTTCCATATGTGGGTTTCTTTCACCTGCCTGCAACCAGGGATTCTAAGCTAGGGTACAAGTTTTTCTGGTTATACCACATCTGTTACCTAAAGCGTAACAACTTGGTTTTCCTTTTTAAAAAAATAAGGGGGGTGGAAGACGAGGGGGGGAACTAACCACAAAATCACACACCCTGAAGTTGCAATCCTTTGACCGTTCTCTCTAGTTTATAAGGAATTCCACGTTAAAGGGATAAAATGTGTCATGGCTCAAAAGCCAAACTGAAAAACAGACTTCCCACCCAATGCCAAAATTCTTTGGGGGTTTGATTCCCCGCTCCTCCATATGAGCGGCGGAGGCTAATCTGGTGAACTGGATTTGTTTCCCCACTCCTACCCACGAAGCCAGCTGGGTGACCTTGGGCTAGTCACAGCTCTCTCAGCCCCACCTACCTCACAGGGGGTCTGTTGTGGGGAGGGGAAGGTGATTGTAAGCCGGTTTGAGTCTCCCTTAAGTGGTAGAGAAGTCAGCATATAAAAACCAACTATTCTTCTTTAAACATACACTCCAAAAGGTATAAATCGAGAAACCATCAACATAGCACTCCTTCATAAACAGAATTTAAAAAAAGATCAATAAATCAATAAATGATTTGGCATTCGTTTTGCAAGAGTGGTATAGTGGTTACAGCACAAGAGAGGAGGAGGAAGAAGAGTTGGCTTTTATACCCTGATTTTCTCTAAGGAGTCTCAAATCGGCTTACAATCACCTTCCTCTCCCCACAACAGACACCTTGTGAGGTAGGTGGGGCTAAGAGATTTCAGAAAGAACTGTGACTAGCCCAAGGTCACCCAGCAGGCTTCATGTGGAGGAGTGGGGAATCAAACCCGGTTCTCCAGATTAGAGTCTGGCACTCTTAACCACTACACCACGCTGGCTCCGAGAGACCCAGATTCAAATCCTTGCTCTGGCACAACAGCTCGCTAGGTGACCTCGGGATTGTTACTTTCTCTCTCACCCTAATCTAATCCTCGTTCAAACATTTGGAGATGGTTCTTACCGCTTTATTAAGCAATTTGCCCCCATTCCCCCCACACACACACAACCGAGTCCCGGTGCAGCGTACAATATCTTTCTCTCTTCCATGTTATCTTCACAACAACCCTGTGAGGACAAGAGGGAGGAGAGAATATTACAAGACACCTTGGGCCTCCATTGTGTGTGTGGGGGGGAATGGGGGGAATTTCTTTAAAAAGTGGTAAGAACCGTTTCCAAATGACCAGAGCAAGGAATCTTTGAGAAACCCTATTCTTTCTTTCTCACCCACAAACCTCCTATTAGGCACCAATCAATCAATGAATCAATATTTATTTCAGTACGAAATCAGCTCCATAGATAAGTAAATAGCAATGGAATTAAAATTAGATTAATGGTATTAATAATATATCAACAGTATTAACAATAATAAATTTAAATAAAAAAATAAGCTGCAAAATGAGAAGATAATGCCATCTATGAAAGAGGATTCATTCAGCTATTTATAAATCTCACTCGACCAAAGCCACCAGTTACTGACACAGGTATGTCCAGGCAGGAAAGCTATTCAGTGTCAGCATCATCTTTATTTCGATACAAGATCACATCTGAATAAAAATTAAAAGTTAGGTTAAAATGATTAAAAGAGGGGGGGAAAGTGTTAATGGTTCCGGGAGAGATGATTTGAACAGGAGGAGGAAAGATCAGCTATGGGGTTAAATTGTCAGTCAGCCGTCCCGCAAGACCGAAGGCAAAATTTGGACACTTGGGTGGTTATCTCCCGGGACGAGTCTGCTAAGAGAAAGGAAACTTTCGCTTCTTCAGATCTCCCAGGAAAGGTTGACAAAACGGGGAGAATATACTGCCGATCTCATATTGTTGTAAAAAGGGCATTGCGGCAGAACATGTCCTATGGTATCAACTTTCTCTGTGTTGCATGGGCATAATCATCGGTAAAAGGGTACCTGCCTTCTAGGAGGGCTGAAGGTAGGACATTAAACCGTGCAAGAGTAAAGGAAGGCCCTTCGGTATTTTCATACGTCCAGGGATCCAAGATAGACTGCTGAGTGAAAAGGTTTGATGCACTAAGGAAAGCTAGTCAAATACTCCGGTGGTGGAAAGCACCATCAAGTCGCAGCCAACTTATCTAAAAAATTTGTATGAACTTAGGCCTGGTTTAAACATGACTTTGGGCGTGTTAAAAACAAATTTACCTGCACGAGGTTCCACCTGTATAAAGCCGACTGTTCCCACGCTAACGTTACAGCTCCAAGCACTCCTGACCCTCCGCACACACCTGATGCTCAGCGGGTCGAACCTCACACAGATACTCCATAAAAACACACAAACACACCCCAAATAAAGCGGCATTTAAACACACACAGCTGCTGAACACACAGGGCTGCCCCCAAACACCATTAAGCACCAACATGGGCTTAAACAGACAAAGACCCCAAAGCACAAGAGGTTGTAGACGAGCTGGAACGAATCCAGAGGAGGGCAACAAAGATGGTGAGGGGTCTGGAGACCAAGTCCTATGAGGAAAGGTTGAAGGAGATGGGTATGTTAAGCCTGCAGAGGAGAAGACTGAGAGGGGATAGGACAACCACCTTCAAGTACTTGAGGGGCTGTTATATAGAGGAGGGTGCCAAGTTGCTTTCTGTTGCCCCAGAAGGTCGGACCAGAACCAACGGGTTGAAATTAAATCAAAGGAGTTTCCGTCTAGACATTAGAAAGGACTTTCTAACAGTTACAGCGGTTCCTCAGTGGAACAGGCTTCCTCGGGAGGTAGTGAGCTCTCCTTCCCTGGAGGTTTTTAAGCAGAGGTTAGATGGCCATCTGTCAGCAAGGCTGATTCTATGACCTTAAGCAGATGATGAGAGGGAGGGCATCTTGGCCATCTTCTGGGCATGGAGTAGGGGGTCACTGGGTGTGTGTGGGGGGGGAGGTAGTTGTGAATCTCTGCATTGTGGAGGAGGTTGGACTAGATGCCCCTGGTGGACCCATCCAACCCTATGATTCTAGGATAACAGCCGAGATACCTTTCGGTTACTCAAAATGCCACAGATTCTTCAAGGTTTGCTCGCGGCCGAAGCCCTACCCACTAAGTGATGCTTTTTTCAATATTTCAACGCACACTTACTTATTATTGTTCAATATTCCGTGACCGAAGAGTAACAGGAAGAGGCTCTTAAGAGTCCCGACAGCTGTTGCCACCTGGTTCGGAGAATCCCCCAGGAACAGGCCATGGCTAAGATCCATGGGACAACACAAAATAAACCAGGCTATGCAAAACACTAAAATTAACAGGAAGAGGACAGATTCCATTTCAAGGAAAAGCTGTAAAAAGAAACCATACATTTGGCATGGTCTTTTGAAGGCATGAATACCTCTATGTCTCCGCACACAAGACCTTCAAGCAGTTGAAGAGAAGAGCCTCTAAACCAGGGGTGTCAAACATATGGGCCCGTGGGTCGAATCCAGCTCCTTGAGAGCGCTTGTGTGCGTGTGTGAAGTGCCGTCAAGTTGCAGCCGACTCATGGCGACCCCTTAAGGGGTTTTCAAGGCAAGAGACTAACAGAGGTGGTTTGCCAGTGCCTTCCTCTGTATAGCAACCCTGGACTTCCTTGGTGGTCTCCCATCCAAATCCTAACCAGGGCTGACCCTGCTTAGCTTCTGAGATCCGACGAGATCAGGCTAACCTGGGCTCTTACCCAGCCCATAAGCCTGCCAAGGCAGCCCCCTCCCCCCATTCTCAATCTGGGCTGGCATGGCATGGCCCAGCCTGACCAAGTGACATTTGTGTCAAAACCGGCCCTCATAACAATCGAATTCGACACCCCTGCTCTAAACAGTTTATAATGCCCAGCCTTCGAATACTTCCATTACTTAGGCCCAAACAGATTTTTAAAATTCTCGGTTGGAGGGAGAGGGTGGGATTGCAAGCGGTCGATGCACATTACTTATTACCGTTCGCACCGTCACGTCACAGACCGGTTTGGCAAGTCAAGATTTGGGCATGCCTGAAGTTATACGATACAAGGATCCAGCGAAATTAAAACAGTATTTGCAGACGACGCAAGAGCCGGCAGGCATCTTAGAAGACTCCTAAGTGAGAGGGATGGGAAAGAAGTTGCCAAGGTCACCCAAATCCCTTTCTCCCAGTACTGCCTCTCTGGTAGGATCCTTCAGGAATAACGGGGCCAGATTAACACACCACGACCGTCCCAGTGCAAAGAAACCTTTGACCTGTTCTACAGATTCCCTTTCATTCAACTCCAGAGAGACTCAAGAGATTCCACTAGAGAGGAGAAGACACTAACTCAAGAGCACCCCCTTTTACACACAGGAGGTCCCCGGTGTCTCTGGTTATTAACAGGTTTTTGGTTAGCAGCCAGGGGTGGGAAAGACCTTTGCCAGAAAGCCACTCCCAGCCAAAACAGGTGGAGCTAGATGAAGCAATGCTCTGAGCAAAGCTTTTGATGTTTGCATACAGCAAGAGGAAATTAAACCAGGGTCCTTAAGAAGAGGAAGTGCTGGTATCGCTTTACTCTGCTCGGGTTAGACCTCACCTAGAGTACTGTGTTCAGTTTCGGGCACCGCAATTTAAGAAAGATGTCGACAAGCTGGAACGTGTCCAGAGGAGGGCAACAAAGATGGCGAGGGGTCTGGAGAACAAGTCCTATGAGGAAAGGTTGAAGGAGCTGGGTATGTTTAGCCTGAAGAGGAGACGACTGAGAGGGGATATGATAACCATCTTAAAGTACTTGAAGGGCTGTCATATAGAGGAGAGTGCCAAGTTGTTTTCTGTTGCCCGAGAAGGTCGGACCAGAACCTTGAAATTAAATCAAAAGAGTTTCCGTCTAGACATTAGGAAGACTTTTCTAACAGTCAGAGCAGTTCCTCAGTGGAACAGGCTTCCTCGGGAGGTGGTGAGCTCTCCTTCCATGGAGGTTTTTAAGAAGAGGATAGATGGCCATCTGTCAGCAATACTGATTCTATGACCTTAAGCAGATGATGAGAGGGAGGGCATCTTGGCCATCTTCTGGGCATGGAGTAGGGGTCACTGGGGGGGGGGGGAGGTAGTTGTAAATTTCCTGCATTGTGCAGGGGGTTGGACTAGATGACCCTGGTGACCCCTTCCAACTCTATGATTCTAAGAGGGACGCTACCAACTCATGGCGGCCCCATTCCGGGCAGACAAGCAGAGGTGGTTTGCATTGCCTTCCTCTGCATAGCAACCCCAGTCTTCCTTGGTGGTCTCATCCAAGTACTGATCATGGCCGACCCTGCCTAGGTAGCAGAAGTTTTCGTGGAGCTCCCTTGACCAGCGATAAAAAAAAAAAGACAGTAATGATTTGTTACACCAGCTTGCATAGGAATGGACACAATAGGACACAACACTCACCATTCGCACAGCACCACGTACAACAGAAAATGCAACGGTCTGCCCTACTCAGCACTATACACTGTTATCCAAACCGTCGCAGACACCCAAGTCCTACTGAAACAAACGAGGCTGTACCCACTCACCGTGCTTGTAAAGTTAAGGCAAGTTTGGCTTTTCAACCACCACAACAAAATGTCACCAGTGTACTGTTTATAATTTAAATTCCAAACAAATGTAAATCAGAGATACACTTGTGGGAAAGAAAAGAAAAGAAAAGAAAAGAAAGAAAAGAGGGGAAGGGAAGGCGGAAGGAAGGAAGGAAGGAAGGAAGGAAGGAAGGAAGGAAGGAAGGAAGGAAGGAAGGAAGGAAGGAAGGAAGGAAGGAAGGAAGGAAGGAAGGAAGGAAGGAAGGAAGGAAGGAAGGAAGGAAGGAAGGAAGGAAGGAAGGAAGAAAGAAAGAAAGAAAGTTTTCTGACAACTATGGAGACACCCCCAAGAAAGAAGAGAACTGCTATGTGCTGACTATGCTCTGAATCACTGATTTTACACTTTGCTGCAAACAAAAACAACGTCACTTTTTGAAAACTAAATTCCAGTATTCTGTTGAGAGGCACGGTCATAATAGTGGCAATTTCGCTCCCCATGCGGGGGACATGCTTCCCGCTAGAAAGATTTGCCCCGTGAAACCCTATACCGTTCCGAGAAGGTTGGGTTTTTTTTAAAGCCTCTTTCTCCTCTCCAAAATAGCAATTTCAGACCCAATTAAAAGGACGGGAGGGTTCTGCTAAGGAAATAAAACGAGAGCAGCCAACCAGAGCCCCCCCCCGGAGAGAAATTGCAGGTTAAGGAAACATTCAGAATACTCACGGTTCAAAACAAAGTTGGAAAGGGGGAAAGAGGGTTTTTTTAAAAAACCTTTTCTGGCTCTCCAGGGCTCAAGTTACAGGGGCGGTAGAAGCTTCCCCATCCCCCACCCCCAACAAAGTACTGGATAAAAACAGCTTTCTCCCCCCCCCCCCCAATAATTCAAGCACCACTTGTGACTTTGCAGTTAACAATGTTGCATGTTAAATTAAACCCTTAAGGCCCAGATGTTACAAAACAGGGCTGCTCCGGAGGAGGGCCAGCAACCAGATATTTGAAAGGGGGGAAGCGCAGAAAGGAACATAGGAGTTCTAGAGGATGTCCCCCAGGAAAAAGTAGATTGGGAGAGGGTCTTCGGGAATCCTGGAAGAGAATCCCCTCCTTGCAAAACCCCACCACTCTGTAGGCGCCTGGTGCGCTCCCTCCATGCGCCAAAGCGCATGGTGGCAGTCTGCAGATTTATATGTGTATGCTTCCCCCCTTCAATAAAACCCCCCACACCCCTCTCTCCCACAGAAGAGGGCCTGCCCCCCAGAACTAGGAAACTTTTCAGACCCATGAACCCACACCCACTCAACTAGGCAGTGACCTCAAGGAGCATAGAGTCCCCCAAACATAAAGCTGCTCAAGGGAAAAAAAGTTTAAAAGCCCCCCTTTTGGGGTTCCAGGATCTGGGAAGACAGGGGCGAAGGAGGGGGGGCAGCCATGGGAAAAGGGGTGCACTGAGGGGGGTCACAGCCCCTTCCCCACACATTTGGAGTCCAGGGGCACAGGAGGGAGCTCCCTGTCTAGCAATCCTCCTGCAGGCTCGCTGGGGACTCCAGCCCCCTAGACAAGAGTGGGGGCTTCCTCCCGAGTAAGCCCGCACAAGCCCAGGCTGGGGGGGGGGGCTCCCCAGCCACGGGAGGGGCAGACCCCTCGCCTGGCTCCCCCACCCCCAGCCAAAGCAGCAATCGGGATTCTTTCCAAGCGGTGGGATCTCTCCCCCCACTTCTGTTTCTCCCCCCCCCTTCTCTTTCTCTCCCCACTCCCCCAGGCAGCCTCGCCCCCCCACCCAAGACCGTCCATAAAGTGACACCCTCCTTAAAGACTGCACGACTTAAAGAATGCATTTTGCACACACACCCCCAGGTTTAAAAGGGGGGCTCCTGGCTCGCGTCTTTGGGTCCCCCCCTTGGTGCAAGGCTCCCCCCCCCCCCATTGCAAAAGAAAACTCACACGCACAATGGAAGGAGAAAAGTTGGCCGGGGTGGGGGTTTCCCCTCCTGCAAAGCGCACGCCTCAGCCCGGGCTGACTCGAGAGTAAGCACGCCTCCGCGCCCCCCCCCCATTCCAGCCCTGCGTTCCCCTACTCCTCCAGCACGAGCTTGCGCGCGCTTACTCGCGAGGAGCCCTCCGCCCACCCACCCACCCACCCACCCCGCGGACCGGGCTGCAACAAACGTGTCACCCCCCCCCACGCCCAAGCTCCTTTCTCGAGCTGCAGGCGTCCTCCCGCCCTGGCTCGCGAGTAGCCCCGCGCGCCCCCCGGCCCCGATCCCCTTTTCCCACGCGCGGGGACCCACCAATAAGTTCCCACCAAAGTGCAAGTTTCCGCAGTCGCTTTTTGGAAAGCTTTTTTGGAAAGCTCGGGGGGGTGGGGGGTCCGCAGCAGGACCCCCCCCCCCCCGAAGCCAAAGCCCCGCTCCGCCCCGCGATGCCCAACTTTGCAAAAAGTCCCACGCCGGGAAAACCCACCCACCTACCCACCCACCTACCTCCCGGGGGAGCGACGGCCACTGGCACCGGGGCGCACCGGGCTGCGCCTGGCTCCGTGCGCTCTGCCCGCGCGCTCTGCCCGCTCCACGAGCCCGAGAGGAGGCGCCTGCCGGCAGGAGCGGGAGCTCGGGCGACAGGCAGCCGGCCCAGCGAGCCCGGAGAGGGGAGGAGAGGGGAGGGAAACCCGGCCCGGCCCTCCCCTTTCTCCCCCTTTGCGCCTCCGTGGGATCCGTCGCCGCCGCCTCCTGGCCAAACCAGGGGGTTGGCCGGCTCCGCTCACCGTGCTTGTAAAGTGAAGGCGAGTTTGGCTTTTCGACCACCGCAACCACATGTCACCAGTGTGCAACATTTAAATTCCAAACAAATGTAAATCAGAGAGACACTTGTGGGAGGGAAGGAAGGAAGGAAGGGAGAAAGGGAGAAAGGGAGAAAGGGAGAAAGGGAGAAAGGGAGAAAGGGAGAAAGGGAGAAAGGGAGAAAGGGAGAAAGGAAGAAAGAAAGAAAGAAAGAAAGAAAGAAAGAAAGAAAGAAAGAAAGAAAGAAAGAAAGAAAGAAAGAAAGAAAGAAAGAAAGAAAGAAAAGAGAGAGCAGGGGAAGGGAAGGGAAGGGAAGGGAAAGAAGAGAAGAGAAGAGAAAGGGAGGGAGGGAGGGAAGAAAGAAAAGAGAGAGAGAGCAGGGGAAGGGAAGGGAAAGAAGAGAAGAGAAGAGAAGAGAAGAGAAAAGGGAGGGAAGGAGGGAGGGAGGGAGAGAGGGAAGGAAGGAGGGAAGGAAGGAAGGAAGGAAGAAAGAAAGGAAGGAAGGAAGGAAGGAAGGAAAAAGGAAGGAAGGAAAGAAGGAAAGAGAAAGGAAGAAAGACAGAAAGACAGAGCTCCGGCTTGGGAAGGACCTGCGAGCCTGGAGGCCGCGTGGTGGACGGGTTAAGAGCGGTGGTTTGGAGAGGTGGAGGCTGATCGGGAGAAGCGGGTTTGGTTCCCCGCTCCTCCACAGGAGCGGCGGAGGCGAATCTGGGGAACTGGGTTGGTGAAAGGGTCCTGGCTCAGTGGGAGAGCCTCTGCTTGGCATGCAGAAGGTCCCAGGTTCAATCATCGGGGTCTCCAGTTAAAGGGACTAGGCAAGGAGGTGATGTGGAAGACCTCCCCCTGAGAGCCATGGAGAGGAGTTCTGTCTCAGTGGTAGAGCATCAGTTTGGCATGCAGAAGGTCCCAGGTTCAATACCCGGCATCTCCAGTTCAAGGAACTAGGCAAGGAGGTGATGTGAAAGACCTCCGCCTGAGACCCTGGAGAGCCACGGAGAGGGGCTGTGGCTCAGTGGTAGAGCATCTGCTTGGCATGCAGAAGGTCCCAGGTTCAATCGCCGGCATCTCCAGTTAAAGGGACTTGCAAGGAGGTGATGTGGAAGACCCCTGCCTGAGACCCTGGAGAGCCGTGGAGAGGGGCTCTGGCTCAGTGGAAGAGCATCAGTTTGAAATGCAGAAGGTCCCAGGTTCAATCCCCGACATCTCCAGTTCAAGGGACTAGGCCAAGGAGGTGATGTGGAAGACCTCAGCCTGAGACTCTGGAGAGCCGCTGCCAGTCTGAGTAGACAATACTGACTTCGATGGACTGGGGGTCTGATTCAGTATAAAGCAGCTTCGTATGTGTTTCCCTACTCCTCCAAATGAGCAGTGGACTCTAATCTGGAGAACTGCATTTGTTTCCCCACTCCTACACATGAACGGCAGATTCTAATCTGGTGAACTGGGTTGGTTTCCCCACTTCTCCACATGAAGCCACCTGGCTGACCTTGGGCTACTCACAGCTCTCTTAGAGCTCTCTCAGCCTCACCTACCTTGCAGGGTGTCTGTGGTGGGGAGGGGAAGGGAAGGTGATTGTCAGCCAGTTTGATTCTGCCTTAAGTGGTAGAGAAAGTCACCATATAAAAACCAACTCTTCTTCTTCTTTGTATGTTTGTATTTTTTGTATCTTTGTATTTTTACGGTGACTCAAATAAAGTGTTACGTTATACCAGTGGTTCCCAAACATTTTGGGCCATCGCCCCCTTGGTTCCACAAACTCAACCCCAGCGCCCCCTACCATATCGTATAAAAAGCATTATTCAAAATAGGGGTTTGCATGACGCACTAAACAAAATGATGATAAAATTTCAAAGCAGTAACAATTAATTGCACATCAATTCAAAATCAAATTAAAACTTTTTAGTTGAAATTTATTCAGCAAAACTAATAAACTTGATTCAGTGGTACCGGCTCGTCAAAGTCTGGGGGAAAATCTTGATAATTTCCACCAAATTTGCCAGCATGGTGCCATAGCTTGATCTATTGTAAATTAGTGAACTCCACAGTTGAAGGGGCCCACCTCTGTTACTGCCCACTTTGGGAACCACTGCATTACACCATGGGTTGTTGTCTTGTGGAACTCCCCGCTATGAGAAGTGATGGTGATCAGTCGCTTAAAAGAGGGTTGGATAGAGGATAGGTCCATCGGTTAACCGCCATGATTGCTGAATGGGCTTCCAGGGTTAGAGCCACTAATTGTCAGATGCCTGGGGAGTAGTTGGCAGGAAAAGGCTGTTGCCCGCAGGGCCCCTTTGTGGGCTTCCCCGGGGGCATCTGACTGACCGCTGCCGGAAACAGAGCGCTGGGGGGTGGATGGACCATGCTTGTAATCCAGCAGGGCTGCTCTTAGGTTCTTATGCGGGTCCTTTGGACAATAAGCAATAGAAGATCTCCCTCTTGTGGTTCAGAATAAAATCGTACGTAGTAAATGAAAATCTTTAATCAGCAAAACACACACACACACACACACACACACACACAAATCAGCCCTCTGTTATATTAAACCTGACAGTTCAGGTGGCCGACTGACTTGGAAAATATGGGTAATGCTACTCCGAGGGGCGCATAGTTAAAGGATCAGATGTGCGTCCATAAACCATTCCCCTTATGCATATACTGCTATATTTCACAGATGAAAACAGGGACACCTTTGAGTGTATAGGAAGGGTTCCAGCTTCAAAAATATATACAATTATACTTAAAGATAAATTAAATCAAACAACGGGATATCGGGATAAATGGAACACTTACTTAGACAGAGCGTTCAGTGACCAAGAATGGGAACACATTTTCACAAAGGGATTAGATTTTAGTCAGTATGCAAATGAGAGAAAATCTAATAAAGATGGTATATATGTGGTATTTGACCCCACTTAGACTAAGTCAAATCCATAAATCAGAAAACGACAGCTGTTGGTACTGTGATAGAAAACAAGCATATTTTATACACATGTGGTGGAAATGTGAGAGAGCTATATCATTTTGGTCTGAAATAGTGAAATGTCTAACGGTTGGAATGGAGGTTGATATTCCATGTAAACCCGAGATATTCTTGTTAAATCTGGTACCTAATCTAGCTAAAGATCAACTTTGTATGGTGTTACATATGATAACTGTGGCTAGAACAACCTTTGCCAGTCACTGGAAACAAAAATCAACTCTAAAGATAGAGGAATGGCTGGTTAAAGTTAAAGAAATATATGTTTTAATTAAGCTAACAGCATATCAGAAAAACAGAGATACAATAAGATTGGATGCGGTATTGTCACATACAATAAGTAAAATAGAGAATTTCATAAATAAGGGCGGGAAAGAGGAATGCGTTGAGCTCAGTCAGGACGTAATGATGAATATGAAGACATAGAAAATAAGCTGTAGCATGGGAGACTTGATCTTATTTTATTGTGTGTGTGTGTGTGTGTATAGTATTTTAAATTATGAAAACTCAGTAATTCTGCTTTTTGTTGTTGTTGTTATTGTCACTGTTTTTTTCTAATAATTCAACAAAAAAAAAAAAAGGAAGGGTTGCAGCTAAGATTGAGAACTGGCCAGGAAAAAAGGCCCTGTCCCTTTAATAGAGGTTTAATATGCAGAAATCTGAAAAGCTGATGCTTTTTATGTCATGGAGCAAAATAACATCACCTGGTTACAGTTATTAAAGGGACCAGTTGAAGAAGAGTTAGTTTTTATATGCCAAATTTCTCTACCACTTAAGAGAGACTCAAACCGGCTTACACCTTCCCTTCCCCTCCCCACAACAAACACCCTGTGAGGGAGGTGGGGCTGAGAGAGCTGTGACTAGCCCAAGGTCACTCAGCTGGCTTCATGTGTAGGAGTGGGGAAACAAATCCAGTTCACCCGATTAGCCTCCGCCGCTCATGTGGAGGAGCGGGGAATCAAACCCGGTTCTCCAGATCGGAGCCCACCGCTCCAAACCACCGCTCTTAACCACTGCACCACGCTTTAAAAGTTGGCAACCCTCATCACAGTGTGAACCCGTGCTGGCCAAGGTTATTTCAGGCTGCCAATGGCTTTTCTCCACCAGAAGTAAATTTGTTCAAACACCCGCAAGCAAACCTTTACTAACTGAATAGCTTGTAAGCTGGGTTGGAGATTTCAAGCCGCTTTACGCAAAGTCCATTCAGTTGTCCACAGAGTATATTCCGACAGGCAGTAGCTCTTCGAGATCTCAAACAGGGAAAGGTCTTCCCCAAGCCTGGTGCATGAGATTCTTTAGTGGGAGATACCACAGGGTGTTTATAAAGCGTTTGCTCTCTGCCTCTGCTGGCATACACACACACGCGCGCGCACACACACACACACACTGCATCATGGAACGGATGATACCAAACTGTGGTCCTCTCCAGCCCTGGTATGCTTCTGTACAGATGTTTTCAGGCCAACAACAGCTAGTGGAAATGTGGCTGGATTAAAAAAAAAATGAGCTAAGTGGTGCTCTGTCTATAAAATGAGACGTGCCAGTGCTCAGGAAAGGGACTGCTGCTCAGTGGTTAGAGCACTGACAATCAGGGGCTCGAGAGCCCTATGTGGCTCTTTGACATGCACCTATGGATCTTCTTGGAGCCACATTTTCCACTGTGGCATCACCCCCTGCCCCGAGTTTCAGGAAAGTGATCAACACTCTTGCCCAGTAGCACTTGTCTTTTGGACCTGGTGCGTTCTTCCTTGAGATGTGGGCTTCATGCCAGGAATGGGAAATGGGGCTATGGCTCAGTGGTACAGCCTCTCCTTGGAATGCAGGAGGACCCAGATTCAGTCCCGGGCACCTCCAGTTAAAAGGATCAGGTAGCGCATGATGTGAAAAGCCCCTGGAGAGATGCTGCCAGTCTGAGCAGACAATACAGACCTTGATGGACCAGTGGCCTGATTCGGTCAAAGGCAGCTCCGTGTGTCCATGTGTTTGATGCGGCGCTGACGGCAACTGCGAATGCAGCTGTCCGCCAGCCACAAAGCTAGTGCCGCTGGGTTAGAGCACCAGCTTTGCGCATAGACCACATGATAGAAAAGACCTTTCTCTGCCTGAGAACCGGGAGAGAAGAGGAAGCAGGTGGCAGCTTCAGCTGGGTGTTCGCCATGCGTTTCAACCACCCGTTTGCATGAATGTGCCCATGGGGCAAACACAAACACACATCTTCCTATTTGCTTGCGTTACACATCACTACATACACAACCCATCTTCCGCCTCTACGAAAGAGCTTTCCGACAGTCACCCAAAATGGCAGGAGGGAGAAGCTGGGGGAAACCAGCAGGTGTGATTCTAGACCTCTCAGTATTTGCCTGCCTAGTCTCCTGTCCCAGAGGAGTCTGTTTACACTTTTTGCAGAGAGAGAGAGAGAGAGAGAGAGAGATTCCTATCCAGATGCAAAAACTGGAGAGGAAATTATTTTATAACACCAAGAGGAAGTCAGGGAATCTTGAGGCCTGCTGTTTGCAAGATACGCTTTAAATACATTTTGCACCGTCGGTGTTCACTTCCTCTTGCAAACTTTCAGTATGAAGTTGACTGCAGGCGGTGAGGGGAGGTGTGGGGTGTGGAAAGGCAAGAGCTGTTTGCTTCCCATTTGAAGGATGCCGTTTTAGGACTGTGAAGCAGGTGTACCTTATAGCTAATTCTCAATGTTGAACTTGGGGGATACTTAAAGCTGGAGACTGGGGCCATGACAAGGCACGTCTTGCTACAAACTGGAGAAAAGCCCCAGGTTTGAAGAAAAATCTGAAATCTAAAAACAAACAATTAAAAGACATCTTTTAGATAAATCTAGGATTGAAGCTGGTACTAGCTCTAAGTTACCCTGGTTTCAATATTTCCAATTAAAACATTTATGTAATAATAAACAATTTTACAAGCTTTTAAAAAAACCCTGATTTTGAAACTCTGGTTAAATTACACACCAATAGACAAAAAGGCCTAATCTCAAAACTTTATCATATTTTACTGGGGAAAACATTAGAAAAAGGAGTTATTACCTACTTAACTAAGTGGAACAAAGATTGTGGAAAATTAATTTTAGACAAACATTGGTCACAAACTTGGAAATCATACAGTTTCTGTCAAGATGCAAATGGTGAAACTGTTGACAAGGTGGTATCTAACTCCTGTGAAATTAAACCATATTAATAACTCCAAAGTGTTGGAAAAATTGTGGTAGTCTGGGTACCTACCTACATTGTTGGTGGTCATGCAAACACATAAATTCTTTTTGGGACGATATTCTAAGAGAAATCCTTTTACTCACAGGTTATTCCATACCAAAACAACCAGAACTCATATTACTAAATCAAGGATATGATCCCAAAATTCCAAAGATTAGAATCCAGCTCATACAAATTCTTATTTCTATGGCAAAAATAATAATAGCATCACAATGGAGAAACAAAAATCTTCCCACAGTTTCTATGTGGTTGAATCGTATTAAAGACTTCCTGATTATGGAAAAAAAATCAGAAAAAGTACAGCAAATGGAAAACCCCAACCACGAGGCACTTTTCTTAGAAATGTGGTTTCCAATCCTAGAAAAATTTGATATGTTGGCTTTTCCCAATTTAAAATACCTGTTTTAACTATTCAATACGTTCCAATGGGTAAAGGTTTAACCTACTATTCTTAAAGTCATTACCCCTTGATCCAATTTATCATAATGTGTGATGTTGAATAGTTACGAATTGTATTGCATTTGTTTGTTTGTATGTGCAAGTTAAAAAAAATAAAAAACTACAAATTAAAAAAAAAACAATTAAAATAGAAGTAGCCCCTGTGGTTTTAAGGAACGAATGCCCACTGTGGGTGTTGCTAGAAAACCACAACTATATTACCAGTTGAAGCCTTGGTTTCTGTCAGTAAAAGCTAGCGGGAGGAGACAGGGCCCTTTCAGCGTTTGAGAGAGGACTCATCAGGGTCAGGCCTCGCAGTAACCACTGGATGAATTGCTACCACCCAACTTGCACGACTCACCCAGGCCTGTCCGATCGCTACTGTGCAACAGCAGCCACCCCACAAAAGCCAATGTGCTGTAGTGGCTAGCTTTTCAGACCAAGATCTGGGAGACCCAGGTTCAGATCCTGACTCTGCCACTGAATTTTGCTCTGTGTCTTTGGGCCAGTCTCGCACACTTAGCCTAGCCTACCCCCATTGGGTTGCTGTTGTGAGGATAAAATGGAAGAGAATTGAGAAATACCTGGAGATTTGGGGGTGGTATAATGCCATAGGGACCATCATTTTCTTTAGCTGAACTGATCTCTGTTGCCTTGAGATCAGTTGCAATCCCAGGAGATCTCCAGCCACCACCTGGAGGTTATATATCAAAAGTACTCACAAGCGGACTTCATGAACTCATGGAAGTCTATGATGAATTTCCAAGAAACCAGGCTGGTCCATGTGGCAATCTGTCGTGAATGAAAGTTTGTAAGGCTTTACCACCGTTGGATTACTGTTACTAAGGGGAAATCCTTGAACCACAATGAACATTGATTAATTTATCCATTTGGTGAAGCTACTATGATCTACAATTTATAATCAACAAGCTGAAGAAGAACCTCACGAAACGCAGCCAGGATCTAGAGGGCACGTACTTGTTGATGTTGATTTTTGTCAATGCTGATAGCCGTATTTGAAGACTTTGTGTATACGTAATAAGAGGGTTTCTGCTTCCTAAACCTGAATGGACTTCGGTCCTATATTTTGTTTAGAATTATTTGTTAAATACACTTTTTGTGACTAGTGTTTGCTTAGATAGAATAGATTAGATTTAGGAATAATATGAGTATATGTTAATGATTTAGGAATAAATACTGAATTTGTTGCATACTTAATATCGAGCCTTCGTGCTGCCTTTTGATATATAGCCTATTCACATTTGCAGCATAGGTTGTTTGCTTTTTTGTATTCTAGTTACTAAACCCTCTGGAGGTTGGCAACCCTACCCATAGGGTAACATGATACTGTGCAGTTCCCATGTTTTACCTTGGATATTTACATACACAGACAGCCCTCTTCAGTTCCAACTGTCCCTCAGCAGGATACAATGTCATAGAGTCCACCCTCCAAAGCAGTCGTTTTCTGGAGGGGCACTGATCACTGTATTCTGGAGATCAGTTGTAATTCTGGGAGATCTCCAGACCTCATCAGAGGTTGGCAACTTTATTTAAAGCAGAATCCTTCTGGCTCAAAAGGTGCGTTTTGAAACAGATTTGAAATAGGGTTGCCAAATCCGGATTCAGAAATACCTGGAGATTTGAGAGTGGGCCGTGGGTAGGGTTGCCAAACTCCAGGTGGTGGCTGGAGATCTCCCGCTATTACAGCTGGTCTCCAGCCAATAGAGATCGCCTAGAGAAAATGACCGCTTTGACGGTTGGACCCTATGGCATTGAAGCCCCTCCCTTCCCCAAACCCCGCCCTCCTCAGGCTCCCCCCCAAAAATCTCCAAGTATTTCCCAACCCAGAGCTGGTAACCCTAACCGTGGGTGAATGGGGACATAACACCATGCTGTCCACCTTCCAAAGGAGCCATTTTCTTCAGGAGAAATGGAAGAAACGCTTTAAATAAAGAATAAATAAGCCATCAATGTCATCTGGAGATCAGTTGTAATTCCAGTGTATCACCAGCCTCCACCTGGAGGTTACAACCAAAAGAACAACTCAATTACACTGTTAATAAGTACTGGCAAGAAGAAAACAGTGCAGGCAATTATATCCAAAACATATATTCAAAGAAAGTGCAAGACATCAAACAACAGTGCTATACATGAAACTAACACAAAACTATCAAAAAAATGCAAATAAATACAAATAGCACTTTCTTTGAATATATGTTTTGGATATAATTGCCTGCACTGTTTTCTTCTTGCCTCCACCTGGAGGTTGGCAACCCTAGGTTGAAAGCCTGCCAGTTTAGAAATGAAGCAGGGCGCGTGAGAAAATCTTCTCCCTTATAAGGGAAAACTCCCTGCCACCGGTTTGTGGCTTGACTATCGGCCGGCTGGGGGAATTTCACTCTTTCGCTAAAGCACATCGCAGAGCAATCCTCCCAACTCTGGATCAGGAACAGCTTTGCAAAACAGCCTGCTGTGGTCTAAGAAGTCACAGGGCAGGGTGGGGGCGGAGTGAAGGACCAGATGGAAACCCAGATGGTGGAAGAACCCAGCCCAGAACCTTCGGCAGCGCGTAAAGCCCGCCGAGCGCTCATTTCCAACCCAAGTTGTGTGAATTTGCTATCAGGCAGAATTGGCCTGAGCGTATCTCTTCAAAGTCTTTCTCGGGAAGACGGTGAGCTCTCCTTCTTCGGAGGCTTTGAAGCAGAGGCTAGATGGCCATCTGTCAGCAATGCTGATTCTGAAAAGGAGGAGGAAGAGGAGAGTTTGGTTTTTATATGCCAACTTTCTCTACCACTTAAGGGAGACTCAAACCAGCTTACAATCACCCTCCCCACAACAGACACCCTGTGAGGAAGGTGGGGCTGAGAGAGCTCTAACAGAGCTGTGACTTGCCCAAGGTCACCCAGCTGGCTTCGTGTGCAGGAGTGGGGAAACCAGTCCGGTTCACCAGATTAGCCTCCGCCGCTCGTGTGGAGGAGCGGGGAATCAAACCCGGTTCTCCAAATCAGAGTCCGCCGCTCCAAACCACCGCTCTTAACCACTACACCACGCTGGCAGATTGTGAGAGGGAGGGCAGGAAGGGTTGCATCAGTGTTTGGCTCTCGTGGCCCGTTTTTGCACACCGAGGGCAGTGCCGATCGCCACTTCGGGGCCAGGAAGCAATTTTCCTCCAGGCCAGATTGGCCAGGGATCCTGGAGGGGTTCTTTTTTTGCCATCTTCTGGGCATGGAGTAGGGGTCGCTGGAGGTTTGAGGGGGGAAGGTAGCTGTGAATTTCCTGCATCGTGCAAGGGGTTGCATTAAATGACCCTGGAGGCCCCTTCCAACTAGGGTTGGCAGGTCCCTCCTCGCCACCGGAGGGAGGTTTTTTGGGCGGAGCCTGAGGAGGGCGGGGTTTGGGGAGGGACTTCAATGCCATAGAGCCCAATTGCCAGAGTGGCCCTTTTCTCCAGGCGAACTGATGTCTATCGGCTGGAGATCAGCTGTAATAGCAGGAGATCTCCAGCTAGTCCCTGGAGGTTGGCGACCCTACTTCCAACTCTATGATTCTAAAGCTGCTTTCCTGGGGTGTAGTTTTGCAAAAGCCTAATGCAACCCTGTTTCAGTGACAAGCCAAAGAGATCCTGCGATCAGTTCATAGCCGATTGTCCTGTGCAGATTACCCATCCATATGTTGTCTTGCCATGGGGTGATGGAGAAGGCATGAGCACACCGGCCCTGTTCGCTCCCCCCACCGCCCCATGATCGCCACATTGTCTGGACAAAGAGGATATGCACAGTACCACACGCGGCCCCCTGCCTGTGATCAACAACGTTTGGGAATCAGCAGCATTGCTGAAAGCACAGGGAGGGGGCCCACTTTCTGAAAGCACTTGGCAGGTACCAGGAAAGGTTTTTAGCAGTCTCCAAGGCCCCCAAGCATGCCATGTTGAGGACCCACAGCCTAGGACAACAGTCTCACCAGACAGTCATTTGAAGAAATGCAAACAGAACTTCCAACACCAAAGAAAAGAACAAAGACAGTCTTGTTAAAAATAATCTTTAAAGTTTCTCAGGATTTTAAGGGCCTGGGCCAGGCATTTTCAACATCTGTGCCAACGACCTCAGAGACATTACAAAGCTGTCTGAACCAACAATTTGGACACTTCTGGCTCTTTGGCACCCAGAGACTCAACCCACCAGCTCTCACTGGGAAAGGCAGAAGAAGAAAAAGAAGAGTTGGTTTTTATATGCCGACTTTCTCTACCACTTAAGGGAGAATCAAACCGGCTTACAATCACCTTCCCTTCCCCTCCCCACAACAGACACCCTGTGAGGTAGGTGGGGCTGAGAGAGCTGTGACTAGCCCAAGGTCACCCAGATGGCTTCGTGTGTAGGAGTGGGGAAACCAACCCAGTTCACCAGATTAGCCTCCGCCGCTCATGTGGAGGAGGAATTAAACCCGGTTCTCCAGATTAGAGTCCACCACTCCAAACCATGGCTCTTAACCACTACAACACGCTGGCTCTCAAAGATTAAGATTAAGTTCTTCTTTTACAACACGTTGCAGAAAAGATGTTTAAGTTATTGTTATTCTACGTTATATTATACATAGCTCTAGTTTGGAAATCAACCATGAAAAATTCGAATCCGGCTTCCTTGTTAGGGTTCCTACAGAAAGCGGTCGGAACGAGAGGACAGACGATTCCTCCAGTGTAATAACAATATAGATCGATGCTGAAAGCAGCATGACCGGTTATTTCCTTCTGTGCTCCACTAAAGATGTAAGGGGCCAATTCACACATTACGTGGCAGCGATCCCAATTTTGCAGCCTAGTACATGCCAGAGAGATTCACAGTCAATCCCGACTCTCCGACAAGCGAGTCTACGTGTTTTGGGCTAAACTCATACACGTACAAAACTTGGCCTTCATCAATACAGAGGTTCCCCCGCCGGCTTCCAAACTGCGGCAGAATTTGGGGGAAGCATTCACACATTGGGGAGGGGCTGTGGCTCATTGGGAGAGCATCCGCTTGGTGCGCAGAAGGTCCCAGGTTCAATCCCCGGCATCTCCAGTTAAAGGGACTAGGCAAGCGATGTGAAAGACCTCTACCTGAGACCCTGGAGAGCCGCTGCTGGTCTGAGTAGACAATACTGACCAAGGGTCTGATTCAGTACAAGGCAGCTTCATGTGTTCATGTGTCTTCTAATCCTCGACTTTCTAGGCTTCCTTTGTATGTTCTCCCTTGAACATAACTTGGTACAATCTTTCCACACAAAACACAGCAGCGCCGGCATATTACAAGCCAATTGGACAGGAAGATGCACATTTTTAAGCCAGGGTTGTCCGGTCCCTCTTGGTCACTGGTGGGGAATGGGGGGGGGGGGGTAGGGTTGCCAGATCTAGGTTGGGAAACTCCTGGAGATTTGGGGGTGGAGCCTAGGGAGGACAGAGACCTTAGTGGGGTACTATGTCAAAGGGTTAACCCACCAAAGCATCCATTTCCTCCAGGGGAACCGATCCAATTCACACAGCTTCACTGGTCGCCTGCAAACAATTCGTATTTGCCTCGGTCGACAGGAGAGCGGCCGTTTTCAAGCTTGTTTCAGACATTCATATTATTGTCAGAGTCGGTTACATTAAAAGAGCTAGACTACCTGTGCAAAGCGAGCAAGAACCAGGAGCGGGTGAGATGCGATCCCCAAAGCGCTTGGGCCAGAATAGTCCGAATTCGTTTCTGCTGAAAGCGAGAAAGATCCTAGCCCTCGAGGAGGCAGAAATAGACCCAGAATGTACCACCGCCGCCTCTTTCTCTACAGGGCTGGTTTAAGTAACTTCTTTCATTTTTGTTCCTGAGAAACTGGGCAAGAGCCCGGCAAAGCTATATAAAACAGCACCCCCAGGACAAACTGGGGCCGCTAAGAACAGCGTGTTACGGGGGACCTTCTTAATTTGCCAACACGAGGGCCAAAAGATATACAGCGTGCAACTAAAATCAGCGGTAATGTAACCATTGGGGGTAGGGGGAATGAGGGCATGTCTTAAGCACCCGTTCACAATCCTTCACTCCCGTCTCCAAGAGGGTCTCTGAGAACCCAAGTTACTCCACTAGAGCAATTGAACGCCAGTCTCTCACATCCCCCATGGATCTGCAAATTTGTAATTTTATTCCTATATGCTGTCAAGTTACATCTGACTCTTAGCAGAAGAAGGAGGAGGAAGAGAAAGTAGTAGTAGTTGGTTTTTATATGCCGACTTGCTCCACCACTTAAGGAAGAATCAAACCGGCTTACAATTGCCTTCCCTTCCCCTCCCCACAACAGTGGGGTTGAGAGAGCTCCAAGAGAACTGTGACTAGCCCAAGGTCACCCAGCTGGCTTCATGTGGAGGAGTGGGGAAACAAATCCCGTTCAACAGATTAGCCTCCGCAGCTCAAGTGGAGGAGTGGGAAATCAAACACGGATCTCCAGATCAGAGTTCACCGCTCCAAACCACTGCTCTTATATGATGATTTTCTCTACCTTTTAAAAGGAGAATCAAACCGGCTTACAATCCCCTTCTCTTCATTTCCCCACAACAGACACCCTGTGAGGAGGGTGGGGCCGAGAGAGTGTGACTAGCCCAAGGTCACCCAGCTGGCCGTGTGTAGGAGTGGGGGAACAAATCCAGTTCACCAGATTAGCCTCATGTGGAGGAGTGAGGAATCAAACCCGGTTCTCCAGATCAGACTCCACTGCTCCAAACCACCGCTCTTAACCACTACCCCACACTGTAGACTAGCCCAAGAATGGGGAATCAAACCAGGTTCTCCAGATTACAGTCTGCCAGTCATGTGGAGGAGTGGGGAATCAAACCTTGTTCACCAGATCAGAGTTCGCCGCTCCAAACCACCACTCTTAACCACTACACCACGCTCGCCCTCTCACTGCTGGCCTGTTTGGCAAAGGCCTGAAGTTACCTTTAGTCATTCCTGAAGTTACCGTTGCTGCTTCCAACAGCCTGTTAGTTGGGATGCACTGGCAAATAATACCTAGTGCGGGTGTAGCCCATTCGGTTTGGTGTAGTGGGCAAGGCAATGTACCGGGATCTGGGAAACCCAGGTCCGAATCCCCACTCTGCCACGGACACGTGCTGGGTGACTTTGGGCCAGTCACACACTCTCAGCCTCAACCTTGGCAAGTATTTGGATGAGAGACCTCCAAGGAATACCAGGGGTGTGACACGGAGGCAGGCAATGGCAAACCACTTTTGTGGAGAGGGGCCGTGGCTCAGTGGTAGAGAATCTTCTCGGCATGTCGAAGGTCCCAGGTTCAATCCCAGGCATCTCCAGTTAAAGGGACTAGGCAAGCAGGTGATGTGAATGACCTCTCTGCCTGAGACCCTGGAGAGCCATGGAGAGGGGCCGTGGCTCAGTGGTAGAGCATCTGTTCAGCATGTAGAAGGTCCCAGGTTCAATCCCTGACATCTCCAGTTAAAAGGTCCAGGCACTGCCAGTCTGAGCAGACAATACTGATTTTGATGGACCAGTGGTCTGATTCAGCATAAGGCAGTTTTGTGTGTGCATTAATGGGGAGGGGCTGTGGCTCAGTGGTAGAGCATCTGCTTGGCATGCAGAAGGTCCCAGGTTCAATCCCCAGCATCTCCAGTTAAAGAGACTAGGCAAGGAGGTGAAAGACCTCTGCCTGAGACCCTGGAGAGCCGCTGCCGGTCTGAGTAGACAATACTGACTTTGATGAACCAAGGGTCTGATTCAGTACAAGGCAGCTTCATGTGTTCATGTGTTCGCCTCTTGCCTTGAAAACCCAATGGGGTCACAGTAAGTCAGCAGTGACTTGACCGCAAAACACACACAGCACATTGTCTAAGGCGACCTAGTGAACTCATAGCAGAAGCAAAGAATAAAACTAGAGATAGCCCGATTTGAAGCTTGTTGACTTAGCCGCTATGCTGCACCAGCTCTCAGCATCAAAGCCCGTGTCAGCAGGTGTACCCTCAACCTTAGCTCAACCCCCCATCTCTTTCCAAGAAAACAGGCCCAACCTTCAACCGCTACTTCCAGAGTTCCTGCTCAAGACCTCTCAAAGAGTGGGAATACATACTTACATACACACACATGCTTGCCTTCCAGAATCATAGAGTTGGAAGGTACCACCAGGGTCATCTAGTCCAACCCCCTGCACAATGCAGGGAATTCACAACTACTTCCCCCCCATTCACTCCCAGTGACCGCTACTCCATGCCCAGAAGATGGCCAAGATGCCCTCCCTCTCATCAACTGCCTAAGGTCATATAATCAGCCTTGCTGACAGATGGCCATCCAGCCTCTGCTTAAAAACCTCCAGGGAAGGAGAGCTCACCACCTCCCGAGGAAGCCTGTTCCACTGAGGAACCGCTCTAACAGTTAGAAAATTCTTCCTAATGTCTAGACGGAATCTCTTTTGATTTAATGGATACCCTCCACCCAGCACGTGACCCATGGCTCGTGAGTAGGGTTGCCCGTTCCGGGCTGGGAAATACCAGGAGATTTTGTGGGCGGACAAAGAGGAGAGCAGGGTTGGGGGAGGGGAGGGACTTTAGCGGGTTATAATGCCATAAAGCCCACCTTCCAAAGTGGCCATTTTCTCCAGGGGAACCGATCTCTTTCACCTGGAGATCAGTTGTAATGGCGGGAGAGCTCGAGCCACCGCCTGGAGGCTGGCAACCCTACTCGTGGGCCAAGCTCACGGGACGGGCAACACAAAAATCAAGCGGTAATTTAACAGCTGGGGTCGTACAGCAGAACACATCTCTCCCCCCATTTTGCAAAAACTCTGGCCTAGCCGTACGGTCATAGGCGGCCACCATGCCACCCGGTTGGAAAGGAAAACACCTTCCCCGCTCAGGGAGCGCTTCTCCTATAAAGCGTCGCCAGGTCCTTCGGCAAGCCTTTGCCCTTCTCCCGAAGTTCCTTCCTCAGCTCTTCCGAGCCTTTGCTCTCTTGCAAGACCTGCGTGGCTTGCCGGAGCCGCTCCACGGCCTCGCTGAGCAGCGCCTCTCGGTTCGTCGGCGGCCCGTTGCCCGTGCGGGGCTGCTCGCTCAGTACCTGCTGCAGCAGCTTTTCCGTTCTCTCCCGTTCGTAGGCGACCTTTTTTTCTATCTGGGCCATCTGGAGGGCCGCTCCCCGGTGGACACCCTGCCCCAGCAGGGGCTTCTCCCTCGGTTCCGTCAGCAGGTCCCCCACGGAGGACGACCGAGTCTTAGGATTAGAAGGGTTTCCCGCGGACTCCGACACCGGCGCCTGATCCTTCGCCGGAAGGCTCGAGTTCTCCTTATTAGCGTCTTGCGCCGAGGAATTTTCTCTCCGCTCTTGAAAGGGGTTCTCCTCTTCACTGGGTCCGAAGACTGGCTCCTCGGGAGGTGACCCCGTAACTCCTTCACCGTTCATTCCATTCAAGGGGGGACTCGAGTCATCCAGTCGCTGGTCGTCTTCGGAAGCGCCGACCTCCGAGCGCCCCCGTTGGGATATCATGCTGGCTCTCAACTTTTCTGACAGAATTTTAGGAGGAGGAGTGGGAGGTTTTGTCCCCTCCTGGGCATCTCCATGGAGGTTTTCTTTGCTGCCGGCCGCGGGTGGATTTCCATTTCCGACAACCGGCAATTCAGAAGTTGGATCGTCCCACGTTATCTTCATCTTAGCAGATAAGACCTTTGGGGGAGGGACCGGAACTTTGAGCGCATTTTCACCGGCGTCTGCCAAATTCTCCACCTCCGGACCAACTTTGGATTCCTCCACATCATCAATTTGGACACCCCCGTCACCTTCTGCGGAGCTCAAATGGTCACCGGGTGCTTCTGTTTCTTTAGCAGGCTTCGCAGGAGGCATCGGAGGGTTCTTGACTTCCGGCTCGGGCGTCGAATCTGGATTCAGCTTCTCGGCAGGAGGTTTTGCCGGGGGCATGGGCGGCTTGACCGCCTCCTTAGGAGGGGCCACGTGAACGGCGTCGCTTGTCTCCAAGGTGGCATTCGGAGGGCCGCTGTCTGGGACGTCCAAGTCAAGTCTCAGGATCCCGTCGGACATGGCGTTGGCAACCTAGACGAGGGAGAGAGAGGCCTTGACGTCAGTCTTATGAACCATCAAACTCGGAAATAACCGTCTAGAAACACCAGATCACCGGCAAAGGAGGAATCGGCTCTTGAAACCAACAAGCTGGGGAACTAAGATAAGAAATTCGGTTCGGTTTCGGTCACCTTTATTGGCATGATAATAATGATAACAAGAGTGCATACATGCACTCCATCTCACTCAGAAGGGTCTCACATTCAACGATAGAACTAAAACACGGCTATCAAATTAAACCTCTTCAGTTTAAACGCTGTAATAAAACATTCTTCGGGGCAACAGATAAGAACCACAGCTAACACCAACTAACACCAGCACCCTTTTTGGTACCCAGTATCTACAAATTGACTCTGTTGGTTTTATTAATTTCCTTACCCTCTTGGTTTTTTGTTTTTTTTAATAACAATTGTCAGAAATTCTGCCACGTGTTCGGAGACAACAGGTGTCATGTCCGCTAATAAAAAAATGTGATGCCATCGTATGCTGGATTTTTTAAGGGCATAATGTGAGGGTTAATTAGTTCTAGACCTTGGTTATAATGCAGGGGACAATATAGAAGGATATGCTCTACTGGTTCTCTCAACTGACAGTTGCAAAGTCTTTTATTCCAGGGAATACTCCGATATCTGCCAGAAATTATGGCTGATGGAAATGTGTTTAATCTGGCTAACATAACGGCTCTGCGCTGGGAGGGATGGGTCAAGTTGGAGAAGTATTCAGGAAATCAGAACTTGACCATACAGCGTGTAGCCCGACTACCACTGATTTAGCTAAGCTTCCTTAATTAGATGGAGAACCCTCGCATGCCACTCAGCATGTGAACCTGCTACAGTGCAGCCTCTGTTGAATCCTGATGAAGAGCCTATTGAAACAGGAGAATACCGGATCCCTGTCCCAGTGAAGGGTTCACAGGAACCACGTCATTCGTTAGAAGTTCATTGAACTATATATCAAAGTCCGGTGACGATAGACACAGCTCTGAGGAGATCGGGATTCCCGGTTCTACTGACCTCAAGGAGTTACTATTGCGTTGCCTGGACTCTATTTCTATTTTGCCTCTTTTGCAAGCACTGTAGGCTATTGTATATAACTGTCATTGTATGTCACATGTCCTATGCTCTCCAGGATCAGAGGAGCATGCCTATTATCTTAGGAGATAATTCACAGTGGGTAGCCAAGTTAGTCTGTTTGCAGTAGTAGAAAAGAGCAAGAGACAAATAGCACCTTAAAGACTAACGAAAGCTCATACCCTGCCAGAAAATATTTTTTGTTAGTCTTTAAGGTGCTACTGGACTCTTGCTCTTTTCTGTTATCTTAGGTACGGTGGAACACAGGCAGGATGGTGCTGTTGCAGTTGTCTTGTTGGTGGGCTTCCTAGAGGCACCTGGTTGGCCGCTGTGTGAACAGACTGCTGGACTTGATGGGCCTTGGTCTGATCTAAAATGGCTTTTCTTATGTTCTTATGTCTTTATTTATGTAATAGATAATTCTGAAATGCATGTACAGTGATTATTTATGCACTACCTTGTTTAATTCTATGAGGGTATTTTGTAGTCAGAACTGCTGTTTTGGGGCTTACTCACAGTCCTAGAAGATAGTGCTGGAGGAGGAGGAGGAAGGAGGAGGAAGAAGAGGAAGAAGAGTTGGTTTTTATATGCCGACTTTCTCTACCACTTAAGGAAGAATCAAACCGGCTTAGAATCACCTTCCCTTCCCCTCCCCACAACAGGCACCCTGTGAGGTAGGTGGGGCTGAGAGAGCTCAAAGAGAGCAGTGACTAGCCCAAGGTCACCCAGCTGGCTTTCTGTGTAGGAGCGGGGAAACCAACACAGTTCACCAGATTAGAGTCCAACACCCATGTGGAGAAGGGGGAATCAAACTTGGTCCACAGCTCTTAACCACTACACCACGCTAGCCCTCCAGCTTCTTCCTCTCCTCGACAATAATTATTACCTCTTTTAGGTGGCTTCTGGTTGGAGGTCGGCGTCCTTGGCCGATTTTGGCTCTGTCTCGGGTCACGTGCTCCAGAGAAAGGCTTTGGTCCACTTTCACCTTTAAGCAGTAGAGAAAAGAAGGGGGGGGGATTTCACTTTCTTTGCTCACCAATGGCAGGAGATCAAGTCATTTCAACCTGCGAAGTTACGTGGTGGACTGCTTCACACAAGCCCTGACCTGGAAGGCCCAGGCTAGCCTGGTCTTCACAGATCTCGGAAGCTAAGCAGGGTCAGCCCTGGTTAGTAGTTGGATGGGAGACCACCAAGGAACACCAGGGTTGCTGTGCAGAGGAAGGCACTGACAAACCACCTCTGTAAGTCTCTTCCCTTGAAAACCCCATGAGGGGTCACCTCAGTTGGCTGTGACTTGATTTCACTTTCCACCTCTTCACTCATTCACAAGTTCACAAGGTTGGAAGAGACCACAAGGGCCATCCAGTCCAGCACCACCCCCCGCCCCCGCCATGCAGGATCCCACAATCAAAGCGCTCCCGACAGATGGCCATCCAGCCTCTGCTTAAAGGCCTCCAAAGACGGGGACTCCACCACCCTCCGAGGCAACGCATTCCACCATCGAACTGCCCTCACCGTCAGAAAGTTCTTCCTAACGTTTAGGGGGAATCGCTTTTCTTTTAGTTTAAATCCATTACTCCGTGTCCTAGTCTCTGGAGCAACAGAGCACAAGCTAGTTCCCTCATCAACATATGTGTGTCTTAAGTGCCATCAAGTCGCTTCCGACTCATGGTAACCCTATGAATGAAAGTCCTCCAAAATGTCCTATCTTTGACAGCCTTGCTCAGGTCTTGCAAACTGAGGGCTGTGGCTTCCTTTATTGAGTCAATCCATCTCTTGTTGGGTCTTCCTCTTTTCCTGCTGCCCTCAACTGTTCCTGGCATGACCGTCTTTTCCAGTGACTCTTGTCTTCTCATAATGTGACCAAAATACGGTAGCTTCAGTTTAGTCATTTTAGCTTCTAGGGTCAGTTCAGGCTTGATTTGATCTAGAACCCACTGATTTATTTTTTGGTTGGTCCACGGTATCCGTAACGCTCTCCTCCAACACCACGTTTCAAAGGAATCTATTTTCTTCCTATCAGCTTTCTTCACTGTCCAGCTTTCACACCCATACATAGTAATAGGGAATACGATGGCATGAATTAATCTAGTCTTGGTGGCCAGTGACACATCCTACACTTCAAAATCTTTTCTAGCTCCTTCATGGCTGCCCTTCCCAGTCTCAATCTCCTTCTGATTTCTTGGCTACAGTCTCCCTTTTGGTTGATGGTGGAGCCAAGGAATAGAAAGTCTTGAACAATTTCAGTTTCCTCATTGTCATCAACATGACATCCCTTCAAATATTTAAACATGGCTATCATGTCACCCCTCAACCTTCTCTTCTCCAGACTAAACAAACCCAGTTCCTTATGTCTCTCCTTGTAGGGCATGGATTCCAGACCTTTGCTGTGAGATTTGCCTCAGGGCTGAAAAATATTGGCAATATGAGCGACCGCTGACCGAAAGGTAGAGCCACATCTGTTTCCCCTTCTGTCGTTGTGGGGAGAACCAATGTGGGTAAGGTGTTGGTCTGGCGAGACACGGGTTCAAATCCCCTTTCACTCACAGAAAGCGATGGAGCTAGCCACTAAATCACAATCGAGCCAACCTCGCTGGGTTGTTATGAGGGTTAAGTAAAAGAAGGGAGAATCTTATACGTAGGCTTTGAGCACCCTGGGGGAAGGGTGGGATAAAAACATGATTGAGGGGAGGGGAAGCTAAACCCTTCCCTCCCCAGACAATTGAAATCACCCTCCCCTAGGGTTGCCAACCTCCAGGTGGCACCTGGAGATCTCCCGCTATTATAACTGATTAACTGGAGATGCTGGGGATTGAACCTGAGACCTTCTGCATGCCAAGCAGATGCTCTACCACTGAGTCATGGCCTATCCCTACAAAGCTGCCTTATACTGAATCAGACCCTTGGCCCATCAAAGTCAGTATTGTCTACTCAGACCGGCAGCGGCTCTCCAGGGTCTCAGGCAGGGGTCTTTCATATCACCCACCTGCCTGGTCCTTTTAACTGGAGATGCCGGGGATTGAACCCGGGACCTTCTGCATGTCAAGCAGATGCTCTCCCACTGAGCCACAGCAAAGACAACGTTCAAGCCCCAATTTTGAAAATTGCAAAGCGACGTGCCTCTTTTCCTCCTCCCTCTCCCCCAGAGGACAGAAATTAGTCGTGTGCAAGGCAGCCCTGCCTGGAAACAGTCAGCCGAAGCAAAATCCCGGTGTAAATTAACAGCGACGCTCGGCTTTTCAAGAACGGAAAAGTCTGGCCTCTAGTTTCTTCCCTCCACCCTTCGGAGTCTCCTTTCCCTTATAGGGTTGTTGTTGTTTTTAAAAGGGACCGGCCCATGAAAAGTTTTGCGAGCCTTTTCACCCAGGCGGCGGTAGATGGAGTTCATTACATTCGCTCGCATTGCCAGAGAAAAACAATATGTCCAGACTTTGCAACGTGCCAGCTCTGGGCCCGCACAGCCGCCCCGGCGCGGGCTCCCTAGATACGGCGGCGGCTGCCAGCGTCACCCAGAATGACATCACATCTCAAATTCTTCAGCCTGCGAAACAGGAGACGGGAACGGCTTGAATGCCACCTCCCCTTCGCGCATGGGTTAAGTTGTGGAGTGGGGGGGAGGGAGACACTGCCCTAAATAATCGGACACTCCAAAACTCTTCGATTTCTCTTCCCGTGCCTGCTGTTTGGGAAAGGCACCCACCCGCACGGGTTGCGCTTATGAAACGGTTTCCTGCACAAATCCCGGCCCCACGCTGCCTCCCCGCATCTCCGTTTGGCTTCGGCACAAGAGAGAGAGAAGCAGACTCAAGAAGTTCATTCAGAGTTTACATTCCCCTTGCGGACGCAGGCCTTACAAAAGGGCCAGGAGACCGATTTTTCCACTCTGGGCTCCGGCCAAACGATGTTCTTTCCTCTCGACGCTCCCCAGCCTGCAGCTAAACATTGAGCTGAGCGTAGGGTTGCCAATCTCCAGGAACAAGCTGGAGATCCCCTGCTATTGCAACTGATTTCTCTGCCCTTATAGGCGTTGCCTTAAGCCCTGGGAGGCTACAGTGTGACGTAACACGTTTTTGTTTCTATTTATGTTGTTTGGTTTGGATTTTCGTAACCAATATATTGTTACTGTGGCATCCTATTTGGAGTCCTTATTTATTTATTTATTTGAATCTCCAGGTACAAGCTGGAGATCCCCTGCTATTGCAACTGATCCCCAGCCGATAGAGATCAGTTCCCCTGGAGAAAATGTCCTCTTTGGCAATTGGACTCTATGGCATTATACTGTGCATGTAAAGTGCCTTCAAGTCGCAGCTGACTTATGGCGACCCCTTTTTGGGGGTTTTCATGGCAAGAGACTAACAGAGGTGGCTTGCCAGTGCCTTCCTCTGCACAGCAACCCTGCTATTCCCTGGTGGTCTCCCATCCAAATACTAACCAGGGCTGACCCTGCTTAGCTTCTGAGATCTGACGAGATCAGGCTAGCCTGGGCCATCCAGGTCAGAGCATGGCATTATACTAAGGTTGCCAATTTCCAGGTACTTGGTGGAGATCTCTGGCTATTACAACTGATCTCCAGCCGATAAAGATCTGTTCGCCTGGAGAAAATGGCCGCTTTGGCAATTGGACTCTATGGCGCTGACATCCCTCCCTTCCCCAAACCCCACCCTCCTCAGGCTCCGCCCCAAAAACCTCCCGCCGGTGGCAAAGAGGGACTAGGCGTAGAAAAATTCTAAATAAATCTGTCACCTATGTGACATCACGGTATGCACTGGCAGCCAAGATTTCACCTACTGCAACCTATGTAGGGTTGCCAACCTCCAGGTGGTGACTGGAGATCTCCCACTATTACAGCTGATCTCCAGATGACAGAGATCAGTTTCCCTGGAGAAAATGGCTGCTTTGGAAAGTGGGCTTTATGGCATTATACCTAAACCCCGCCCTCCTCAGGCTCCGCCCCAAAATCACTAGCTATTTCCCAACCCGTAGATGGCAACCCTAAATCTATATTATGCCCCGGTTCCAACAATTTGAAAACTGTTTTTAATTCTGCTGTGTTTTCTGCTATTGTTATATTCATGATTGCCCGGGCAGTGGTTTTTGTTATAGCCTTTGGACTTCACACAATAAATTTTAAATAAATAAATAATATTTGAAATTAAATTGGATCATGCAAGAGCAGAGAACTGATTTGCAGGGAGAGGCTAGGAAATAAAGTGAATGGTAGAAGCCCCTCTTGCCCAGCCTCGGAAGAATTCAACAGGTCAACAGAACTGTGGAGGTCCAACCGATCGCAGGGCTGTTCTTCCACAGGAAGTCTAAGTTGGGTGCCAACTCCAGGTTGGGAAATTCCAGGAGATTTGAGGAAGGAGCCTGGGGAGGCCAGGATTTGGTGAGGAGAGGTACCTCAGCAGGGCATAAAGCATACCCTCCGAAGCAGCCATTTAATCTCTGCAGTCTGGAGATCAACTGTAATTCCAGGAGATCTCAGGGCCCCACCTGGAAGCTGGCAACCCTACGCAGAAGGCCAACTGAGGCTCTCCAACTGGATTCATGTGTAACTCCTCCTATCCTGTTCCCACAGTCCTAGAGGCATCCCTGCTTTAGTGAGGTGTCCTAACAGGGATGCCAGCCTCCAGGTGGGACCTGGGGATCGCCTGGCATTATAGCTCAACTCCAGATTACAGAGATCAGTTTTCCTGGAGGAAATGGAGGAGAAGGAGGAGGAGGAGGAGAAGAAGAGTCGGTTTTTATACGCCGACTTTCTCTACCACTTAAAGAAGAATCAAACCGGCTTACAATCACCTTCCCTCCCCCTCCCCGCAACAGACACCCTGTGAGGTAGATGGGGCTGAGAGAGTTCAGAGAAAACTGTGACTAGCCCAAGGTCACCAGCTGGCTTTGTGTGTAGGAGATGAGAAACAAATCCAGCTCACCAGATTTGTGTCCGCCGCTCATGTGGAGGAGTGGGGAATCAAACCCGGTTATCCAGATCAGAGTCCACCACTCCAAACCACCGCTCTTAACCACTATGCCACGTGAGAAGGAGGAGGAGGAGAAGAAGGAGGAGAAGGAGAAGAAGATAAAGAAGAGTTGGTTTTTATATGCTGACTTTCTCTACCACTTAAGGGAGAATCAAACCGGCTTAAAATCACCTTCCCTTCCCCTCCCCACAACAGACACCCTGTGAGGTAGGTGGGGGTGAGAGAGCTCTAACAGAGCTGTAACTTGCCCAAGGTCACCCAGCTGGCTTCGTGTGTAGGAGTGGGGAAACCAACCGGGTTCACCAGATTAGCCTCTGCCGCTCCTATGGAGGAGCGGGGAACCAAACCCGGTTCTCCAGGTCCACCGCTCCAAACCACCGCTCTTAACCACCACACCACGCTGGGTGTCCACATTTGGAGGGTGGACTCTATGGCACTGTACCCCACTGAGGTCCCTGTCCTCCCCAGGCTCCACCCCGAAATCTCCAGGAGTTTCCCAACCTGGATCTTGTAACCCTATCTCCCTCCCAGTATCCAGGGAGGACTGCCAACCCTATGTCCTAGTAGCCTTTAGATTAGAATGTCTTCTGCCATGGAGCTGCTTCCATCTCTGGCTCAGGCCTTCTGAGGAACCTCCCAGGTCGAGCTTCTCACACTTAGACAAGCGGAAATCCTAAACAGAACTGGGGAATTTTTTTCCCCCAAGGGCCATTTGGATATTTATAACATCATTCGCGGGCCATACAAAATTATCAACTCAAAAACTAGTCTGCTATATTTGGTCAAACATTTAGCCAAGAGGCATGACCGGAGACGGCTCCGAGTGTCTGCCACGTAGAGCGACTCGCTTTTGAGCTCTACTGTCCCCAGCTGGGCCCAAGAGATTCAGGCAGGGCAGCATCCTTCTGAGCTAGAGACCTGCCAGGACCCACAAAGGGCCAGAACAAATGATTTCGCGGGCCTTATATGGCCCCCGGGCCTGACGTTCCCCACCCCTAATCTCTGGAGCTTCCCGAATCCGCCCTTTACCTCATCAAAGACCCGGTTTTTGCCTCGGCTGATGCCTTCATTGAGGGCTTTCATCCACGACTCCTTTTCTTCCTTATGACATGCCTGAAATTTGATATCTTGCACCTGGGAAGGGAAAGAAAAGAAAGGGCGGGGGGAGAGTTATGCATTTTATCCCGAGAAACGCAATTTGGCTCACGCCATCATCTTATTTTCTCTTTTATTCCCAAAACCAGTGCCCCACAATGAACCAGAGATCCTTTTACCACTGGCTAATTTCTGCATTGTCTAGCCGAAAAGAACATAGATGCTTTTCCGCAGCTGAGGGCTAGAAACGTGCCTCCTTCTTACCTGCTAATGAAAACTCAATTGCTCTGCAGCAGGGTTGCCAACCTCCAGGTGGTATTAAGACAATCAACAAGCACTGATGGCCCAACAACTACAATATACTGCATAAAATTGTATTCAACATAAACACATAACATGTGCAATAAACGTACTGATGTACTGAAATTATCTTTTGTTGCAATACAATGCTTCTTCTATTTTGAGATATACTTTCCTTACTCTTATAAAACTGTGAGTTAAGGATCGCATATCCCTTGAACATCAGTCTGTGCTATTACACCTGTTTCCACTTGTGGAGTTAAATACAGTCTGCTTTGAAACCACCAAAGGAGGAGAGCCCACCACCTCCCGAGGAAGCCTGTTCCACTGAGGCACCGCTCTAACAGTCAGGACGTTCTTCCTAACGTTTAGCGGAAAACTCTTGTGGTTTAATGTCGACCCTCCTTCATGGAGGGAGATCTAAAAACCGGGATGACGTTTCCAACAGCCACCCAGTATCTTTTGCAAATGTCTTCTTCTGTTTGTGGGCTTCCTAGAGGCCCCTGGTTGGCCACTGTGTGAACAGACTGCTGGACTTGATGGGCAATGGTCTGATCCAGCAGGGCTTTTCTTATGTCCTTATGTCCTTAAGAAGCTCTTTGAATCCAATTCTTTCATGTTCAAGTCTCGGCCACGGCACCCCACCTGCCGCTCTTCTCGGTTTTGCACAACCGTGCAAGGCCTCGCTTCAGCCCTTTGGCAAACAGGGCCGGGAGAGACAACGGAGCAGGCAGCTGCAACCTGAATTCCTTCTCTGCTGCAAGGTTTCTGCAGCCCGAGCAGAGAACAGGGAGGGACCCGTGCTGCCCTCCTCCCGACAGCTGAGCCGGGCCAGCTGAGTCTGAGTCACCCTTATAAACAAAGTCCCGAGAGCGCCAGGAAAAAGCTGATCTGGCAAAACACGGCACGACGGCAAGCCGGGAAACGCCTGCCACTCGCCTTAATTCCAAGCAGAGACCCCCCCACCAGCCAGATCCTAACGGTTTGGCTGCAAACCCCCAGCCTGAAGGAAAGGCAGAATCACCCCACTCCCACCCCAGTTCATTTTGGGCAAAGAGAGGGATCTCTCAGTGCCTCCCCATGCCAACGTGATCTTTCCATGAACTCACACCCGAGCCCTCCTTTCTCTGCAGCCAAGAGTCAACGTGACCGAACCACCTGATTCCTACATCCCCCCCTCCGTCCCTGAGCTTGTCCTCGCCGGCGACCCAGAAGGGTTATGTCATCGATTCATTTCGATTGTTGCAGCCCCACGATTAGATTATTTGCTCTCGGCTGCTCGGAACAAACGCGGTTACGCAAGCCAAGGCACGACACACACACACCCCCCGCTTGGCATCCGCACAGCCAAAAGGCTGAAAGAGGAACGCCGCCTCGGATGACAAAAATAAGACCGTAGTGAACGGAGGGGTTGAGATTCCCGCAGCTGTCAGGCATGTTTCTATCACACCCTTCCTCTAAGGGTCCAGGGATGGAACAAGACGGGCTGTGGCCCTGCGGTTGCCAACCTCCAGGTAGGAGCAGGAGATCTCCCGCTATCACAACTGACCTCCATCCGATAGGGATCACTTCCCCTGGAGAAAACGGCTGCTTTGGCAATTGGACTCTATGGCACAGAAGTCCCTGCCCGCCTCAAACCCCGCTCTCCTCAGGCTCCACCCAAAAAACCTCCCGCTGGTGGGGAAGAGGGACCTGGCAACCCTACGTGGCCCTAATCCAGGGGCAGATTGTCCATCAAAGACAACGGCAAAAGTCCCGGTGGGCCAGCCTTGTACAAGATGGGTGCGAGTAGGGTTGCCAACCTCCAGGTACTAGCTGGAGATCTCTTGCTATTACAACTGATCTACAGCCGACAAAGATCAGTTCACCTGGAGAAAAGGGCTGCTTTGGTAATTGGACTCTATGGCATTAAAGACCCTCCCAAACCCCACCCTCCTCAGGCTCCGCCCCCAAAACCTCCTGCGGGTGGCAAAGAGGGACCTGGAAACCCTAGGTGCGAGCCACCTCGAACGTGCTATTCCTCCTTCCCTCCCCTCTCCATTTGTGTGCGTGTGGGTGCTTTGACAGGGACATTTTGGCTCCCCAGTCCACCCTGCCCTAAACTAGGTCAAATTCATGAGGACCCTTAGCTTTACCTCCCCCCAAATGGCGCCAATCGTTACAATTAGGTTTTAATGGCTCATCTATAATTGTTTATAATGTGATTGAATTTTACAGATTTTAGTGTATAGTTCTAACTGGATTTCATGTATTGAATTATTTCATGATTGTTAGCCGCTCTGAGCCCGGCCCTGGCCAGGAAACATAGTGGGCATAAATTGAATTAATTAAGTAAATGAAGAAGAAGAAGAAGACGAGTTGGTTTTTATATGCCAACTTTCTCTACCACTTAAGGAAGAATCAAACCAGCTTCCAATCACCTTCCCTTCCCTAGAACAGACAAATTATGAGGTAGGCGGGGCTGAGAGAGTCTGGAGAGAACAGTGACTAGACCAAGGTCACCCAGCAGGCTTCATATGAAAGAGGAAGGAAACCAACCCAGTTCACCAGATTAGCGTCCACCACTCACATGGAGGAGTGGGGAATCAAACCCGGTTCTCCAGAGTCCACCGCTCCTAACCACTGCTCTTAACCACTACACCACGCTGGCTCTCCAGATAATTAAGGATTTCCTCCCTGTATTTAGAGGCCCCTTACAATCTGAGGCCCTAAACTATAGTTTGCTTAGCTTGTGCAAAAATCCAGTTCTGCAAAGATCTCAGCAGAGGTCTGATCTCTTAGAATCCACCCTCCAAAATTGCCGTTTCCTCCCCAGGAATTGATCTCTGTAGTCTGGAGATCGGTTGTAATTCCGGGAGATCTCCAGGCCCCACCAGGAGGCTGGCAACCCTACATTTCAGACTAGCCTCACAGGGCTGTTGCGAAAATAAAACAGTGGAGGGGAGAACCAAGCAGACAGGGTTTCCTGAGCTCCACGGAAGAAAAAGGACAAAATAATAAATAGACAGATAAATAGTCTGGTGGGTATCCTGCGCCTCCCACACACAAAGGACTCCACACCCTCTTACAAAACTCCACACCATCTGACATCATCTTTAGTACAAGAATGATTTTTCATCCTGATTATGGGGGGGTGGGGAAGCAATTTGAATCCAGGTGCGCAGAGGGGAGGAGGAGGAGGAAGAGGAGGAAGAAGAAGAGGAAGAGGAAGAAGAGGAAGAAGAAGAATTGGTTTTTATCTGCCGACTTTCTCTACCACTTAAGGGAGAATCAAACCGGCTTACAATCACCTTCCCTTCCCCTCCCCACAACAGACACCCTGGGAGGTAAGGTGGGGCTGAGAGAGTGTGACTAGCCCAAGGTCACCCAGCTGGCCTCATGTGTGGGAGTGGGGAAACAAATCCGGTTCTCCAGATCAGAGTCCACTGCTCCAAACCACCGCTCTTAACCACTACCCCACGCTGGCTCCACTACCCCACTCTGGAAGAGGTTGTGGATGTCGCAGGTAGGGGAAGGGAATCGTTCGGCTGCCACAACTGCAATTTCCAAATAGCCCCCAAGGGCCCGTGGTGGTGACGTCGGCCCGCTCATGGAAGCCTGTTGGAACATCTGTAAACATCTGCTGCTTTCCCACAGGCTCGCCAGACACCCAGTGAAGAGGGACAGGAGGAGATGGGGAAACGTTAAACTTTTCAGCCACGGGAGCGTCCCTTCCCCCTTCCCCGCCCCCACCTCGGCCCCTTCCGCTTCCACCACCCCTTAATGAGTTGGGAGGAGGAAGCGAGAATTGCTACAGCCAAGAGACTTCTGCAAAGAAAACTCCCAAAGCGCAGGGCCTGAAAAGACAAGAGGGCGTGCTGAGCAAGGGTAGAACATGTTCACAAAATGCCCTGCTAAGACCCAATTTGTTTTGGTTCACCCAGTCCTATATTCTAATCCCTACGCCACACTGGCTCTTCATTTAGTCCAATTTTATCCCAGCTTTCCACCAACATGCATCAGATTTAGGGTTGCCCACCTCCAGGTACTAGCTGGAGATCTCCCGCTATTACAACTGATCTCCAGCCGTGATGGTATCGCTTTACTCCGCTCTGGTTAGACCTCACCTAGAGTACTGTGTTCAGTTTTGGGCACCACAATTTAAGAAAGATGTAGACAAGCTGGAACGTGTCCAGAGGAGGGCAACAAAGATGGGGAGGGGTCTGGAGACCAAGTCCTATGAGGAAAGGTTGAAGGAACTGGGTATGTTTAGCCTGAAGAAGAGAAGGCTGAGAGGGGATATGATAACCATGTTCAAGTACTTGAGGGGCTGTCATATGGAGGATGGTGCCGAGTTGTTTTCTGTTGCCCAAGAAGGTCGGACCAGAACCAACGGGTTGAAATTAAATCAAAAGAGTTTTCGTCTAGACATCAGGAAGAGTTTCCTGACAATTAGAGCGGTTCCTCAGTAGAACAGGCTTCCTCGGGAGGTGGTAAGCTCTCCTTCCCTGGAGGTTTTTAAGAAGAGGCTAGATGGCCATCTGTCAGCAATGCTGATTCTGTGACCTTAGGCAGATGATGAGAGGGAGGGCATCTTGGCTATCTTCTGGTCACTAGGTGTCGGGGGGAGGTAGTTGTGAATTTCCTGCATTGTGCAGGGGGTTGGACTTGATGACCCTGGTGGTCCTTTCCAACTCTATGATTCTATGATAGAGATCAGTTCACCTGGAGAAAATGGCCGCTTTGGCCATTGGATTCCATGGCATTGAAGTCCCCCCCACTTAAAACCTCGCCCTCCTCAGGCTCTGCCCCAAAAATCTCCGGCTGGTAGCAAAGAGGGACCTGGCAACCCTAATCAGATTCCTTCCACCTCTTTCACCCTCACAACAACCCGGCGAAGTAGGACAGACCGAGAGGCAGCAACCGGCTCATGGTCCATCCAGCAAGCTTCATGTCAGATGGGGGATTTAAACCTGGGTCTACCAGATCTTAGCCAAATGCTCTCACTACTAGACCACAATACACCCAGTGGTATAGAACAGCTTCAGAGATAGGTTTGTTTCCAGGGTTGCCAACGTCCAGTTGCTAACTAAGGCTCAAAAACTTCTAGTTGGATGCTGGAGATTCTGATAAGAACATAAGAAAAGCCCTGCTGGATCAGACCCAGGCCCATCAAGTCCAGCAGTCTGTTCACACAGTGGCCAACCAGGTGCCTCTAGGAAGCCCCCAAACAAGACGGCTGCAGCAGCACCTAATATAACAGGCATGGTCCTTGGATACTGGAGAGAGTAGATATGCATCATGACCAGTATTCATTTTGACCAGTAGCCATGTCCGCTTCCACTTAAAGCCTTCCAAGTTGGCAGCCATCACCACATCCTGGGGCAGGGAGTTCCACAATTTAATTATCTCCACTATTACAACTGATCTTCAGGCGACAGAGATCCATTTCCCTAGAGAAGACGGTCGCATTGGAAGGTGGACTGTATGGCATTATATCCCATTGAAATCCCTCCCCTCCCTAGCCCTGCCTTCCTCAGGCTCCACCCCCAAAATCTCCAGGTATTTCCCAACCCAGACCTGAGAACCCTATTTGCTTCTGACCCCTGAAGCGCAAGGATCAAGCATACCACTCCAGTAGGGTTGCCAACCTCCAGATACTAGCTGGAGATCTCCTGCTAGTACAACTGATCTCCGGACGATAAAGATCAGTTCACCTGGAGAAAAATGGCCGCTTTGGCAATTGGACTCTATGGCATTGAAGTCCTTCCCCTCCCCAAACCCCGCCCTCCTCAAGCTCCACCCAAAAACCTCTCGCTGGTGACAACCCTGGCAACCCTACACTCCAGGCTAGGCTATCTTTTTGAGATCCGGAGGGATGCTTGTCAAATACAGGATAATTCTCTCCTCTCTCTGGGCCAGTAGAGACACAATGCTAAAAAAAATCCATTTGCTTCCTGGGCGAAAAAAAAGAAATGGACTCATGGACAAAAAGAAAGGTCCTCATCCTTACCTTGTAACCCGGAGAGCGAAGTAAAATGAACCGATGCTTCCTGTTCAAGAAGGCGCGCAAGTCTTGGCATTTCTCATAGTTTTCCAACTCAACCGTTTCCATGCACTTCTGTTCGTCCTACCGTAAAAGGGAGGGGGGGAAAAACACACACACGTGATTGTCTAATAATGTATGGTTGGTGTTTCGAATTTGATTTATGAAGCATGCTCTTATCGTCCTGAGGATGAAATGGGAACTGTCGCTTTAAAAAAACTTTGGGATGCCACTGCAGAATACCGTACTCTGTACTTTGCTACACCCAGGACTGGCATTGCAGTTGATTTGTGAATTATATCCGTCATCATCCCAAGGATGAAAATGTGGACTGTTGCTTTAAATAGATCATAGACTGTTGCTGTACAACTCTGTAGAGCCAGCGTGGTGTAGTGGTTAAGAGCGGTGGTTTGGAGCGGTGGACTCTGATCTGGAGAACTGGGTTTGATTCCCCACTCCTCCATATGAGCGGCGGAGGCTAATCTGGTGGATTCATTTCCCCACTCCTACACACGAAGCCAGCTGGGTGACCTTGGGCTAGTCACACTCTCTCAGCCCCACCTACCTCACAGGGTGTCTGTTATGGGGAGGGGAAGGGAAGGTGATTGTAAGCCGGTTTGATTCTGCCTTAAGTGGAAGAGAAAGTCGGCATATAAAAACCAACTCTTCTTCTTCTTTGTATTGATTGTAATGTATTTGTGTCTATAGACAAGTAGGTAGATATTGTACTTTTGATAGCATCACATCACATTGTAGCATTGCACATAAATTTGTAATCTTTATTCTTGCATGAATATGGTAGTTTCGCCATAGTAGCTGTGTACTTTGGATAGTCTATATAACTTACAGCACGACTGCAGTTGTTGCCTTTATGTTTAACTTCTAGGTGAGGCCCGGAGGTCTCCCACAATTGCAAGTAATCAATTGCCAGGTGAGAGAGGTCAGTTCACCTGGAGAAAATGGCCACTTTGGAAGGTGGACACTATGGCTTTATAAGCAATTGAAGTCCCTCCCCTCTCCAAACCCCACCCTCTTCAGGCTCCACCCCCAAAATCTCCAGGAATTTTCCCAACCTGGAGCTGGCAACCCTATCCAGGACTACCCATAGGGTTGCCAACCTCCAGGTGGTGGGTGGAGATCTCCTGCTATAACAACTGATCTCCAGGCAACAGAGATCAGTTCCCCTGGAGAAAATGGACGCACTGCCAATTGGACTCTATGTAGGGTTGCCAGGTCCCTGTTCGCCACCGGCAGGCGGTTTTTGGGGTAGAGCCTGAGGAGGGCGGGGTTTGGGGAGGGGAGAGACTTCAATGCCATAGAGTCCAATTGCCAAAGCAGCCATTTTCTCCCGGTGAACTGATCCCTATCAGCTGGAGATCAGTTGTAATAGCGGGAGATCTCCAGCTAGTACCTGGAGGTTGGCAATCCTAACTCTATGGTATTGAAGTCCCTCCCTTCCCCAAACCCTGCCCTCCTCGGGCTGCACCTCCAAAATAGCCAGCTCTTTCCCAACCCGGAGCTGGCAAGCCTACCTACCCAGGATTTGACCCCTCTTCCTTGAGGGCTGTCTCTTCACTAACCTTACCTCATCTTCATACATCAAGAGCTGACTCCTACAAAGCAGAACGTAGCGCTCTTTCCAGAGTCCCAGGATGCCGCCGCTGCTCTTTTTGACCCAGCCCGCTTTGTCCGCAGTAGAAGCGCATTTCGGTTTTTCCGGAAGCTCCTCCTTCACGCCCTAGAGCAGCAGCGAGAGGAAAGAAAGCAGGAAGGCAGGTCGTTCAAAACTCAGGTCCCCGCCTCGCGGTCCATTGTACAAACCCTTCCTAGTTTTGCTTTGCGCAAAGGCGGCGGAACTGTGCGAACCGGAGCGGCGTCAGGAATCTGAGACAGGCAAACTGGAAATCAGGTACCTGATGAGAGTATCTTGCGCTCAAGAATGGGGTTGCCAACCTCCAGGTACTGAAAAAAACACTAGCTAGCCTGCTGTACAGTATGTTTGGAACACAAAACCAACATCAGTGCCAAACATTAAATGAATATGTGCTATAATGCAAAACAACAATAATATTAAAGCAAACAAACATCCAAAAGGTACATCAATACCTATCAGTTTATACACGTGACAATGAATTCAATTGTTCAATAATGTCTAAAGACGCAATGCTGAAAATGTCCATATAGTACATCTCACAGTGTTCAGACCCAAGAAGGTCCTGGCAAAGAAGAGGTGTAGCAGATTTTCTTCTGCATATCTCCCTCATGTGTTGCAACAATAGGCTCAATCCATCGATCCTTCAAGGTGATTTCCTGAGGTTGAGTAACCACAAACCCTGCTTGCTGCCCGTAACCAGGACACAGACTACAGGGGGGCGGATAACTCCCTCTTTCGACCAGATGCCACTTCCTCAGATGCCACTATAGTACATATATCTTCATTTAATATGAACATCACTGGATATTAATACAATTTTTGTTTGGCAATTGGGCATAAACATAGGAAAACCATTTAACTCATAATAAATGTTGACAATTTATGAATCACTACATACCCCTATGTTCAAATTGGAACATTCCAAAAATTATTACAATGTAAAATCTATTAAGTAGATTTTAATAATTAATAGATTTTAAGTATTTACTTAATAGATTTACTTAATAGATTTTACTTACTTAATAGGTTTAGTTAATAGATTTTATATTGTTTACTTAATAGATTTTATATTGTACTTAATAGATTTTTTTACTTAATAGATTTACTTAATAGATTCTTGTAGGTTATCCGGGCTGTGTAACCGTGGTCTTGATATTTTCTTTCCTGACGTTTCGCCAGCAGCTGTGGCAGGCATCTTCAGAGGAGTAACCCTGAAGGACAGTGTCTCTCAGTGTCAAGTGTGTAGGAAGAGTAATATATAGTCAGAAAGGGGTTGGCTGTCCTCAGTGTTACTCCTCTGAAGATGCCTGCCACAGCTGCTGGCGAAACATCAGGAAAGAAAATACCAAGACCACGGTTACACAGCCCGGATAACCTACAAGAACCAATGAACTCTGACCGTGAAAGCCTTCGACAATATTTACTTAATAGATTTTATTACTTAATAGATTTTACTTAATAGATTTTATATTGTAATAATTTTTGAAATCTGAACACTGTGAGATATACTATATGGACATTTCGAGCATTGTCTCTTTAGTAATTATTGAACAATTTGAATTCGTTGTCACGTGTATAAACTGATAGGTATTGATGCACATTTTGGATATTTGTTTGTTTAATTTAATATTATTTTGTTTGCATTATAGCACATATTCATTTAATGCTTGGCATTGATGTTGGTTTTATCCTCCAGGTACTAGCTGGAGATCTCCCGCTATCACAACTGATCTCCAGCTGATAGACATCAGTTCGCCTGGAGGAAATGGCCGCTTTGGCAATTGGACTCTATGGCATTGACGTCCCTCCCCTCTCCAAACCCTGCCCTCCTCAGGATCCCTCCAAAAAAACCTCCCGCCGAAGGCAAAGAGGGACCTGGCAATCCTAGCTATTACAACTGATCTCCAGTCAATAAAGATCAGTTCCCCTGGTCTTCCAGAGAAAAGAAGCTTCTAGAGCAAAGAGCATCTCTCACACCCTTTTTAAAAAAATTGAAATCTCGCAACCTCTGGTTAGGGCCAAAAGGAGGAATGCCCATAAACTTTATGGCACACATTCTCCTGAGACGGCTGACAAGTCTCCCTTTCATGCATCAGACGAAGAAATGAGAACGTTTTGAAGATGGGCTTGCTCGAACTAAAACTGCAGAGAAGGGACAGCTCCAAAGAAAGAAGAAGAAAGAGACACGCCGAAATGACCGTGAGATCCGACGAATAACAAACCGCTTTGGTCAGATTATCACTAAAATAACCCGAGGAGCTCTTTAAAATCTGCAAAGCTCCATTAAAAATAAAAGCAGCAAGTCGCTATTCCGTTATTAGTAAGTGCTGTCGGCTTGCAACCGGCTTATGGCAACTCCTCGTAGGATTTTCAAGACAAAAGACATGCAGAGGTGGTTTGCCGTTGCCTGCCTCTGCTTAGCAACCCTGGTGGTCTCCCATCCAAGTCCTCACCAGGGCTGACCCTGCTTAGCTTCAGAGGCTTTCATGAGCTCAGGCTATTCAGGCGGCTAAGTAGGTATTTGAATAACATGCTAATACAGAATCCCAAATCCCTTCTTTAGGAGACCTTCAAGAGGCAATCTGTCCCGATTTTAACCACATCTTACTGGAGTTGGGGTGGGGTGGGGGGAAATATCAAGGTTTAAGACTTCCTTCCATTCAAAGCATTTCTGGGAAGGATGCGGAAAGTTCTTCATCAGTTTAAAAATAAAAATCTACAGTAGTCTTCGGAAGGGACCAGGAAGTGGAGTCTTGCTAAATTTGACACTTCCTGTAGATTTTAGCTCTCGAACGAACACAGACAACAGTCAGATGAAGCCCTTTTTGATGTGCCTTTCAGAAATCTAGCTATGCCCTCTTTTTTCACAGGGATCAAATGCCGCGGCCTCTGGGTTTTCTGAACTTTGCTTCCGTCTTTGCAAGCCCAGCGCTGTGGGGCTGTTACAGCTCATAGACGGGCGGGGGGGGGGGAGAAGAGTGAGACAACCCCCCCCTGCTTTGGATCTGAATGAGGCCTCACACACATTTACAAAGAAAAGAAACGCATGGGAACTCCCAGTTCCCTTCTAGCTTGACCTTAATTCAGTAAAAGTTCGGGGCGGGGAACATATTTTGCCTTCCGCTGCGTGTTCATCTCCAAAGTTGTAACCCATTTCCGAACGGCTATTTCCAGCGGCCTGCACAACCATTAGGGTTGCTGACCTTCAGATACTAGCTGGAGATCTCCTTCTATTATAGCTCATATTCGTTTAATGCTTGGCATTGATGTTGGTTTTATCCTCCAGATACTAGCTGGAGATCTCCTTCTATTATGACTGATCTCCAGCTGATAGAGATCGGTTCCCCTGGAGAAAACAGCCGCCTTGGCAATTGGACTCTATGGCATTGAAGTCCCTCCCCTTCCCAAACCCTGCCCTCCTCAGGCTCCGCCCCAAAAACCTCCCGCCAGTGGCGAAGAGGGACTTGGCAACCCTAACAACCATCAAAAATAAAGCACTGCTTCCGGTTGCTGAACTCCACCATCCCTGTTAGGGTTGCCAGCTCCAGGTTGGGAAATACCTGGAGCTTTGGGGGGGGTGGAACCTGAGGAGGGCGGGGTTTGGAGAGGGGAGGGACTTGGTGCCATAGAGTCCAATTGCCAAAGCAGCCATTTTCTCCAGGGCAACGGATCTCTGTCACCTGGAGATCCGTTGTAATAGCGGGAGATCTCCAGTCACCACCTGGAGGTTGGCAACCCTAGTCCCTGTCCATACCAGCTCCTCTCTTCGTCGTGGTCCAGCACAGCTTGGTAGGTCTGGGAGAAGGAGTGGAGCTTGGAAACTGGCACTCCGACACAGATTGAGGAAACCCCCTTTGTCAAGACACCACATGGACACACGTTAAGCCGCCTGTTACTGAATCAGACCACCGGTCCATCAAGGTCAACGTCGTCTACTCAGACTGGCAGCGGCTCTCCAGATGGAGGAGCCGTACATCAGCTCTGAGACCTGGCCTGTACCTGACGCAAAATGTGTGGCAGCCAAAATATTAAAAAAACAGAAAAGGGAGAGAGGTCCCAATACAAAAATGGACCGGTCTTGACAGATCTATTTAAAAATTCAGGGACAGGGTGGAAGGCTGGGTGCGCTCCAGGGCGAATGCTCTTCACGCGTCTTAACCCTTGTAAAGGAAAAGAAGCTGCTTGTTAACCAATCTCTCGCAGGCAGAGGGTGTAGCTAAGCAAAGCAGGCCCCCTGTTCGAAAACATGGGGCTATCAGCAGCAGAAGACAATCTGTGATGATGAAGAAGAAGAGTTGGGTTTTATATGCCGACTTTCTCTGCCACTTAAGGGAGACTCAAACCGGCTTACAATCACCTTCCCTTCCCCTCCCCACAACAGACACCCTGTGAGGTAGATGGGGCTGAGAGAGCTCTAAGAGAGCGGTGTCTAGCCCAAGGTCACCCAGCTGGCTTCATGTGTAGGAATATTTCTGAGAATATGCCAATAAAGGTCATTTGTCTTTGTATTTGTCTAGGAGCGGGGAAACCAACCCAGTTCACCAGATCAGCCTCCGCCACTCATGTGGAGGAGTGGGGAATCAAACCCGGTTCCTCAGATCAGAGTCCACCGTTCCAAACCACCGCTCTTAACCACTACACCAGGCACGCTGGAGATAGGTCCAGCAATGGCTACTAGCCATGGCAAGTGAAGGGAACCTCCATATTCGGAGGCAGTAACCTCTGGATTCCAGTGCGAGGAGGCAACGTCAGGGGAAGGCCTCTATGCCCTGTTTATTGGCCCCCTCCAGGGCAACTGGTTGGCCAGTGTTTGAGGTCAGGTGGTCCTATCCAGCAGGGCTCTTTAATTTGCTTCACAGGACCCTTTGGATTAATTCTATGGGATTGGGGGGGGGAATGGACATGTTCATGTTTTCCGGGTTGTCTGCGAAGAATAAAAAACCGAGGCCCCTAATGTGGCAGAAGCACTAAATCTCTCAACGGGACTGATGAAGTGGTTATATTTGAAGGGTGGGGCTAGATTCACATCCAGCAGTCCTTTAAAAACCAACAAGATATCCAGGGCATAAGCCTTTTGAGAGTCAAAGAGCCCTTCATCAGATACCCTGGAAACCTAAGGTGCTCCTGGATTCGAATCTTGCTCTTCTACCCATCTGAAAAGTTACGGGTGGGTTATCAAGACCCCCAAAGGGCCCTGACCTCCAGAGCTAACTGATCCTGCACTGCTTCTGCCCCATGCAACGTGAGTTCAGCGCCCTGTTTCCGGCTGCCGCTCGCTGTTTCCTCGGTTCCCATTTTGTTCATAGCAAACGAATGCTCCCTTGTTTAACCTCCTGCAAAAAAAGGGGGGGGCTTTTTTCTGGAGCCAAAGTTCAGGATAAAGCCAAAAGCTGCCTCCAGCCAGAGTGCTTTCCCGGCAATAATCCGTTCCCTTTGCCGGCCTCCTCCGACAAAACAGGGCGTTTGTAGGGCACTGCCAACTTATTTCAAAATTTGGGGCTGGTTTGCTCCTCTTCTTTCACAGTGAAGCTCTTCTCTCTCCCCACTCCCTTTCCCCAAGCACTTCACCCCCATGCAGGGAAAGAAAAGTTGACCTGCTCAGATCTCTGCTGGGAAAGACACAAGAGCCGGGCTGGGTTTGTGGGTTCGGTTTTGTTTTAAGTTGGTATCACCTTCTCGCGGCACAAGGAGTATTTCCCAAAGAGCTCTGGAGCAAATTCTTCTTTTTCCTCCCTATATCTGCCGCTCGCAACTTCCAGCAGCAAAAGAAGGCTATGACCCCCCAGCTAAAAGTTTTCCCAGCTAAATGCCATCCCCTGCCAAAAGAAAAGCAAATGGTGTGGGGGGGGGGAAAGGCAACTTATGCATGGGAGGTTTTGCCTTGGATCTAAACGTTTCCCAGTAAAAGATCTTTCCTCCTCTTCTTCAAATCATCCTTCCAGAATCATCAACTTTTATTATTTTAAACTTTGATTTTTACCTAGAGCTGATATTGTATCAAAATAAAACTTGACTACCTGCCTTGAATTTGCCGCTCTCTAGATGCACATTCCCCCCATCTGAATTCTCAAAACTCTGCACGGGGACTTATTTTTGAGTTTTGAGACTTCGGATGGGAAAAACGTGCACCTAGAGAGTGTCAAATCTAAGGCAAAACCTCCCAGGCATCAATGGCCAGAGAGAGAAAGAGAGGCCATGGATGCCCGGGAGGTTTTGCCTTGGATTTGCCACTCTCTAGGTGCACATTTTCCCCCATCCGAATCCCCAAAACTCTGCACGGGGGCTTATTTTTGAGTTGTGAGAATTTGGATGGGGAAAATGTGCATCTAGAGCGTGGGAAATCCAAGGCAAACCCCCCACCCCCGTGCATAAATGGCCAGAGAGAGTTTCTCTCCAAGCCAGACCCTGTTTCATTTCAGCAGCAATCTTGGCAGGAAAGAGGGCAGGGGGGGGGGGACTTCGAGAAGTGCCACACATCTTTCCACGGGGGGGGGGAGAATTTAAAACTTTCCTCCTCCTCCATTTCGGCGTGAAACTCGACAAAGCAGCAGGGTGCTCGGTGGAGCCAGTTCTGGACGCGCAAAAAGGAAACCCCCCAAAAAAAGTTGACTTTGGGGGTGTCAAGCCAAGGCGGCGCGGCGCGCAGAGGACTGGAAACTTGGGCACTTTGACGCACGCAGAAGGATGCCCTTCCAATCCACTTCCAATGCACTTTCAGCGTTGTTTGCGAGCGGGTTTTGCCAGTTCACACTTTTCAAAGTGGCTCGAAAGGGAATTACCCGGCATGTACGAAAGCGCTGGTTTCCCCCACCACCAAGAAAAGGAGGTCGCCTTTCTCTCTCTCTAGACCCCCCCGACCTTTCCCATCTCCCCCTCCCTGCCTCCCTCCCTGCCAACCCTTCGCAGCCCACCCACCCCCAAGATGCCACCGAAACTCACATCTTCCATCGCTGGGTGGGGGGCCCCCGGGGCTGCCTCTCTCCCCCCTTTCTCATCTCCCCCTCCCTGCCAACCCTTCGCAGCCCACCCACCCCCAAGATGCCACCGAAACTCACATCTTCCATTGCTGGGTGGGGGGGCTCTCTCTCGCCCCCCTCCCCGAATCGGGTCCGCTTCTTCCCCGGGGGAGATCGCGCTTCCCTCTCTCCCCCCCTTGAAGCCCCCCCGGGCCGCCCCCGGCGCTCCGCCTCTGGACCCCCGGAGGCTGCGGGCAGGAGCTCCAACACGCCGCCCTAAGGCGGCCGCCGCCCCGAAGCAACTTCGCAGCAAACCCGAGAATCGCAAAAGAGGTTTGGTTTCCGGTCCGGGAGCAGGAGGAGGAGGAGAAAGCAGCCGCTGAGAAGGGGAAGCCAGCCTCCCCCCCCCCTTCCTTCCGCAGCCAACCCGGGTGGGATAAAGATCTGGGGGCGAAAACTCGCCTGGGATTTGCCACCCTCTAGATGCCCGTTCCCCCCAGCCAAATTCTCCAAACTCCCTTGCAGAGTTTTGAGAATTGGGATGGGGAAAGTGGGCATCTAGAGCAGGGGTGGGGAACTCCCCCCACCCAGCCAAATTCTCCAAACTCAACAATAAGCCCCCCCCCTTGCAGAGTTTTGAGAATTGGGATGGGGAAAGTGGGCATCTCGAGCAGGGGTGGGGAACTTTCCCCCCCCCAGCCAAATTCTCCAAACTCAACAATAAGCCCCCCCTTGCAGAGTTTTGAGAATTGGGATGGGGAAAGTGGGCATCTCGAGTAGGGGTGGGGAACTTCCCCCCCCCCCAGCCAAATTCTCCAAACTCAACAATAAGCCCCCCCTTGCAGAGTTTTGAGAATTGGGATGGGGAAAGTGGGCATCTCGAGCAGGGGTGGGGAACTTCCCCCCCCCCAGCCAAATTCTCCAAACTCAACAATAAGCCCCCCTTGCAGAGTTTTGAGAATTGGGATGGGGAAAGTGGGCATCTCGAGCAGGGGTGGGGAACTTCCCCCCCCAGCCAAATTCTCCAAACTCAACAATAAGCCCCCCCTTGCAGAGTTTTGAGAATTGGGATGGGGAAAGTGGGCATCTCGAGTAGGGGTGGGGAACTTCCCCCCCCCCAGCCAAATTCTCCAAACTCAACAATAAGCCCCCCCCTTGCAGAGTTTTGAGAATTGGGATGGGGAAAGTGGGCATCTCGAGCAGGGGTGGGGAACTTCCCCCCCCCCCAGCCAAATTCTCCAAACTCAACAATAAGCCCCCCCTTGCAGAGTTTTGAGAATTGGGATGGGGAAAGTGGGCATCTCGAGTAGGGGTGGGGAACTTCCCCCCCCCCAGCCAAATTCTCCAAACTCAACAATAAGCCCCCCCTTGCAGAGTTTTGAGAATTGGGATGGGGAAAGTGGGCATCTCGAGCAGGGGTGGGGAACTTCCCCCCCCCAGCCAAATTCTCCAAACTCAACAATAAGCCCCCCTTGCAGAGTTTTGAGAATTGGGATGGGGAAAGTGGGCATCTAGAGCAGGGGTGGGGAACTCCCCCCCCCAAGCCAAATTCTCCAAACTCAACAATAAGCCCCCCTTGCAGAGTTTTGAGAATTGGGATGGGGAAAGTGGGCATCTCGAGCAGGGGTGGGGAACTTCCCCCCCCCCAGCCAAATTCTCCAAACTCAACAATAAGCCCCCCTTGCAGAGTTTTGAGAATTGGGATGGGGAAAGTGGGCATCTAGAGCAGGGGTGGGGAACTCCCCCCCCCCAAGCCAAATTCTCCAAACTCAACAATAAGCCCCCCTTGCAGAGTTTTGAGAATTGGGATGGGGAAAGTGGGCATCTAGAGCAGGGGTGGGGAACTTTTTTCCCCCCAGCCAAATTCTCCAAACTCAACAATAAGCCCCCCAGTGCAGAGTTTTGAGAACTGAGATGGGGAAAGTGGGCATCTCGAGCAGGGGTGGGGAACTTTTTCCCCACCCAGGGCCATTTGGATATTTATCACATCATTCGGGGGCCATACAAAGATTAAAAACTAGCCTGCTGTATTTGGTCAAACAGTTAGCCAAGAGGCAGGACCGGAGACGGCTCCGGGTGTCTGCCGCGCAGAGCGACTCACTTTTGAGCTCTGCTGTCCCCACCTGGGCCCAAGAGATTCAGGCAGGGCAGCATCCTTCTGAGCTAGAGATCTGCCAGGATCCATGAAGGGCCAGACCAAATGATTTTGCGGGCCTTACATGGCCCCCGGGCCTGACATTCCCCACCCCTGATCTAGAGGGTGGCAAATCCCAGGCGAAGCCTCCCGTGCGTTTTCGCCCCTGGGCTTCACGGGCTCACCCTCAATCTGCGCCTTGGCGCTGCTTCCCGGCCAAGTTCGGCCCCTGCCTCGCCTGGGTCGGTGCTTGCAACTCGGCGGGGGTTTACTCCAGAGTAAGCGCGCCCTCCCGGCTCTGTCCCAAATGGGCCAGGCTGGACTGAGCTGGTCGGATCTCAGAAGCTAAGCTGGGCCAGCCGGTTGGTACTTGGATGGGAGACCACTGTGGAAGTCCGGGGTTGTTACGCAGAGGCAGGCAACGGCAACCGCTTCTGCACATCCTTGGCTCGGATCTGGATGGCCCAGGCTGGCCTGATCTCGTCGGATCTTGGAAGCTAAACAGGGTCGACCCTGCTTAGTACTAGGATGGGTGACCACCGAGGAAGTCCGGGGTTGCTACGCAGAGGCTGGCAATGGCAAACCACCGCTGAACGTGTCTTGCCTTGAAAACCCTACGTTGCAATTAAATCAGCTGTGACTTGGTGGCACCTAATTATTGCTTTGACCGGGATTGCCCGGGCTAGCCTGATCTGGTCAGATCTTGGAAGCCAAGCAGGGTCAGTACTTGGATGGGAGACCACCAAGGACTACTAAAGTCAGCATGCAGAGGCAGGCAATGGCAACCTTGAGCCGGCTACCTGAAACCAACTTCCGTCGGGATCGAATTCAGGTCGTGAGCAGAGCTTGGACTGCAGTACTGCAGCTTTGCACTCTGTGTCATAGGGTTCCTTTTTGAAGTGGAATCGATGGAATTATACCCCGCTGAGGTTCCTCCTCTCCCCACACCCTCCCCTCCCCAGCTCCACCCCCAAATCTCCTGGAATTCCCCAACCCAGAGTTGGTAACCCTAGTGGAAACTGCTGCTGGCAACTTATTGTGATTCTGCTGCCACCCCACACTCCCATGAACACATGAAGCTGCCTTCTACTGAATCAGACCCTGGGCCCATCAAAGTCAGTATTGTCTGCTCAGACCGGCAGCGGCTCTCCAGGGTCTCAGGTAGAGGTCTTTCACAACACCTACCTGCCTAGTCCCTTTAACTGGAGATGCCAGGGATTGAACCTGGGACCTTCTGCATGCCAAGCAGATGCTCTACCACTGAGCAACGGCCCCTCCCCTTAAATACTTGAACACACATGAAGCTGCCTTATACTAGATCAGACTCTTGGTCCACCAAAGTCAGGATTGTCTACTCAGACTGGCAGCAGCTCTCCAGGGTCTCGGGGAGGGGTCTTTCGCATCACCTACTTGCCTGGTCCCTTTAACTGGAGATGCTGGGGATTGAACTTGGGACCTTCTGCCTGCCAAGCAGATGCTCTGCCACTGAGCCACAGCCCCTTCCTCTCTGCTTGAAGACTCTGGCCCCCAACTTTTACCCCTCAAACCCCCTCAGGCCTACCTACCTCCATTCCTCTCGGCCTTCAGCCTCGCCCTGTGAATCGCGGCCTCGGTTTTGCGGGATCGCCAAGCCGATTCCGGACCAGCCCCGGGTGACCGGAGAGGCCCCTCCCGACTCCAAGCCCCGTCGGCGGTGCGGACACTTTTCCTGCTTCAGCTTTTTGTGACTTTATTGACGGAAACAGAATCCACGTCGGTTTCCATTTGGGGAAGCGCTCCCTCGCTCATCCGCACATGACTTCCTTGATCCTGCCGGTGTAACAACAAAAATGAAGATGATGCGGTTCAGCTGTGATATTTAAGGCCTTTGGGGGGGGGGGTTTACATGGAAGGGAAATGTGCAGGCGATGCACAACCCCCCCTTTAAAAAAACACAGAAGTCTATTTTTGTTCAGGAAGATACAAGCCTTATTTTTCCCATGGACTGGATGGCCTTCCTTCGTTCTGCGCCGTACGGAAATAGGTGCTTTTATCTAAATCAATGGTTCTCAGTGTTGAACTGTTTACCAGGGCGCACTGAGGTTTCTCAGTGAGGCAGCACATTTGTGTAACTTGAACACTCACTATCACGCAAACAGCTGTATTATGTCAGCGTGTAAAGAAGAATTGGTTTTTATACCCCACTTTTTCTCTATCTTTAAGGAGTCTCAGAGCGGCTTACAATCCCCTTCCTCTCCCCACAACAGACACCTTGTGGGGTACGTGGGGGCTGAGAGAGTTCGGAGAGAACGGTGACTGGCCCAAGGTCACCCAACAGGCTTCATGTGGAGGAGCGAGGAATCGAACCCGGTTCTCCAGATTAGAGCCTGCCACTCATGTGGAGGAGTGGGGAATCGAACCCGGCTCTCCAGATTAGAGTCTGCCGCTCTTAACCACTACACCACACTGGCTCTTCTGCACCAGTGACTTCAAATTCCCAATTCTGAGTTCCCCTTCCACTCTGTGTAGGAATCCAAATGAAATGCGGTATGACTAAGCAGCAAACCTTGGCCATTTTTGCATGGTCAATTTTGATGCTCGCTCAAAGCTCTTTTTTAAAATGCGACTTTAAAAATGCCTTTTCAAGGTCCCAACGCAAAAGGAGACGTTCCACTCCCCCCACTGGCCTGCTCCTTTGTTCCTTTTTGCATAGCCACTAGCATATGCATAGCTAACGCGCCTCTGTTGTTTTGCATTGTTCCTTGAGGGTGATTCTTTGTGGCAAACACCAAAGGTCGGGTAAAATGGCCTCTTTCGTAATGCGAAGTAGGTATGCGCCAGCTTCGCAGTCACTTCCGGAATGACGGTTCAGTGTGCAAAATTCAAAAAAATAAGCGGGGCAATTCAGCCTGGAACATGCTGCTAATTACCATGCAAAAATGGCCCATGTGTATGGGCACAACTAAAAATGGCACAGTTATTTTGTAGCAGCGTGTGCTATACATGCCTATTATGATCACACATTCCAGTGTAGTGCCAAATTTTCCGTAACAAAAAAATAAAGAAATCTGGGCCCCAGAACCAGCGTGGTATAGTGGTTAGAGTGTCCGACTAGATTCTGGGGGACGCAGGTTCGAATCTCCACTCTGCCGGGTGACCTTGGGCCAGTCACACACAAGCTCAGCCTAACCTGCCTCACAGAGTTGTTGTGAGAAGAAAATGGAGGAGAAGAGAGCGACGTAAGCTGTTTTGGGTCCCCATCGAGGAGAAAGGCAGGGTATAAATGGAGAATGGGGGCCGTGGATCAGTGGTAGGGCATCTGCTTGGCTTGCAGAAGGCCCCAGGTTCAATCCCCGGCATCTCCAGTTAAAGGGCCTAGCAGGAGGCGATGTAAAAAACCTCTGCATAAGACCATGGAGTAGGGTTGCCAGCTCCGGGTTGGGAAATATCTGGCGATTTGCGGGGACGGAGTCTGAGGAGGGCGGGGTTTGGGGAGGGACTTCAATGTCATACAGTCCAATTGCCAAAGCGGCCACTTTCTCCAGGGGAACCGATCTCTGTCGGCTGGAGATCAGCTGTAATAGCAGGAGATCTCCAGCTAGTACCTGGAGGTTGGCAATCCTATTGTGGAGAATCCCTGCCAGTCGAAGTAGACAATACAGACTTCGATGGACCGAGGCTCTGATTTTGTATAAGGCAGTTTCATGTGTTCAAAAGCTTGAGAGCCGACAGAAAAGCTCCCCAAAATGAGATTTTAGCTTGGCCTCGAAACCTTTCCCTTCCACTGATGCCTGGCTTTTCAGACCAGGGGAGTTATTGCATTACAGCAGAGAGGACTATTCTGTTTCTCATCTTTGTCTCTGCGCTGGATGTAATTTTGTTCTTCATCGTGGAGAGGAATATCGCTTCCGCTGTACTCCAATGCGACTCCAAACAGCTTGCTCATCCGAGAGAGAAACAAACCTTCCCTGGAGTCCTTGAAGCGGCTTTCGGTAGCGGTTCCGATTGGGCATGCACAAGCATGAGATGATCTTCACACTAGGCCCGGGGTGTCGAACTCCATTGGTACGTGGGCCAGATATGACATAAATGTAGGGTTGCCAACCTCCAGGTAGTAGCCGGAGATCTCCTGCTATTACAACTGATCTCCAGCCAACAGAGATCAGTTCCCCTGGAGAAAATGGCCACTTTGGAAGGTGGACTCTATGGCATTATACTAGGGTTGCCAACCTCCAGGTACTAGCTGGAGATCTCCTGCTATTACAACTGATCTCCAGCCAACAGAGATCAGCTCGCCTGGAGAAAATGGCCACTTTGGCAAATGGACCAGTGTCCATTGAAGACCCTCCTCTTCCCAAACCCTGCTCTCTTCAGGCTCCACCCCAAAAACTTCCCAACTGTGGAGAAGAAAGACCTGGCAACCCTACATGAATGTCCCTTGGCTATGCTTCGCCCAGATCAAGAGTGGGGGTGGTGGTGGCTGGCTCGCGGGCTGGATAAGAGCTCTCAAGGGGCTGGATCCAGCCCACGGGGCTTATGTTTGACACCTCTGGTCGAGGCTTTTCAGTAGCTAATAGCTAAAAGGTTATTCTTTAATAGGCATTGCTTCTTCTTCTTCGATGTTTCTACAAGGCCTCTCTGCAATCGGCACAAGGCAAGTTCCGACGCTCGTTTAAATATATTATATGCTAAAAAAAAAATGTTGAAGCGCAGCATAAAAACAGGCAATGCTGTACAATTAAAATTTTTAAAAAGCAGATTAAGAGCCCCTCCATGTTGAAGGTAATAAAAGGATAACAGCCAACACTAAAAGATAATCAGACCACCATAAAACTCTCGACAGCAGTAATAGTATAATAAACTAGAGACAATAAAAGTCTACAGCTGCATATACGAGATTGGAAGAGCGGGACTTGATGCCACAGCAAAAGAGTTCTGCCACATAATCAATTTAAATAATGAACCAACTAAAAAAATCTAGGGAAGGCATTTATTCATTTGTTCGTTCGTTCACTTTGGCCATTTTTGAATTGGTCAGCCAAACCATGTCACTTTTACAAGCAGGTAAGAAAGAATACGGAAAGGTCCCCTCGCCAAGGGGAGGCTGCCGGTGTGGCAGGAGAGTCCTGGATAGTCCCAGCACCCTTCTAGGGCCATTGACTACAATAGGCTTGGAAGGAAAGAAGAAGAAGAAGAAGAAGAAGAAGAAGAAGAAGAGTTGGTTTTTATATGCTGACTTTCTCTACCACTTAAGGGAGAACAAACTGAGTTAAGATCACCTTCTGGGAGGTAGGTGGGGCTGAGTGAGCTCGAAGAGAGCTGTGACTAGCCCGAGGTCACCCAGCTGGCTTCGTGGGTAGGAGTGCGGAAACAAATCCAGTTCACCAGATTAGTGGCCGCCATTCATGTGGAGGAGTGGGGAATCGAACCCTGTTCTCCAGATCTGAGTCCACTGCTCCAAACCACCCCTCTTAACCACACCATGCTGGCTCTCTAGGCAATTCTCAGCTCTTCAACCCTTTACCACACAACACCAGTTTTGGAGAGATTGGGTTTTCCTTAACGTGGACAGTGGAGTGCTGTACTTCTTGGGTGTCTTCCTGCTAGACCACGCTGAGGCCACAAACAGAAAAGGTGGCAACTCTGTTTGGCAGCTCAGGATAGAGTTGCCACCTCCGAGTTGGGAAATTCCTGGAGATTTTGGGGGTGGAGCCTGAGAAGGATGGGGTTTGGGGCAAGGAGGGACTTCAGCGGGACATAATGTAGGGTTGCCAGGTCCCTCTTCGCCACCGGCGGGAGGTTTTGGGGGCGGTGCCTGAGGAGGGCGGGGTTTGGGGGAAGGGAGGGACTTCAATGCCATACAGTCCAATTGCCAAAGGCGGACGTTTTATGCAGGGGAACTGATCTCTATCGGCTGGAGGTCAGTTGTAATAGCAGGAGATCGTCAGCTAGTACCTGGAGGTTAAGAAGGCAGTGCAGGATAGGCTGATAATAAACGGACAACACAATAGTGTAACAAGAGTGTATAAGGTGCACAATTAACATATAACAAACAAGATATATACAAAACTCCTTCAAAGTCCAAAGTACAAAATGCTAGTTTTAGAGAAAGGCGAAAAGGTATTCTTCATGTAGAAGTTGCTAGGAAGATGATCGTTTCTATTTCTTCATCAGTTCCATTTAGTTAGAGATTTTCTATATGCCAGTTACTAGCAGTATCCCTTTGGGAACAGTCAAATCGTCATAGCTGTCTGTATTATTGTGTATTGACAATGTTGTATCCTGTACTGGAACCCTAATCCTCTTTATAATACACAGTCGGATTTCTAATCTCTATGAGAGACCAGATTTAACTTGAATAATCTTTACGTGCATATAGAAAATCTCTAACTAAATGGAACTGATGAAGAAATAGAAACGATTGTCTTCCTAGCAACTTCTACATGAAGAATACCTTTTTGCCTTGCTCTAAAACTAGCATTTTGTACTTTGGACTTTGAAGGAGTTTTGTATATATCTTGTTTGTTATATGATAATTGTGCACCTTATACACTTTTGTTACACTATTGTGTTGTCCGTTTATTATCAGCCTATCCTGCCCTGCCTTCTTGACCTGTGGTATTAGTGCAGTGGTGTTCTTCTTGGATTGCTCAGTACCTGGAGGTTGGCAGCCCTAGCGGAGAGGAAGGGAAGGCGATTCTTAGCCGCTTTGAGACTCCTTAAAGGTAGAGAAAAAGCGGGGTATACAAACCAACTCTTCTTCTTGTTCCTGTGTTGCGGGGAGGGCTCCAGAGGTTAGCCAACCGATTTTGAAACTGCTATACATCCACTGGTAAAAACCACCGAAGCTGGAATGTGGAAGTTGTGATTGCGTTGCATGTGACTGTACATTTGGAGGTGGGGGGCAGAGGCGACCTCGGGGCCCTACGCCCTTAGACATTGCGACAGGCGCACTTCCTCTGCTTGGGTTGCAGACAGTGGTGCTGGATCGTAGTGGGCATACTATGCGCTCCAAACACCAAGTCACGTTGCTGTGTATGTGAAGCTGCCTTCTACTGAATCAGACCCTTGGTCCATCAAAGTCAGTATTATCTGCTCACACCGGCAGTGGCTCTCCAGGGTCTCAGGCAGAGATCTTTCACATCACCTGCTAGCCTAGTCCCTTTAACTGGTAGATGCTCTACCATTGAGCCATGACCCCTCTCCAATGGCTCCCCAGGGTCTCAGGCAGAGGTCTTTCACATCACCTGCTAGCCTAGTCCCTTTAACTGGGAGATGTCTACCATTGAGCCATGACCCCTCTCCAATGGCTCCCCAGGGTCTGAGGCAGAGGTCTTTCACATCACCTGCTAGTCTAGTCCCTTTAACTGGGAGATGCTCTACCATTGAGCCATGACCCCTCTCCAATGGCTCTCCAGGGTCTCAGGCAGAGGTCTTTCACATCACCTACTAGTCGTCCCTTTAACAGGAGATGCCGGGGATTGAACCTGGGACCTTCTGCATGCCAAGCAGATGCTCTATCACTGAGCCATGGCCTATCCCCATGAAGCTGGCTTATACTGAATCAGACCCTTGGTCCATCAAAGTAAGTATTGTCTACTCAGACTGGCAGCGGCTCTCCAGGGTCTTCCACATCACCTCCTTGCCTAGTCCCTTTAACTGGAGATGCTGGGGATTGAACTTGGGACCTTCTGCATGCCAAGCAGGTGCTCTACCACTGAGCCACAGCCCCCCCTCTCCAAAGACAGGCCTTTCTGGCAAAGTGTGGTTTCCCGGTAAACTGTGCTTTGGTTTTACTCTTAAGGTTCTGTCTTTGGAAGCGGCCGATCCAATAGCACTCCGGAGCTAGGATGGCGAACCTCCAGGTGGTGGCTGGAAATCTCCTGGGATGACCACTAGGGTGGCCAGCTCTAGGAGAGAGGGACCTACCTTCTTCTCCCCCAGGGTTGCCAACCTCCAGGTACTAGCTGGAGATCTCCTGCTATTACAACTGATTTCCAGCCGATACAGATCAGAAACCAACCCAGATCACCAGATTAGAGTCCGATTGCTCTTGACCACTACACTAAAGTCAGTATGGTCCACTCGGGCTGGCAGTGCCTCTCCGGGGTCTCAGGTGGAAGCCTTTCCCATCACCTACTGCCTGGTCCTGTTAACTGTCCATGTCAAGGATTGAACCGGGACCTTCCGCACGCCAAGCAGAGGCTCTACCACTGAGCCACGGCCCCTTCCCCAGGCTGGAGAACAGCTAAGATTCCACCCACATTTAGACATCATGTGAAACCACAGCGATGAATCAGCACAGGGTTGTTTCGGATCCCGGTTTGACAGACCCTAACCCACCACGTTTCGACGGCCCACACAAACCGAACGGTTAGTTTAATTAAACGGTGGTTTCGGTTTCGTGGGATGCCTGAACAGAACCTCGGTGCGCCAGGAGCGAGGAAGGCCGCATTTCGCACCCTAGTCACTGTGGGGAGCTGGAGGGCGTTCACACCAGACATTCAGGGGCTTCCCGACAAACAAATCCCTGCGGAAAAGATTCCCTGCAAGTCTGCAACACAGTGAGCTGTATGAAGATCTCCTGCTGTCACAACTGAAAACCCCACCATTTGGGGGAAGGAAGGCATGTCTACCAATGGTTAAAAATTAGGGTTGCCAACCTCCATGCAACAATAATACGCCAATAGAAATTATTGCATATATTCAACAATCAAAGTAAAGATCGTGTGCATAGAAACATTGTGTAAAAACATATAAGACAACAATACAAACACTAACCTACAATAAATATTCAAACTTGATCGTGCACAAACAAAAGTGTGTGTTCTACAAGCTGGATCTCCTTATTAGATAGATAATGTCCTTAGAATACTTCGGTTGGGCTGAGAAATAATTTCTTAAGCATCAGACTTCCAAGATGTATCAGTCCCAGAGTCATCTCAGGGGTAGATAATTCAACTGAGTGAACCAGCGCCAGGTGGTGGCAGATCTCTCGTTATTACAACTGATCTCCAGCCAACGTAGATCAGTTCCCCTGGAGAAAATGGCCGCTTTGGCAATTGGACTCTATGGCACTGAAGTCCCTCCCCTCCCCAAACCCCGCCCTTCTCAGGCTCCGCCCCCAAAACCTCCCACCGGTGGCGAAGAGGGACATGGCAACCTTATTTGAAATAAAGAAGGAAAGGAAGGGGTCATGAAAAGCCGCCACTAGCTTCAGAACAGCCCTCCCCGGGTGAAATTTAAATTGGGATGATTCTTTGGCCCCAAAGACAGCAAGGACCACCTTTCCTTTCCAGGGTTCATCATTTAAACGCGCCTGTAATATCATCCCCAGTCTGATCCATTATATTCTCATTTTTCGGCATTTGATCTCCTGCCCCAGAGACGGGTGGCCGTCGGGTGGAAACATCAGCCTCCGTTGCGTGAGACCAACGCGCTTGCTTTGCCAAGAGAAGATAAATGTCTACATTAGTCTACCGGGGAGATGCCCTTTCCTGGTCAGATTAGTCTAATTTCATCACAGACATTTGCAGCTCTGCAAAATGGGATTTTTTTTTTCATCTCTCTGACTGACTGTACGTTTCTTTTTCATTTCCTCTTGGTACGTGCATCCATCCGGGCAGTGTGTGTGTGTCCATATTTAGCAAGGCTAAATAACCAGAGGTTATAAACGACCAGGGCTTATCACAAATAGCTCCGCATAGGAAACATTGAGTTTCCTTCTTTTTATCCTCACAACAGGCTTTCAAGGTAGATTAGGCTGAGAGAAAGCAACAGGCCCAATGCCACTAAGGAGGAGGAGGAGGAAGAAGAGGAAGAAGAAAAAGAGGAGGAAGAAGAAGAGTTGGTTTTTATATGCCAACTTTCTCTACCTCTTAAGGAAGAATCTAACTGGGTTACAGTCACCTTCCCTTCCCCTCCCCTCCCCACATTAGACACCCTGCGAGGTAGGTGGGGCTGAGAGATCTCTAAAAGAGCTGTGACTAGCCCCAGGTCACCCAGCTGGCTTCATGTGTAGGAGTGGGGAAACAAATCCAGTTCACCAGATTAGTGGCCGCCGCTCATGTGGAGGAGTGGGGAATCGAACCCGGTTCTCCAGATCAGAGTCCACCGCTCCAAACCACCGCTCTTAACCACCATGCTGGCTCCGACTGGGGCAGGAGATCAAATGCCGAAAAATGAGAATATAATGGATCAGACGGGGGGTTATATTACAGGCTTGTTTAAACGATGAACCATTACACCACGCTGGCACGTAAGCTATATGGTTGAGCAGGGATTTATTTATTTACTTCGTTGACAACCTGTATTTCTGCCCAAGGGGGACCCAAAGCAGCGTATGTCATTCTGCACGCCTCCATTTGATCCTGACAACAACCCTGTGAGGGAGATTAGAGCAGCGTGTGACTGGCCCAAGGTCAAACAGTGAGCTTCCATGGCAGGGTGGGGATTCGAACCTCGATCTCCCACATCCTAGTCCGACGAACCACTACACCACACTGGTGTACTGCATTATTATCTTGCATTTACTGCATGGGTTTTCAATGTCTGCTATACAATTTTCACATTGTTCGTGGCATTTGATGGCATACCATAATCAGCACAAAAACTCTATTATAAAAATGGCATTTTAAAAAATTGCAGTCCCCTCCCTGCTTCAATCCATGGGTTTCTGATGTTTTAATGTTTTTGCCTCCTCCTGGGTTGAACATACACGAAGCCGCCTTCTACTGAATCATACCCTGGGTCCATCCAAGTCAGTTTTGTCTACTCAGACCAGCAGCGGCTCTCCAGGGTCTTAGGCTGAGGTCTTTCCCATCACCTCCTTGCCTAGTCCTTTTAACTGGAGATGCCAGGGATTGAACCTGGGACCTTATGCATGCCAAGCAGATGCTCTACCACTGAGCCACAGCCCCTCCCCTGGACAGGTTGCCCAGTCTGCCAGCTGAGAACTTCTCAATCCCTGTTCTTTGTGCCACTGCAGGTGGTTACCAAAAGACAGGGCTTTTTCAGGGATGGCCCCTTCCTCCTCCCAAGGCGTAGCTGGCACCTACTTTCCTTTCAGCAAGAAGCCAAAACATGTCCCTTTACTCAAGCTTTAAACTAAGGGTTTCAATCTTTTTAAAAGTTCTTTTTGCACTCCGATCCTACAATTTCAGGCCGCTTCATTTTATGCGCTGGTTTTATTGCACGCTGATGTATTTATTGGCTTGTTTTTTCTCCCTGTTAACTGAGTAGGATTGCGTTATTGATATGCGTGGTTTTTATAGCCCGTCTGCACGGTTTTTGTTTTATTGTTGGGAGCTGCCTTGAGCAGATTCTGAAAGGCGGCGTGCGGATTAGCTACACAAGTTAAAGAAGATTTTGCCGGAAATGCAGTTCTGTTCAGCCAGCTGCTCTTTCGTCGAAAGGAAGCAGGAGAGACTAAAACAAGCTGGGCATCGGAAGCAGAGACGTGTTTCCCAGTCAAATTGCACCTATACATTCCCAGTCAAATTGCATCTATACATTTTGTCTCTTGGAACCTCAGGAGAACTATTAATTTATCAAAAAAAAATCTTAGTTAACTACAGAAGCGTCGTGGTTTTGTTACGCTGTTCTCACAACACAATGCGTGATCCAACTCCTGGAATCTCCGCACCTTTCCGAGCCCTGCACAAATACTTCTTTTTAAAACAAATCCGTGGTCTTTCGTGGTCCTGGTGTTTTTCTTGCAAATCAGCTCCCTGACCCGATGTCACGGGCTCAGGAGCGGTTCTCAAACACACAGCAGTTTATAGATTTCTACTTACCAGAGCTGGCCTTGGTCAGATTCAGGAAGTAGGTTAGGATAAAAGTGGATTACGCCCGGATTTGCCAAGGCAGGACCAAAACCCTTTCACGTGAAGGTTTGGCCTTGCATTCCCATACAGAAAAGACATCTTTGATATAGGGCACGTCGTTTCTAAAAACCGAATACAATTGGGATATATACGCTTTGCATAAATACAGTTTTAAATATATCTCCATGGCCTAATCCTCCCTTTTATACATGTGGAGAGCAGAATGCAGAGCAGTTTGTGGTGTAGAGGATACAGTACCAGACTAGTACCTGTGTTCAAATCCCTGCTTCCATCATTAGGGTTGCCAGGTCCCTCTTTGCCACCGGCGGGAGGTTTTTGGGGCGCAGCCTGAGGAGGGTGGGGTTTGGGGAGGGGAGGGACTTCAGTGCCATAGAGTCCACTTGCCAAAGTGGCCATTTTCCCAGGGGAACTGAGCTCTGTCAGCTGGAGATCAGTTGTAATAGCAGGAGATCTTCAGCTAGTACCTGGAGGTTGGTGATCCTACTTGGAGTTCCAGAGCCCTAACAGTGCAAGCAAAACGGAGGAGCCGCGTTCCTCTCCGAAGCAGCATTGTCCTCAACCAGGGCCAGGGCCTTTTCAGCCATGGCCCCCGCCTGGTGGAACTCGCTGTCTGAAGAGACCAGGGCCCTGCAGGACCTTTCTCCGTTCCGCAGGGCCTGCAAGATGGAGATGTTCCACCAGTCATATCGTTGAGGACTTTGCACTACGGTTGCCAACCTCCAGGTAATTGACTGGAGAAAATATGCACCAATGCTGTAAGGTGAGTAGTCGTAGGAAAAAACCAGCAAGGAGCTCAAAATAGGAGTGCAAGAATTGTATTAAGCTAATAAAAATGACAAAACATTAATCACAGTGTATAAGTGAAAAACACCACCAAAGTGCACAACACGATACATACAACGATAAAGACTCATACAATCTAACACAATAATGATATATAAAAGGTTCTGTGTAAATCATTCTTCTTTCGTGCACTTGGCATTGCTAAAGTTCATGCGCGATACAAACGACACAGATAGTTATTGCCTGATAGGCTAATGATAGAAGCAATGGCTTGAGAGGAAATCTTCAATGCCAGAAAGGGAAATGGAACACCTTCCGGATTGTTTTAGCACGTTTTCGCTCATAGGGGGCTTCTTCAGCCTGACAGAAGATATAATTATAATAAGCAAAGTTGCTTCTACAAAACACAAATAAATTGTATTAATATAGCAGTATTGGGAACCAAAAGAAGTTAAAACATACATACATCTCTATAGCACAGTCGGCTTTAGTCTGCCCCGAAGGGCTTCGTGTCTTAACCTCGCCTCTCAGGACTGGTTATGGTCGTAGTTCAAGCTCGTAGTGGCGAAGCGACAACAGAAGAGCATGTTGTAGAGGAAGGGGTTGTTTTTATACAAGTGAAGTTGTGAAGCCAATCTTTATATCAGGGGTGGGGAACCTTTTTCTGCCAAGGGCCATTTGGATATTTATAACATCATTCGTGGGTCATACAAAATTATCAACTTAAAAATTAGCCTGCTATATTTGGTCAGACATTTAGCCAAGGGGCACGACCGGAGACGGCTCTGAGGGTCTGCCACATAGAACGACTCGTTTTTGAGCTCTGCCGTCCCCAGCTGGGCCCGAGAGATTCAGGTAGGGCAGCAAACACAAGACGGAGTGAGCAACAAGCCGCTCGGGGCTTGTAGGCGAAGGAGCCCAGTCCCATAACGCCCCGATCCGGCACTTTCCCGCCCTACGAGTCTTTTGCAGGACTTAGAGGGGAAAGAACCAGAAGGGAGAGGGGGTGCTGACCAAGCCCCAAGCAGGCAGCTGCCCTGATGACCCCCCCAGCACAGACAAGCAGGCAGGCATCCAACTGGTGGCGCACTTGTCCACCTGGTGGCACAGGATGGTCTGTTGCACCAGCCGGGCGCAGCCATCCAGCCTCTCGCTGGAGTTGCTCCTGCTCCGCATGGTCGGGGCCGGATTCTGCAGCCAGCTCCTGCTACCCTACCTGCAAGGATGAAATGAGGACACACTGGCTAAGAACTCCCCCCTGCGCATTCTGGCCCTGCCCCCCTTTAACCCCTCGCCAGTCTTCGATCCTTCTGAGCTAGAGATCTGCCAGGACCCACGAAGGGCCAGACCAAATGATTCCGCGGGCCTTATACGGCCCCCAGGCCTGACGTTCCCCACCCCTGCTTTATATGATCTCTTTCGAACCACTTGTTTTCAGGCGATCTCCTGCTATGACAACTGATCTCCAGCTGATAGAGATCAGTTCGCCTGGAGAAAAGGGCTGCTTTGGCAATTGGACTCTATGGCATTGAAGTCCCTCCCCTCCCCAAACTCTGCCTTCCTCAGGCCCCGCCCCAAAAATCGCCAGGTTTTTCCCATTCCGGAGCTGCACACAATTTGCACCCCAAAGAGTCACAAGGGAAGGTCCTCGTCTTTGCAAGCCTCTTTAGTCATTAATGCCTGTGGGTGGCGGAAGCCTTGCCTTTTGCCGGATACCTTTAATAAATTCTCTGCTCGAGGTGACGGCCTCGTTTCCTGTTTCCTCTGCTGCCTGGCTACAGGCTTGCAAATAAAGCCGAGTTATAAGCCTGCAGCCCTTCCACGCGCTCTGCTTCCTTTTTCTTTGCAAGGCAAGAGGTTGGAAGGCCGAGATACCCACAAAGCCAGACCTGTTGGGGATGGGGGGAAGGGAATTAAAGTTGCCAACTCGGTTAAGAAATTCCTGGAGATTTTTTTGGAGGGAGGGGACCCTGGGAGGTAGGGTTGCCAACCTCCAGGTTGTGGAAAAATCCTATGTAGGAAATTTACTTTCAGTACACAGCCACTAATAAAATTAATGACACTAAGGGTGTTATTGCAATATTCTATTATGCCCTTAACATTACAACGTAAAATAAACCATCACAGTGGATAGTAATACAGTTACTCAAATGCACAAAAGGGACTACGATGTCATTCTCATGAACTGCAAAACTGCAGTCGGATGTTGGAATATAAAGTCTGAAGAAGCTAAAGTATTTTCAAGCCAACGTAATTACAACGCGAAACAAGATGAAACCGGGGTCTTGTCACCACATTCTATGTGCATAGAACACATAGCTTTTTTCCAGCAGTGTTCTATGTGTTTGCAAGGCAAGAGGTTGGAAGGCCAAGATACCCACAAAGCCAGACCTGTTGGGGATGGGGGGAAGGGAATTAAGGTTGCCAACTCGGTTAATAAATTCCTGGAGATTTTTTTTGGGGGGAGGTGACCCTGGGAGGTAGGGTTGCCAACCTCCAGGTTGTAGCTGGAGATCTCCCACTGTTACAACTGATCTCCAGGCGATACAGATCAGTTCACCTTGAGAATATAGCCCCTTTAGAAGTTGGGTTGCCAGCTACAGGTTGGAGATTTTCGGGGTGGAGCCTGAGGAGGGCCGGGAGGGGAGGGACTTCAATGGGGTATAATGCCATAGAGTCCACCTTCCAAAGCAGCCATTTTCTCCAGGGGCACTGATCTCTGTTTCCTGGAGATCTGTTGTAATAGCGGGAGATCTCCAGCCACCTCCTGGAGGTTGGGAACCCTACGGCTGCCCGGTTGTAAAATTGTGGTCCTCTTATTTTAAGGGACAAGATAACAGCAGCAATCTTGATCTTAAAAAAATGAAACAAATCAAGATATGTGAGATTAATTACAGAGACCTGAGGAGGAGAATAGCTCTCTTTGCAGATTAAGAAATGCAATTAGTCCTAGCAACAAAGTTGAACACTCATTAATGAGTTTCTTCCCCCCACCTCTCCAAAGCACCACCCTGGATTAGATTGATTGTAAAGTGCTCCTTATAATGGCAACAGAAACATCTGGGTGGGTGTGTAAGAATCAGCAAATGAGTTTGCTCTGTAATTAATCATATGTCTATCAGGTGCATAAAACCCATATTAAAAAAAGATGATTGGTCACAATGATTTATGCCCTTGCCCCCAAATCAAAATCTGTTGGCTCTAGGACAGTAGGAAGTTAAGATCATAAGATCAAGCAGACAAGACCCAGCTTATTAAAAAAAAAATCCAGTCTCTTTTAACCTCAGTTGTCTATACTATGGGAATACTAATTTACCTGGAGAGCCAGCGTGGTGTAGTGGTTAAGAGCGGTGGACTCTAATCTGGAGAACCGGGTTCGATTCCCCCACTCTTCCACATGAGCGGCGGACGCTAATCTGGTGAAGCGGGTTGGTTTCCCCCACTCCTCCACACGAAGCCTGCTGGGTGACCGTGGGCTAGTCACAGCTCTCTTAGAGCTCTCTCAGCCCCACCTACCTCACAAGGTGTCTGTTGTGAGGAGGGGGAGGGAAGGTGATTGTCAGCCGGTTTGATTCTTCCTTAAGTGGGAGAGAAAGTCGGCATATAAAATCCAACTCTTCTTCTTTTTCTGGTTACAGGGCTATCATGGTACTGAGCTAACGAACATGGAGCATGTCAGGAAAGCACGATTAAGGATGGAAAACAGGGTAAGTATTCTTATTGTGTTTCTATTGGTACTCTTGATGCTCGTTCCTCTAATAGCCTATGCAACCAACAGCCACAGCAGCTTACAGAACACCTTCATGGAAAGCACTTTTGTGTAGGAAACCACACGCAACTCCCACAACGCCCAAATGCCTCCTCTCAAGCCCTGCTTTCTATGCCGTCCCCCTGCAGAGGTGAGGAGGGTCACAGTGAGAGACAGGGCTTTCTCGGTGGTGGCACATTGCCTGTGGAACCGGGAGGTCATCTTCCCGCCACCAGCTCCTTGTCCGCCACTAGGGTTGCCAACCTCCAGGTGGTAGCTGGAGATCTCCCAGTAGTACAACTGATCTCCAGCCGATAGAGATCAGTTTCCCTGGAGAAAATGGCCTCTTTGGCCACTGGACTCTATGGCATTGAAGTCCCTCCCCTCCCCAAAACCTGCCTTGCTCAGGCTCTGCCCCCCAAATCTCCAGGTATTTCCCAACCCGGATCTGGCAACCCTACCCGCCACCACTCTTGCAACCAGCAGGGGAAAAAATAACCTTAAAAAAATCACAGTTGGATGACGGCATGACATCCCTTTAAGGAAAAACCCAAAGGTGATGTCAGTTCAGTCTGGGAATCAACTGTTTTACTATAGAATTTCCAGTGATTCCTAGAAAGGCATGACATCGCTTCCAGGTTTTCCCTGGAAGTGATGTCACACTGTTGTCTCCCGGTGCCCAACCATGTCCCTGCTCTCCCCCGGGTTCCTGCCAGTTACCAGGCTATGCTTGGCACCCCCCACAGTGGGATGCCCTCCTGGAAGCTCAGGTGGCGGCTGCCCTATTCTCTTTTACTCACCAGCTCAAAACACTTCACCTAGGCTTTTCATTAAGCATTTAATTTTTCTATTGTTTTTACAAGTTTTCTCCTAGCGTGTTTTTATGCTGCTGTTTTATGCTGCAGCTGGGTTTTTTAATGGCTGGCATTTTAATGCTGCGGTTTTAATAGGCTGTTGATTTTTAACAATGCTTATAGTGTTTTATTATTCTTTTTATCATGTGCCAGCCACCTCAAGCATGTTTTCTGGACAGGCAGCATAGAAATTATCCCAGAAAAAATTATTCAATGGTGTTACATTCTTGGTCGGTGGGAGCGCATTACAGGTGTGAAGAACCTCAACTTTTTAGACTACATTTTGGTCTTTGATTCTTATATCAAGAAAAGCAATCCTGTATTAAAACCTTTCTGCCACAAGAGGGCGCCCCTGGACTGCCTGTCTGAACACATTTAAATAGTGGAAGGAAATGTAAAGTAGTTTTCCCAAGTCAAAGAATATGCTCTTTGCCACTAAAATATAATTCAATGAAATATACTCCCCGTGTTGCACCTTTCCCAGAAAGGAAGGGGCCCACGCTGTTTTTTTAACACACTTTGTAACTTCATCTACATCATTTTTAAACATTCTGTGTATTTACCTTCAGAATTACCACGTTGCTCACCTGCTAAATTTCTTTATGTCAGGCTAGGGCAAAAGACTCCAAAGCCCAATGTGGGGGGAGCGGTAACCTTAAATGAACACTTTTCTTCTAGACTAAGTGTTGCCAACTTATGTGAAAACTGTCCTCTTCCTTTAACAGAGGCTTAACGGGATATTATTTACCAGGTGATATTATTTACCTCCATGAAAAGTTTCTACTGGCCATTTCCATGCATGAAACCTATATTAAAGGGACAGGATGTTTTTCTGCAGGCCGGTTGGCAACCCAGGATTCTTAATTATTCTTGGTATCAAGGCACAGATGTTGTGAGCTCTAATGCGCGAGAACATCTGCTGGCATACATTTCTTTAGTCTTCGAGGTGCCGCTGGACTCTTCTTTTATTTTGCTTTGACAGAAGCTGTGGGTGTGTCAAGTGCCGTCAAGTCGCCTCCGACTTAATGGTGACCCTATGAATCAATGTCCTCCAAAACGTCCTTTTCCTTTCCCTAGATTTAACAGCTGCCGGCAATTCACCAATCACTTCACACTTTAAAAAAGGGGAAATGAAATCTGATTTTGCCTTGACGCTATAAACAGCAAAGTTGCCACATCTCTCACGCAACTGACCGATCTGTTTGACAGCAGATAACGCAGTCTCTGGTTCTCAGAAAGCCTCTTTAGCTGTTTTATCCAGGGAGTGATATATTTATTTCGTGTGATAATATTTTGTGGACATGCTAAAACAATGTGGGCTGGGGGGGGTCTACTTGATCCGGACAAAATGGGCATTTGCGTTCTTCCGCAGTCCTTTTGTTATCAGCCTTGCTCCGGTCTTGCAAACTGAGGGCCGTGGCTTCCTTTATAGGGTGTTTTAGTTTCAGGTGGGGAGCTGTGTTGCTCTGCAATAGAAGAACAAGATTCGAGTCTAGTAGCACCTTAACGACCAACAAAATTTCCAAAGTATAAGCTTTGTCAGATTGCCAGGTTGCCAGGTCCCTCTTTGCTACCGGTGGGAGGTTTTTGGAGGGGAGCCTGAGGAGGGTGGAGTTTGGGGAGGGGAGGGACTTCAATGCCATAGAGTCCAACAGCCAAAGCAGCCATTTTCTCCAGATGAACTGATCTCTATCAGCTGGAGATCAGTTGTAATAGCAGGAGATCTCCAGCTTGTACCTGGAGATTGGCAGCCCTACAGATACAACCCTGGAAATCTTGTTGGCCATTTAAGGTGCTGCTGCGTTTGAATCTTTCTCTTAATATTTGAGTTTCACTTCTTTTCTACATTGATTTAAACCTTGCCAATGTGATCTACCCTCTCTTGGATTTTGACTCTGTAGACAGGGTTGCCAGGTCCCTCTTCGCCACCCGCGGGAGGTTTTTGGGGTGGAGCCTGAGAAGGGTGGGGCTTGGGGAGGGGAGGGACTTCAATCCCATAGAGTCCAATTGCCAAAGCGGCCTTTTTCTCCAGGGGAACTGATCTCTGTCGGCTGGAAACCAGTTGTAATAGCAGGAGATCTCCAGCTACTACCTGGAGGTTGGCAACCTATTTGTAGAAGCGGCCGCCAGGCCTAGATTCTCACTGACTCCGAAGGAGATCAGACAGGTTCCATCTAGTGCATGCAATAATTATTTCCTTACTTGGGGCAATGCCCATGTGGTAAATACCTGGGCTTAAAGAGGATCTGTTTCAGCAGGGAGATAGCCGGGGAGTCTCTTGACCAGGGGGAGGGGAGGAGGGAGATGGCCGGATGGAGAAAGCTCTTATCTTGGAGAGGTTGAGTTCCACTCAAGAATTTCCCAAGATTTACATTTCTTAAGTAACACAATCTCATTAAAAGATGCAATTTCCGGCATTCTTGATGCAACCTCAAAGATTAGAAAGAAGACAGGAAGGAAAAGTTTGTTCTGGTCCCTTCAGACAGCTTGTGCCTTTGCTTGTATCCCCCCCACCCTTTAATTCATTGAAAACTTTGTTTTCTACCATAATTTAGTTCTTTCCAGGTTTCCAGTTTTTAACTGTTTCTTTCCCTGAATGCCTTCCCTTGTTACAGCCACGATGAATGGTAACGGACAGAAGCCGGATCTGCACATTACACTCTCGTAAACCTCCTGGATTTCACCACGGGCAAGAAAATCTGGGAATGAACAATTACGACAGCAATTACGACATGCGGATCTGTCCAGAGCAGGGGTCCCCAATATGGTGCCCCCAATATGATTGGCTACTGGTGATCTGATTTGCGACGTAGATTAAAATAGGGTTGTTTCGGCGGCAGCTGCCCCTCCAGGTTTGGTTTTCTTCTCCCTCATACTGTTGGCGCATGTGACTGGCCCATCGCACGCCACGGCTGAGTGGGGATTCGAACTCGGGCCTCTGCAGCCCAAGGCCATTCGACCCTCCTGCTGGGGGGAATAGAGTTGCCAACCTCCAGGTACTAGCTGGAGATCACCTGCTATTACAACTGATCTCCAGCTAATAGAGATCAGTTCCCCTGGAGAAAAGGGCCGCTTTGGCTATTGGACTCTATGGCAGCGACAGTCCGGGGGCATAAGCCTCTATCAGGTATACTGACCCTATATGAGGCTTATGCCCACGGACTGTAGCTGCGTCGTTACAGAATTGCAATTCTTTACACTTTTCCAATCTGTATTGTTATTATTATTATTAATTATTATTATTATTATTATTAATAATTAATTATTAATAATTAATTAATGTATTATTATTAATAATAATAACAATCTGTATTGTTATTATTCATGTGATTTATTGGGTGTCAGTAAGTTAGGCACTTTACACACACACACAAGTTTACTTTGTTAGTTATTATACTGTTGTGATTTATTGGATGTCAGTAAGTTAACTTTGTTAGTTAGTTAATATGCAGACATGAGGTTAATGTCTTTCCATTAAAAAATATTTCTTTCATACTAATTTTGTGCTATATATTGTGAGCCTACATGCTGCCTATTTCAGGTAATAGCTGGAGATCTCCTGATATTACAACTGATCTCCAGCCGACAGCGCTCAGATCACCTGGAGAAAATGGCCGCTTTGGCCATTGGACTCTATGGCACTGAAGTCCCTCCCCTCCCCAAACCCTGCCCTCCTCAATCTCCGCCCTAAAAACCTCCCGCCGGTGGCAAAGAGAGACCTGGCAGCCCTATATGAGAACGACCGCATGCACATAAATTGAACATGTGGAAAGAGCCACGGGGAAGGTGTGTGCCCGTCATGCAGTTGGCACTCTCAGGGTCCGAGCTGTCTTAGCAGCATAATAGGCCCCTGTGCAAAGCAGGGCATTGGGGCCCCTACATGCACAACCACCCTCAGGAATAAAAATGTAAATGGTCAACAAAATTAAAGCTACATTTATTGGCTTTTCCGAAATGAACAAGTCCTTTCTTACATTATACTTCAGTATTTATTCTTAAACCAAACCCAAATCAACATTAATATTGTTCATTATCTTTAGCAAAACACATGCTAAATATGCAAGACACAACATACATAGATTAGCATGGGTAGGGTTGCCAAGTCCCTCTTTGCCACCGGCGGGAGGTTTTTGGGGCGCAGCCTGAGGAGGGCGGGGTTTGGGGAGGGGCTTTGATGCCACAGAGTCCAATTGCCAATGCGGCCACGTTCTCCAGGGGAACAGATCTCTACTGGTTGGAGATCAGTTGTAATAGCGGGAGATCTCCAGCTAGTACCTGGAGGTTACTTCAAATCTAACCCGGATCAACCATACAAAGTACAGCTAAACAACAGACTGTATTATACAATAACGTTGACAAACACATACAAAAAGTCTTATTTCTTAAGCATAAAGGCACAAAGTCACAATATTCCAAGGTTTCCTAAATTCATTATCCTAAAGACGGACAAAAAGTCCAGCACTTTTGATCCCCTGCTTTGGGACTGAGTAATACCTACCTGGAATCCATACCTGAAAGAAGAAAAAAACCTAGAATAGGTATCTGTTGGACTTTTTGTCTGTCTTTAGGATAGTGAATTTTGGAAACCTTGGAATATTTTGACCGTTTATGTGTCTTTATGCTTAAGAAATAGGACTTTTTGTATGTGTCAATGTTATTGTATAATACAGTCTGTTGTTTAGCTATACTTTGTATGGTTGATCTGGGTTAGATTTGGAGTAACTGCATTTCTACACAGAGGTGTCTCTTTTGCCTTAGGACCTGGAGGTTGGCAACCCTAAACATGGGGCCCCTATGCTCGTGGGGATGCCCCGCGTGCCCATGCGCTGAGACGGCCCTGCTTGGGGTGGCGCATGTCGTCTTTTCTCAAAAGCAGTGTAAAATGCTCCCCGCAGCACCCGTTGCCGTGTTCTCCGGATCTTGATTTGGATGGCACTCTGTACGTCGCCAGACACCCTGCTGCCTCTTTAGAGGAACCCATCAATTCTTCCCTCGCTGCCGGCCGTTGCGACCAATTCCAGGGTGACGGATCTGGCCCCCGAACACCCCGGCGGCTCCTCCATCCATCTGACCACCCGTCTGTTCTTGATGGGCTGTCATGAACCTTCTCATCTCCGCCGCATCCGATAATAGATCTGCCTGCCCTTCGCCCAAACGTTTCTGCTGCGGGAAGAGTTATTGTTCTGCCACCTGCAATTCTGCTACCTTCTATGAGGTTACTTATTTCAGGCAATTCGGTGACTCTCCGGCCGAGTCTGTCGCTCAAAAACCTCTCAAAATGCAATACACAGAACCTGTGGACCTGTTGAAGCCAGGGGCCCGGTTTTATGTTTTGCCATCTGCTCCCTCATCTCTTTGACCCTCTTTTGGTTAGGATTGCCAACTGTCTAGGTGGGCAGGCTGGCCTGCGCCTGTGTCTTTAACAGTTTCAGCGGCAGAAATCTGTAGGTGAAGTTTTTCCCTCTCTGCAGCTAGGGTTCAATCCACCTGGAGAAAATGGCTGCTTTGGCAATTGGACTTTATGGCATTGAAATCCCTCCCCTCGCCAAAACCCGCCCTCCTTAAGCTCCGCCCCAAAATCTCCAGGTATTTCTCAATCCGGACCGGGCGACCCTACTGGCATCTGTGATCCAGAGGTAGACGGACCCTATATATGGAGGTTCCATTCGGCTGTCACAGCAGCAGAGTCCTGGGCAAAACATGCACCAAAACAACCCCTAATCTAGGGTTGCCAGCTCCCTCTGCGCCACTGGCGGGAGGTGTTTGGGGTGGAGCCTGAGGAGGACAGAGTTTGGGGAGGGGCTTCAATGCCATAGAGTCCAATTGCCAATGCGGCCATTTTCTCCAGGCGAACTGATCTATAGCGGCTGGAGATCAGTTGAAATAAGCAGATCTCCAGCGAGTAGCTGGAGGTTGGCAACCCTACCCCACTCCCAATTTTAAAAAGTCATTTGATCGTAAAAAGGCACATTTGTAAGAGATGTAGTTCCTGCAAAGAGCTCCTTACGGTGTGCTGAAAGGACTACAAAATTAGCTAGGGAGAAGTTGGTGACTCCTTTAAAAAAACAGGAATCTTTTCCTGCTACCTGGAGGATAACCAGGTGTGCAGAGGAGCCCTTCCATCTGCTGATTCAAGTGGAGGTAGCTCTCCAAAGGGTTTCTGAAGAGGCCCCTACGCCAGCGTGGCTGGAATGGGCTGTGACAGGTGTTGGAAATGCATGGCTGCCCGTCCTGGCATCTGCTTTCAAGTACGCTTAAAAATCCCCCCATCAAAGTATGTCCTGGTCTTTCCCTCGGATCTGCCGTGTGATTTAAAAAGAAGCAGCAGGTGGACAAGGTCCTCTGCTTAGGTGCTCCTTGGGAGGAAACCGCTTCCCTCTCTACAGCTGCCGGGGTGCGTAGCTTCTGGGCATCTTTGTGATGAAGCCCAAAACAGGTAGGTTTATGATGTACAGCTAGGGTTGCCATCTCCGGGTTGGGAAATACCTGGAGATTTTGGGGGTGGAGCCAGAGGAGGGAGAAGTTTGGGGAGGGGAGGGACTTCAATGCCTTAGAGTCCAATTGCCAAAGCGGGCATTTTCTCCAGGGGAAGAAGAAGAAGAGTTAGTTTTTATACGCCAACTTTCTCTTCCACTTAAAGAAGAATAAAACTGTCTTACAATCACCTTCCCTTCCTCTCCCCACAACAGACACCCTGTGTGGTAGGTGCGGCTGAGAGAGCGGTGACTAGCCCAAGGTCACCCAGCTGGCTTCATGTGGAGAAATGGGGAAATGAATCCAGTTCACCAGATTAACATCTGCCGCCTACATGGAGGAGTGGGGAATCAAACCCGGTTGTCCAGATCAGAGTCCACCGATCCAAACCACCGCTCTTAACCACTACACCATGCTGGCTCCACGCTGGCTGGAACTGATCTCTGTCGGCTGGAGAGCAGTTGTAATAGCAAAAGATCTCCAGCCATAGGGTTGCCAGCTCTGGGTTGGGAAATACCTGGAGATTTTGGGGGCGGAGCCTGAGGAGGGGAGGGTTTGGGGAGGGGAGGGACTTCAATGCCATAGAGTCCAGTGGCCAAAGCGGCCATTTTCTCCAGGGGAACTGATCTCTGTCGCCTGGAGGTCAGTTGTAATAGCAGGTGGTGGCTGGAGATCTCCTGCTATTACAACTGATCTCCAGCCGATAGAGATCAGCTCACCTGGAGAAAATGGCCGCTTTGGCGATTGGACTATGGCATTGAAGTCCCTCCCCAAACCCAGCCCTCCTCAGGCTCCAACCCAAAAACCTACCGCCAGCGGTGAAGAGGGACCTGGCAATTGATGAATTTCTTCTGGTCCTATGAGACTGTTTTTTCCTTGCACTTTATTGATACAGATAGCTGATGAAGCCATGAGCGAAACGTGATTTGGATCTAGACAACACGTCCTAACAGCTTCCCTCCGTGGCTCCTGCCTGGGACTCCGCTTTCCAGCAACTTACAACATCTAAAGAAGTCCATATTTGAGTATAAAAATTTTCTTACCTGTTACTCAGGACACTCAGGAATTGATGTTGACTTACCTGACTCCCAGGATATTTATACATTGAACTTTTTTGCTGCTGGACTGCTATTGATATTTATATGTGTATCTGGTTATTACCTTGTTGTATATATTGTTCACTTTTGCACCTTCCTTCACCTTTATAAATTAGTACTTTAATATATATCGTGTGAGTGCTGTCTGGATTCCTTCCATTATCCATACAGCACTGAGCCTTTCTTTCTCCAGGCTTCCTAATAAAGGGCTCGCAACAGCCAGTGTTTGGGATGTTATCGAAAACCAACAAAAACCTATGCTGAAGCAACGAAATCGCTCTACAAAATAACAGCACGCTGGCTCCAAGAAATAATCATATATTAATGTTCGCACCAATATACACGCACATAATATAACTCCTGGACTGTCTAACTACCTAAATAATCTTATAACTGTGTGTGTGAAGTGCCGTCAAGTCGCTTCCGACTCATGGCGACCCTATGAGTCAACATCCTCCAAAATGTCCTGTCTTTGACAGCTTTGCTCAGGTCTTGCAAATTGAGGGCTGTGGCTTTCTTTATTGAGTCCACCCATCTCTTGTTGGGTCTTCCGCTTTTCCTGCTGCTCTCAACTTTTCCTAGCATGACTGTCTTTTCTAAGGACTCTCGCCTTCTCATAATGTGACCAAAATATGATAGCCTCAGTTTAGTCATTTTAGCTTCTAGGGCCAGTTCAGGCTCGATTTGATCTATAACCCACTGATCTGTTTTTTTGGCAGTCCACGGTATCCGTAACGCTCTCCTCCATCACCACATTTCAAGGGAATCTACTTTCTTCCTGTCAGCTTTCTTCACTGTCCGGCTTTCACACCCATACATAGTAACAGGGAATACGATGGCATGAATTAACCTAATCTTGGTGGCCAGTGACACATCCTGAACTATAATATACAAAACGAAAACATACAATTTCCACAAGTGGTCTCTATAAGAATCCAACGCATATGCAGGAAAACGCTTCGTCCCAGCCAACGTAAAAAGAAGCCAGTTCAACAGGTAGACTTGCCCATACAGGTAGACTTGCCCATACAGGTAGACTTGCCCATACTTGCCCATAAAGAAGCCAGTTCAACAGGTAGAGTTGGCCATTCAAAGTATACGTGTCGGATTCTTGCAGAGCCCACTTGCGGAAATTTTATGTTTTGTTTTTGTTTCTGTTTTGTATATTATAGTTGTAAGATGATTTAGGTAGTGAGACCGTCCAGGAGTTATATTGTGGGGGTATATATTGGTGTGGACATTAATATATGATTATTTCTTGGAGCCAGCGTTATTTTGTATAGCAGTGCCCGTTCCTCCACCCTCCTGTAGACCCCCTGAGACTCTGCATGGTTTGGGAAGCAAATGTCGTTGTGATGATCTCAGTTAAATCAGCAGTCCTTACCTCCGAGGAAGCGTGCACAGGAGGAAATCAGAAGTGAGTCAGTCATGAGAGCGATTTCCATCCAAGTTAGCCTCTTTTGTGGAAGATGCAGCCAATTTAAGGGATAGGTGGATGTAGATGAGGATGCTTCCATCGTGCGAGGCGTCCATTTTAGGGCTGAGAGCCAGCGTGGTGTAGTAGTGGTTACAGTGTACGATTGTGCCAATAATCTCTTCCTTGGCTTACAAGAGCCCAGTGCTTAAAAGAGCTATTCCCTTCTGTCAATAATGGTGCCTTTTTCAGCCAGAAAATGAAGGAGTCTGTTTCATTTAGTACAATTAATCGATTTTCCTTCCGAAAAGTATCTGATTTGTCTTTCCAATGAGTTACTAAAAGCCTACAAATCCAGCATGGAATAAAAATATACAAATGAGCAACAGTCACTTAAAACTAGGGTTACCACCGCCCACTTGGGAAATAGCTAGCGTTGCCAACCTCCAGGTAGTAGCTGGAGATCTCCTGCTATTACAATTGCTCTCCAGCTGATAGAGATCAGTTCACCTGGAGAAAACGGCCGCTTTGGCAATTGGACTCTATGCCATTGAAGTCCCTCCCCAAACCCCGCCCTTTTCAGGCTCCGCCCCCAGAACCTCCCACTGGTGGTAAAGAGGGACCTGGTAGCCCTAGAAATACCTGGAGATTTGGGGGTGGTGCCTGGGGAAGTCAGGCTTTGAAAAGAGGAGGGGCTTCATTGGGTATAATTAGGGTTGCCAGCTCCGGGTTGGGAAATATCTGGAGATTTTTGGGGCGGAGCCTGAGGAGGGTAGGGTTTGGGGAGGGGAGGGACTTCAATGCCATAGAGTCCAGTTGCCAAAGCGGCCATTTTCTCCAGGTGAACTGATCTCTATTGGCTGGAGATCAGTTTTAATGGTTGGAGATCTCCAGCTAATACCTGGAGGTTGGCAACCCTAGGTATAATGCCATAGAGTCCACCCTCCAAAGCAGCCATTTTCTCCAGGGGAATGGATGTCTTGTCATCTGGAGATCAGTTGTAATCCTGGATAGATCTTCAGCCCCAATCTGGAAGCTGGTAACCCTACCTAAAACGTGAATCATGGTTAGTATTCTGAGGCTTAATTTCTCCAGAATGTTAAAATATATTAACTTTTCATTATTATTATTTTCAATCAAAAATATTCTGTGTGCCTCATTTTGGTGCAGAGCGAATTACAACTAGCAAGTTCTAATAAGTCATTTTCAAAACAGGGAAACATTAACTCCCCCCCATCTCCTGCCCTCTCTGAAGGAGAAATTGATGTTTAATTTATCAAGGGCTTAATTCATTGAGTCCACCGCACACCAGTTATAGACCATGAATTTTGTTAAACATTTCAATCTGTGTTTAGCCACAATAAATGTCAAGTCCAATAATGCCACCGCGTTGAAGGCTAAATTTTATTTCCCTCGCTGTTAACTATAATTTGCTCCTCTTTTATTCCATCTTTGCTGAGAGAGAAAAAAAGATATTAACCATATCCTTGCTCTTTGTCTCAAAGAGATTTAAGCACCTTGAAATGTGTGAGGAAAATGGGTTGGGAAATACCTGGAGATTTTGGGGGTGGAGCCTGAGGAGGGTGGGGTTTGGGGGGGAGGGGAGGAACTTCAATGGGGGGATAATGCCATAGAGTCCACCTTCCAAAGTGACCATTTTCTCCAGGTGAACTGATCTCTATCGGCTGGAGATCAGTTGTAATAGCGGGAGAGCTCCAGCCTCCCCCTGGAGGTTGGCAACTCTAAGTGGCAGTGATTTAACAATTCTCAGATGCAGTTCACAGAGTCTTAGTCAGTGTGGAATAGAAAAGGTTGCCAACTGACCAGGAAGAGAAGCAAGCCTGCCCGGTGCCTCTGCCTTTAACAGTGGCTTGTTGCGTAAAACCCAACAAATAAAGCTTTTCTCAGCACGGAGAAGAGCATCAGCATGTTCGGGTATCTGCAGATCCAAGCTGATGTTGAAGGCACAGGAGCAAGCCCAGTATGAAAATTGGCAGCCCTGTGTTTCGTACCCCATATAGTCGTCCTTTATCGAATACTTTACAATGCAGTGCTAAGCAGTACTTGAAGGGCTGTCAGTTAGAGGAGGGTGCCCAGTTGTTTTCTGTTGCCCCAGAAGGTCGGACCAGAACCAACAGGTTGAAATTAAATCAAAAGAGTTTCAGTCTATACATTAGGAAGAATTTTCTAACAGTGAGAGCGGTTCCTCGGTGGAACAGGCTTCCTCGGGAGGTGGTGAGCTCTCGTTCCCTGGAGGGTTTTTAAGTAGAGGCTAGATGGCCATCTGTCAGCAATGCTGATTCTATGACCTTAAGCAGATGATGAGAGGGAGGCCATCTTGGCCATCTTCTGGAGATGGAGTAGGGGGGTCACTAGGGGTGTGGGGGGGAGGTAGTTGTGAATTTCCTGCATTGCGCAGGGGGTTGGACTAGATGATCCCAGGGATCCCTTCCAACTCTATGAGTCCATGAATTACACCATTAACGTCAATTGGGCTTAGAAAAGCTTAACTCTGTGGAGTATTGCACCATCAAGAGGGCTGAAAGCTCTTTACGTAATCCTTACAACCACCCTGTCAGGTAGGCCAGAATTATTTTCCCCCTAATTGCAGAGGAGGTACAGAGGCTGAAGAAGAATGCATGCCTGATGCCACCAAGGGAGCTCACAGCAGAGGTGAGATTTAAACAAGCAATTTCGTGTCGCAGTCTCTGGCCAAGTTTTGAGGGGGTACACTTTATTTAAGCAAATGGTTGGCTGCTTTTCAAGAACAGATTGAGCACAAACCATTAACCACCCTACGAACCAAATGTGACTCTTTAGACTGCAGGATTCTTTGCAAAAGGTACTTCTAGGGTTGCCAGCCTCCAGGTAGTATCTGGAGATCTCCTGCTATTACAACTGATCTCCAGCTGATAGAGATCAGTTCACCTGGAGAAAACGGCCTCTTTGGCCATTGGACTCTATGGCGTTGAAGACCCTTCCTTCCCAAACCCCGTCCTCCTCAGGCTCTGCCCCAAAAACGTCCCGCCAGTTGCGAAGAGGGACCTGGCAACCCTAGGTACTTTGCACAAAAATGCTATTTCACAAGTAACAGACAGGCTAGGCTAGAACCTTTCTCCAAAATCCTTATTTTTTTTTTCTTTGTAGAGTTTTACAGGAAGGGGTAGCAGTGAAACAGGTCTTTTGCTATTGGCAAGGAAAAGTCATATAATCATGAATTGTGTGTGTGTAAGAAAGGCATGTATTTTTAAAAGTTACTTGGTGTGGCATTGTGGGAACACACAGCAGAATCACTGTGTGTGACTCAGTGGTAAAGCAGCTGCTTTGTATGCAGAAGGCCCCCCCCCCCCGGTTCGATCCTGATCACCTCCAGTTAAAAGGATTGTGTGGCAGGTGATGTGAAAGATCTCTGAGACTCTCCGCCAGACGGCGCAGACGACAAGGACCTCGGCCGATTTATATGCACCTTAAAAATAAAACCAGGAAGCAGTTCTAGGATGAATGTGGGCTTTAAACGGCCCAATCAGCTGTACATCTGCTGGATGTAAGACAGCCATTACTCAACATGCACACACAACACGAAGAAAAAGGAAAATAAAGTGTACCGTGTACACACCCTGTCCACATGATACAGTACTTCCTGCATGTACTATTATTATTATTATTATTGTGGTTGTTGGTTTTTACGTGCCGACTTTCTCTACCACTTAAGGGAGAATCCAACCGGCTTACAATCCCCTTCCCTTCCCCTTGTGAGGTAGGTGGGGCTGAGAGAACTGTGACTAGCCCAAGGTCACCCAGCCGGCTTCATATGGAGGAGTGGGGAAACAAATCCAGTTCGAAGAAGAAGAAAGAAGAAGAGTAGGGTTTTTTTCTGCCAACTTTCTCTATCACTTAAGGAAGAATCAAACCGGCTTACAATCCCCTTCCCTTCCCCTCCCCACAGCAGACACCCTGTGGGGTAGGTGAGGCTGAGAGAGCTGTGACTAGCCCAAGGTCATCCAGCCGGCTTCATGTGGAGGAGTGGGGAAACAAATCCGGTTCACCAGATCAGCCTCTGCCGCTCTTGTAGAGGAGTGGGGAATCAAATCCAGTTCTCTAGATCAGAGTCCACCGCTCCAAACCACCGCTCTTAACCACTACACCAAGCTGGCTTCCCAGATTAAGAGTTTGAGTGACTTTTTGGCCCCTCGCTTTCCTTTCGAGGGATGCATTCTCTCCATTTTGAAAACTGCACTGACTAGAGATGATCCTCCATCTATAAATACTCGCCTTTCCGGACAGGTGGGCTGGAGTGAGAGAAAAATTTTCAACAGTGAATGCATTGTGGAGGGGGGAAAAATGTTTCTAAAGATGTTCTCTCGTCCCCGTTCAGGAAATTCCACCCATCCCTCCACCTCCTGCTCTGCTATACTAAACATTCAATTCATTCAAGGCCATTCACTCCAAATTCTTTTGGCGTTTATTAATAAGACCTCTTACCCAGATTGTCTTTTGACCTTCCCTGTTCAATGCCTTCTCTTTGCATATTCTTAACTTTGACACACACACACACACACCCAGTCACTTAACTCAGCAAATAATAAAACATGTTATTCTTGCCCACACCGCCCAGCTCACAAAACTCAGAGGAAGAAGAACTGTGATTAGGTTTATTCGATTTTTATCCTGTCCTTCTACCTGCGTACCCCCTTTGATTCTCACACTGACCTTCATGACTGTGGGGAGATTTGAACTCGCGTCTTTCAGGGCATAGTCCAGCACTGGGACCATATCTTTGAATGCTGAAAAATGTGACCCAGAATGTGACCCTCCTTTTAACTCCTTTTAATTCCTGCAGATCAGACCAGTGTGGGAGGGGCTGTGGCACAGTGGTAGAGCATCTGCTTGGCATGCAGGAGGTCCCAGGTTCAATCCCCGGCATCTCCAGTTCAAGGGACCAGGCAAGTAGGTGATGTGAAAGACCTCTGCCTGAGACCCTGGAGAGCCGCTGCCGGTCTGAGTAGACAATACTGACTTGGATGGACCAAGGGTCTGATTCAGTGTAATTTAGCTTCATGTGTTCGTGTGGCTTATTTGAACGTTGGCAACCTCTGGGTTACTTAGCAAACTGAGCTGGATTTATGTATAAGCTAAGTAAGTAACAGTAAGTTACTTCAATGCCATAGAGTCCAATGGCCAAAGCGGCCATTTTCTCCAGGTGAACTGATCTCTATCGGCTGGGGATCAGTTGTAATAGCGGGAGATCTCCAGCCGCCACCTGGAGGTTGGCAACCTTACATTCAAGGCAGAGAGGGTGCTCTTTGTATGCTACCAAACAGGGGCCTGGTGGTTTTCCACTGAATTCTGCATTCTTACTATTTCCAGGCTGGTTTGTGGAGTTTGTTTGCAGGGGGAGGTAGACACAAAAAGACTTCATAGCTCTTTACATAAATATAAAAATGTTGCTTCCTGGCACCAGAGCTGTCGAAAGACACACTGTGCATTTGTATGAAAACAAAATCCTGCCCTTTCCACCACCACCACCCCTCTGTTTGCCGAAGGGAACCCAACGCAGCGTTGCTGTGTATTTACAAAGGGCTGGCTTTATTTGTTTAACTTATTGAACTCGACTTAGCAAAGGTGCAGCAGCCGGCAGCCTCCGTCTGTCTGGGTTGCTCTTTTTTATAGATATTCAAGGGAATCTAGGAATTAGTCGGGGGGTGGGGGGAAGGCAGAACGGGTTGCTGGTTTTTAATAAGCGCACAGGAAATCTAGACTATGGTGAAAGCCGCTTTGGGTGCCCACCGGAGAAAAAGGCAGGGTAAAAATGAGGTAAATAAACTGGGACGATCCCCAGTAAATCTTGCCTATTGCCAGGGTTGCCAATCTCCAGGTAGCAGCTGGAGATCTCCTGCTATTACAACTGATCTCCAGCCGATAGAGATCAGTTCACCTGGAGAAAGCGGCTGCTTTGGCAACTGGACTCTGTGGTATTGAAGTCCCTTCCCTCCCCAAACCCTGTCCTCACATGAACACATGAAACTGCCTTATACTGGCCCATCAAAGTCAGTATTGTCTATTCAGACCAGCAGCGGCTCTCCAGGGTCTCAGGTATAGGTCTTTCATGTTACCTACTTGCCTAGTCTCTTTAATTGGAGATGCCGGGGATTGAACCTGGGACCTTCTGCATGCCGAGCAGAGGCTCTACCACTGAGCCACAGCCCCTATCCAGGGTCTCAGGCAGAGGTCTTTCACATCACCTGCTTGCCTAGTCCCTTTAACTGGAGATGCTGGGGACTGATCCTGGGACCTTCTGCATGCCAAGCAGATGCTCTGCCACTGAGCCACGGTCCCTCAAGCTTCGCCCCAAAAACCTCCCCGCCGGTGGCAAAGAGGGACCTGGCAACCCTACCTATTGCACTTTTCTGACGGACATGACCTCAGGGCTTCTGAAATGGGGAATCCTATTACCTTGCTCGATGCGTGGATTTGCATAACGCTACTCATCGCTCCAGACTTGCCCTGACCCTGGGCGTATGAACCAGAAGATCAGGAGGCTGAGGAAGCTGGAAATGGATCTGGGAGGCAATGTTTTCCTATGTTGTGAAATGCGCTACTCACCCGACAGCAGGGACGTGACAACAGGCCCCTTCTTCCGAGAATCTAATCATAGGGGCAAGATATGGAGAAACAGAATGGTTTCCAATTGGCAAAGGTGTCAGACAAGGATGTATTTTATCTCTTTATCTCTTCAATCCATATGCAGAACATATAATTAGGAAAGCTGGATTAGATTTAGATGAAGGTGGAGTGAAAATTGGAGGGAGGAACATTAATAATTTGATATATGCTGATGACACTATTGGCAGAAAATAGTGAAGATTTGAAACGACTACTGCTGAAAGTTAAAAGAGAAAGTGCCAAAGCAGGACTACAGCTGAACATCAAGAAAACAAAAGTAATGACTACAGGAGAATTACAGAACTTTAAGGTTGACAATGAGGAAATTAAAATTGTTCAAGACTTTCCATTCCTTGGCTCCACCATCAACCAAAAATTAGACTGCAGCCAAGAAATCAGAAGGATATTGAGACTGGGAAGGGCAGCCATGAAGGAGCTAGAAAAGATTTTGAAGTGTAAGGATGTGTCACTGGCCACCAAGACTAGATTAATCCACGCCATCATATTCCCTATTACTATGTATGGGTGTGAAAGCTGGACAGTGAAGAAAGCTGATAAGAAGAAAATAGATTCCTTTGAAATGTGGTGTTGGAGGAGAGGGTTACGGATACCGTGGACTGCCAAAAAAACAAATCAGTGGGTTATAGATCAAATCAAGCCTGAACTGACCCTAGAAGCTAAAATGACTAAACTGAGGCTATCGTATTTTGGTCACATTATGAGAAGGCAAGAGTCATTGGAAAAGTCAGTCATGCTAGGAAAAGTTGAGGGCAGCAGGAAAAGAGGAAGACTCAACAAGAGATGGATTGACTCAATAAAGCAAGCCACAACCTTCTATTTGCAAGATCTGGGCAAGGATGTCAAAGACAGGACATTTTGGAGGACTTTCATTCATAGGGTAGCCATGAGTCGGAAGCGACTTGACGGCACTTAACACACAAACAGGCGCAAGACAAAGGGTTCCTGTTTGCATTGACTCACTAGCCCTGTTTCATCAGTTCTCAGAAGCTAAGCAGGGTCAGCTACAGTTAGTGAGGATGTAGGAACAGCTCTGCTGGATCAGACCAGGGGTCCATCTAGCCCAGCATCCTGTCTCACACAGTGGCCAACCTGTTCCTCTGGAGGCCCAGCAACAAGGCAAAGAGGACGAGGCCTTCATAAGAACATCAGAAGAGCCCTGCTGGATCAGACCAGTGGTCCATCTAGGCCAGCATCCTGTCTCACACAGTGGTCAACCAGCTCCTCTGGAGGTCCTACAACAGGACACAGAGGCTGAGGCCTTTCCCTGATAAGAACATCAGAACATCAGAAGAGCCCTGCTGGATCAGACCAGTGCTTCATCTAGTCCAGCATCGTGTCTCACATAGTGGTCAACCAGCTCCTCTGGAGGTCCTACAACAGGGAATAGAGGCCTAGTCCTTTCCCTGATAAGAACATAAGAATGCCTGAAGAGCCCTGCTGGATCAGACCAGTGGTCCATCTAGTCCAGCATTGTGTCTCACACAGTGGCCAACCTGTTCCTCTGGAGGCCCAGCAGCAAGGCAAAGAGGACAAGGCCTTCATAAGAATATCAGAAGAGCCCTGCTGGATGAGACCAGTGGTCCATCTAGTCCAGCATCCTGTCTCACACAGTGGCCAACCTGTTCCTCTGGAGGCCCAGCAGCAAGGCAAAGAGGACAAGGCCTTCATAAGAACATCAGAAGAGCCCTGCTGGATGAGACCAGTGGTCCATCTAGTCCAGCATCGTGTCTCACACAGTGGCCAACTTGTTCCTCTGGAGGCCCAGCAGCAAGGCAAAGAGGACGAGGCCTTCATAAGAACATCAGAAGAGCCCTGCTGGATCAGACCAGTGGTCCATCTAGTCCAGCATCCTGTCTCACACAGTGGCCAACCTGTTCCTCTGGAGGCCCAGCAGCAAGGCAAAGAGGACAAGGCCTTCATAAGAACATCAGAAGAGCCCTGCTGGATGAGACCAGTGGTCCATCTAGTCCAGCATCGTGTCTCACACAGTGGCCAACTTGTTCCTCTGGAGGCCCAGCAGCAAGGCAAAGAGGACGAGGCCTTCATAAGAACATCAGAAGAGCCCTGCTGGATCAGACCAGTGGTCCATCTAGTCCAGCATCCTGTCTCACACAGTGGCCAACCTGTTCCTCTGGAGGCCCAGCAGCAAGGCAAAGAGGACAAGGCCTTCATAAGAACATCAGAAGAGCCCTGCTGGATGAGACCAGTGGTCCATCTAGTCCAGCATCGTGTCTCACACAGTGGCCAACTTGTTCCTCTGGAGGCCCAGCAGCAAGGCAAAGAGGACGAGGCCTTCATAAGAACATCAGAAGAGCCCTGCTGGATCAGACCAGTGGTCCATCTAGTCCAGCATCCTGTCTCACACAGTGGCCAACCTGTTCCTCTGGAGGCCCAGCAGCAAGGCAAAGAGGACAAGGCCTTCATAAGAACATCAGAAGAGCCCTGCTGGATGAGACCAGTGGTCCATCTAGTCCAGCATCGTGTCTCACACAGTGGCCAACTTGTTCCTCTGGAGGCCCAGCAGCAAGGCAAAGAGGACGAGGCCTTCATAAGAACATCAGAAGAGCCCTGCTGGATCAGACCAGTGGTCCATCTAGTCCAGCATCCTGTCTCACACAGTGGCCAACCTGTTCCTCTGGAGGCCCAGCAGCAAGGCAAAGAGGACAAGGCCTTCATAAGAACATCAGAAGAGCCCTGCTGGATGAGACCAGTGGTCCATCTAGTCCAGCATCGTGTCTCACACAGTGGCCAACTTGTTCCTCTGGAGGCCCAGCAGCAAGGCAAAGAGGACGAGGCCTTCATAAGAACATCAGAAGAGCCCTGCTGGATCAGACCAGTGGTCCATCTAGTCCAGCATCCTGTCTCACACAGTGGCCAACCTGTTCCTCTGGAGGCCCAGCAGCAAGGCAAAGAGGACAAGGCCTTCATAAGAACATCACAAGAGCCCTGCTGGATCAGACCAGTGGTTCATCTAGTCCAGCATCCTGTCTCCCACACCCTCCGAAGCAGCCACTTTCTCCAGGGGAACTTATCTCTGTATTTTGGAGATCAGTTGTCATTCCCGGAGATCTCCAGGCCCCACAGGGAGGTTGCTAACCCAAAGCTGAATTAGTTTGTGCCAATAGGTCTCGCTTTACCTCTGGCTGGCCTACTGTGTTCCTACAGAGGGGCGGTGCGAGTGAAAGAACCGAACTTCGGAGAAGGCCACACGAGAAGAATTTCGACAAGGGAAGGGAAACTGGGAAAAGGAAAATGGTGCAAATTGCCGAAAGATGCAGACAGTAAGGAAGGGGACTTGAACTCACTCGGGCGTTTCCTTTCTCTGGGGAAGCATTTGAAGTGGTTTCTTCTCACTCTTAAACTGTATGTCTTGCAAGTTTCCTCGAGCTGTTCCCATCACACGGCGTGCCTCCTCGGCTTTGAATTGAAACATTCATAACGGAGAAAGCGGCCATAATAAATGTGCATTTCAAGATAGCGTTAGGCAGAGGGGTAGGCTGGATGCCATTCAAGAATATTTGAAATAGGCCTCTTAAAAGTTAAAAAAAAAAAGGACAGCCTACCCTGAACCCTATCTCTGTGTCAAGGCCGTTCGAGAAATCAGAATAAATGAAGAACAACCTGACAACTTGTCCTATGACAAATAATATTTTATGCCCTGCCCTTGCTACAAAGAGCTCAGGACAAAATATACAAGTTGCGTTTGTCATTCACAACAACCAAGTCAGGATGGTTAGGCAGAGAGAGAGGGACCGAATGACCAATATGATGCCCAGTACTCTCTCAGGCCTGACAAAAGGAAATATTTCTTGACTCAATGGCCATTTTTGCATGGTCAGTTTTGATGCTCGCTCAAAGCTCTTTTGTAAAATGTGACTTTAAAAAGGTCTATTCACGGTCCTGAAGCAAAAGGAGAAATTCCAACCCCCCCACTCACCTGCTCCTTTGTTCCTGTTTGCATAGCCATTAGCATGTGCATAGCAAACCCGCTGCTGTTATTTTGCATGGTTCCTTCAGGGGGATTCTTCCTGGCAAACACCAAAGGTCGCATTAAATGGGCTCTTTTGTAATGCGAAGCAGGTATGCGCCAGCTTCGCAGTCACTTCTGGAATGACGGTTCAGCATGCAAAATTCAAAAAAATATGCGGGGCAATTGAGCCAGGAATGCGCTGCTATTTACCATGCAAAAATGGCCAATGAGGGATTAAAACAAGGAATTTGCTGGCCGAGGATGTAAGGATGGCCACAGGCAAAGACAGAGAGATCCATGAAGGCAGGTCTATCGACCAGTGGCTATTAGTTATGATGACTAAACAGAACCTCCACATTCAGGGGCAGTAAACCTCTGAATCATGGCACTAGGAGGCAACGCTGGGGGAGGGCCTTGGCTTCTATCCCCTGTTTGTTGGCTTCTCTGGGATGACTGGACAGCCACTGTGTGAGGCAGGATGCTGGACTCGATGGACCACTGGTCTGAACTAGCGGGGCTTTTCTTTGGCTCTTACATTTTTATGTTCTATCTTTTACATTTTTACAGTTTTGCTTCCTGTCTTTATAATCAACTTTCTGCATTGCTTGTGGTCTGTGTTTGCATTGTTTTCTAATTCTGTTCTCCTAGCCCTATCTCCTGTTTATCGGGCATCTTTTGTTCTCCAAATGTAATGTTTATTTTTTGTGGAGGAGCGGGGAATCAAACCCGGTTCTCCAGATCCATCTCTGCCGCTCATGTGAAGGAGCGGGGAATCGAACCCGGTTCTCCAGATTCGAGTCCGCTGCTCATGTGGAGGAGAGGGGACTTGAACCCGGTTCTCCAGATTAGAGTCTGCCGCACATGTGGAGGAGAGGGGAATTGAACCGGTTCTCCAGATCCGAGTCCGCCGCTCATGTGGGGCGAAAATGCATGGGAGGTTTTGCCTTGGGTTTTGCCACTCTCTAAATCCGGGCTTCTTTTTCCGCTCGTGACCCCTATTTTTTATGCGACCCCGGCTATCCAGGTATGTAAAATAGGTATACAAATCAAACGTTTACTGATAATAAATCATAAAGACATTTGTTTTAAAACGATTCTTTGGTATTAATATAATTCTACCATTTACTGTTGCCAATTTTTTCGTGACCCCCCCACATTCAGTTAGGGTTGCGACCCACAGTTTAAGAAGCTTGGCTCTAAATCTAAATGCCCATTTCCCCCAGCCAAATTCTCAAAACTCAACAATAAGCCCCCCCCCAGCCCCCATGCAGAGTTTTGAGAATTCAAATGGGGGGAAAGGTGCATCTGTGTGTGTGTAAAATGCCGTCAAGTCGCAGCCGACTTATGACGACCCCTTTTGGGGTTTTCATGGCAAGAGACTAACAGAGGTGGTTTGCCAGTGCCTTCCTCTGCACAGCAACCCTGGTCTTCCTTGGTGGTCTCCCATCCAAATGCTAACCAGGGCTGACCCTGCTTAGCTTCTGAGATCTGACGGGATCAGGCTAACCTGGGCCATCCAGGTCAGGGCAAGGTGCATCTAGAGAGGGGCAAATCCAAGGCAACCCCCCCCTGCGTTTTTGCCCTCCGGTTCACGGCTCTTTTTTTAAAAAAAAAAATATTTTTTATTTTCTTGATTTAAAATGTCAACATATAATACACTTATCCAATGTTAAAGAATGCTAATAATACTAAAAAGTCAAATAATATTACTAAATTAATCACAAATTGACTTCCCCCTCTCCCTCTTCCATATACAAATAAATTGTATAATCTTTTGCTAACGGAACTAATCCCAATACTATTTTAATTAATATATTCTTACCCTATCTAACATTATTAAATCACTACCTAATATAAAATTGATAAAAAAATGTAGATAAGGGATTCGATCAAAGAATATATTTTAAATGGTCCCATGAAGAATTAAATTTTTCCAAAAATAATAATTACATAGGTTCTTGCAGGTTATCCGGGCTGTGTAACGGTGGTCTTGGTATTTTCTTTCCTGACGTTTCGCCAGCAGCTGTGGCCGGCATCTTCAGAGGAGTAACACTGAAGGACAGTGTCTCTCAGTGTCAAGTGTGTAGGAAGAGTAGTATATAGTCAAAAAGGGGTTGGGTTGAGCCGAATCATTGTCCTGCAAAAAGTATCAAAGGTAATGTGCTAACCATTGTCCTGTAAGTATCACGATAATGTGCTAATGAGGGTGTGGTATGTTCATATGGACCCATTGTATCCTGAAGTGACCTGTTAATGTGTGAAATCCAAAGCTAATCTTCATGGCTATTGTGGACTGTAGTCTTTGTTAGTCTGGAGGTTTTCAGGACAGGAAGCCAAGCCTTATTCGTTCTTAAACTCTCTTCTTTTCTGTTAAAGTTGCGCTGATGTTTATGAATTTCAATGGCTTCTCCGTGCAATCTGACAAAATAGTTGGTATTTTCTTTCCTAGGAAAAGAAAATACCAAGGCCACGGTCACACACCCCGGATAACAGTGGTTCCCAACCTTTTTTTGACCAGGGACCACTAGGACTTTTTTGTTCCGTGCAGGGACCCCAGGTCCAAAATAAAAATTCAGAGAATTTGAAAATAAACTTTAATCATAACTGTTAGTTAAACACTAGACTTAGAATAATATTTGAATATATAGTTTATAATAGAGAACTTTTAATTGAAAATGTTAATTTATTGTGGGTTTAGAACTTTGTTTCGCGGACCTTGATTTAGTTCTCGCGGACCCCTGGGGGTCCGTGGACCCCCGGTTGGGAACCAGTGACCTACAAGAACTGATTCATGACATAGTTTAACAATTAACAAAAACAATAAAAGATAAAAAAGGAACCATTATTAAGAATATATATGTAAGCAATGGTATATTAATGTCCCCTACACCTCCCTCCAAGGAACCGTTATTAAGAAGATATATGCAATCAATGGTATATTAATTTAGCACTACTTTTCGTGCTCGTCGCGTCTGTTCATCCCAGTTCTTCGGAATACCCCCTCCACGGGGTCTACCTACCTATACATATTATCTAACAACTCCTCGTCTCTGTAGAGCTTTTTGCTTGGCTAGATGGAATGCGAACCCTTCTATGGCAATGCAGGGCAGAATTCTGAATATACCCTACTCAGACAGGATCTGCCCTTGCTCTTCCGGCTCTATTAGCCCATGCCCTTTGGGAATGCCGCTTTTGCGAGGAACTTCGATCGCACTATATCCCCCCCCCTTTTAATATACAAATCCAACGCCTCTGCGACTGACATAATGCCTTTTTTACGAAGCGACAGGGACCCCAAGGCTACATTGTCAGTGGCCAGATTGGTTTCGGTCCTTATATCCCTGCAACGCTAGATATATGCTGCTCAAGATCAATGGATCAAGGAGCTTCTAAGGGATAAAAGGAAAGGAAAGGTGTATTAATTTCCCCTGCACCTCCCTCCACGCCGGCACAGGCAGTCCGTGCGGGGAGCGCCCTCCGGCCCGCGCCTGGCACCGGTGGCCGGGTGGGAGGGATGGAGAGCCTGCCGGGCGGGCAGCTCCTCCCCGGCCTCGCCTCCCCGCCGGCCTTAAAAGGCGAGGCTCCCCCCGCCGGCCGGCAAAGGCAGGCAGGCAGCCGCCGGTCCGCGAGTCGCTGCTGCTGCTGCCGGTGCTGCGGTGCTGGGCGGCTGGGTCCGTGCGCGCCGGGCTGCGGGCCGCGATGCGCGCCGTCGGGGCCGGGCTGAGCCTGCTGGCGGCGCTGGCGGCGAGCCTGGCCGGCCGCCCCCGCGCCGTCTACACCAACCACTGGGCCGTGCGGCTGCGAGGAGGGGCCGGCGAGGCGGAGCGGCTGGCCGCCCACTACGGGTACCGCAACCTGGGGCAGGTGAGGCGCGGCCGGGGGACCGGGGGGGGTGGCTTCCTCCACCTTGGAAAAGACTTTTTTTTTGGGGGGGGGTCTTCTTCCATCTTGGAAAATACTTTTTTTTGGGGGGGGTCTTCTTCCACCTTGGAAAAGACTGGGGGGGGGGTCTTCTTCCACCTTGGAAAAGACTTTTTTGGTGGGGGGGTCTTCTTCCACCTTGGAAAAGACTGCGGGGGGTCCTCTTCCACCTTGGAAAAGACTTTTTTTTCGGGGGGTTCTTCTTCCACCTTGGAAAAGACTGGGGGGGGGTTTCCCCACCTTGGAAAAGACTTTTTTGGGGGGGTCTTCCACCTTGGAAAAGACTTTTTTTTTGGGAGGGTCTTCTTCCACTTTGGAAAAGACTTTTGCGGGGGGTTCTTCCACCTTGGAAAAGACTGGGGGGGTTTTCCCCACCTTGGAAAAGAGTTTTTTTTGGGGGGTGTCTTCTACCACCTTGGAAAAGACTTTTTTGGGAGGGGGTTCTTCCACCTTGGAAAAGACTGGGGGGGGGGGTTCCCCACCTTGGAAAAGACTTTTTGGGGGGAGGGTTCTTTTTCCACCTTGGAAAAGACTTTTGGGGGGGTTTCTTCTTCCTTCTTGGAGAAGACTTTTTTTTGGAGGGGGGTTCTTCTACCTTGGAATATACTTTTTTTTGGGGGGAGGGTTCTTCTCCCACCTGGGAAAAGACTTTTTTTGGGGGGGGTCTTCTCCCACCTGGGAAAAGACTTTTGGGGGGTTCTTCTCCCACCTGGGAAAAGACTTTTTTTGGGGAGGGGGGTTTCTTCTCCCACCTTGGAAAAGACTGGCAGGGTGGGCTTCCTTGGAAAAGACTTTTGGGGGGGGTTCTTCTTCCATCTTGGAAAAGACTTTGGGGGGGGGGTCTTCTACCTTGGAATAGTCTTTTTTGGGGGGGTTCTTCTCCCACCTGGGAAAATACTTTTGGGGGGTTTCTTCTCCCACCTTGGAAAAGACTGGGGAGGGGGGTTTCTTCTCCCACCTTGGAAAAGACTGGCGGGGGGGGGGGGCTTCCATCTCCCAGCTGGGAAAAGACTTGTGGGGGGGGGCTTTTTCCCACCTTGGAAAATACTTTTGGGTTGTTTTTTCTTTTCCCACCTTGAAAAAGGATTTTTTTGGGGGGGTTTTCTTCTCCCAAGTGGGATAAGACTTTTTAGGGAGGTTGGCTTCTCTCACCTTGGAAAATAGTTTTTTTTTGGGGGGGGGTCAGGCGTAGGGTGTCTCCCCCCCCAGTAGAGCTGCGCCCCCAAATAGGAATTTTCTCGCTGGGTTTTGGCACCTATTCGCCTTCCCCCTTTCCCCAACACAGGAAAAATAGATGTAAATGGTGCTGATCCGGATTAAAGCAAAGTATGGTGGGGGGGGTCGGTGTAGACAAAATGCTGGGGGGGATCTTCTGCTGGGAGGTCTCTGAGCCTTAAAATGACCCCTTGAAGTTCCTTGCTTGCTCTGCGCTCCTTGGCAGGCTGAGTCCCGTTGAGGTCCATTGATCCTAGTGGACTTTAGACCGGCGTAGCTCTTCATGGGATTGCGGTGGACAAGCGATCGGGTGCTGGGAAAGTTCCAGCCAGCTTCTGCTGGGATGTGGTTGTTGAATCTGGCGCTCCGATTCTCCTTGCCCCACCGGAAAGGAACCAGCCAAAGCGAAGCCCTTCTAATGAGCAGATGCACATAGGGAAAGTTTGGAGTGCATGCCTTTCTCAGGGAATGGAGCTGTGGCACGTGGCTTACCTGGAGCTGGATTGGTGCCCTGAGCACTGGGTGGTGGCACAGATCGTGTGGAGCCGGCTGCAGTCCCAGCAGCCTCATCCCATGGGTTTCGAAGGGAGACAGGGTGCTTAGGACCACCCTGCAGGTTTATCAGAGGCAGCGGTTTGCACCGAAATCTGTGTACTAGACTTCAGGATTCTACACGATGCGTCTTTTAATTTTGCTATTAAAAAAAAAAAAATCTCTACCAGAACTGAATGTGAATCCTGTACATTTTCCCTCCAAAGACGATGCTTTTCTGGCTTCCTGAATCTTGACGGGAATGCTCTTCATTTTTTCATTTCTACCCTGCCTTTCTCCCTAATGGGGAACCAAAGCGGCTTACGCCATTGTCCTCTCCTGCATTTTATCTTCACGACAGCCCTGTGGGGTAGGTTAGGCTGCGCGTGCGACTGACTCAAGCTTCCGTGGCAGAGGGAGGATTCAAACCTGGGGGCTCCTGCTGTGCCCACTTCACCATGCTGGCTCTAGAGGTTTGTAGGTCAGAATCTCAACGTTGCAGGTGGTAAAACAAGGCTAGGTGCGAGCTTTTAGTATTGAATTGCCTTATCCGTTGGTTCATCTGCAGCAGTACCGTTTAGCTTGGAAGCAGACAACTTCTCCCCCCCCCCCGGCCTTTTTAATCCCTTTAAAGCACTGGTTCCCAACCAGGGGTCCATGGACCCCCAGGGGTCCACGAGAACTAAATTAAGGTCCGCGAAACAAAATTATAAACCCATAATAAATTAATATTTTCAATTAAAAGTTCTCTATTATAAAATATATATATTCAAATATAATTCTAAGTTTAATGTTTAACTAACAGTTATGATTAAAGTTTATTTTCAAATTCCCGGAATTTTTATTTTGAACCTTGGGGTCCCTGCACCGAACAAAAAAGTCCTAGTGGTCCCTGGTCAAAAAAAGGTTGGGAACCACTGCTTTAAAGGGACTGCGGAAAGCCTTTTCAAAAATTGGTAATCCCTGGGATTGAGTTTGGCATTTCCTACATGTACATCAGTAGAAGCTAAAATGACTCAACTGAGGCTGTCGTACTTTGGTCACATTATGAGAAGACGAGAGTCACTGGAAAAGACAATAATGCTAGGAAAAGCGGAAGGCAGCAGGAAAAGAGGAAGACCCAACATGAGATGGATTGACTCTATAAAGGAAGCCCCAGCCTTCGGTTTGCAAGACCCAAGCAAGGCTGTTAAAGATAGGATGTTTTGGAGGACATGGATTCATAGGGTCGCCATGAGTCAGAAGCGACTTGACGGCACTTAACACACACACACACACACAAACTGAATGCTCTGTCTCTGGACTTCTCTGGCTGGTTTGGACGGGTGCATGATTCTTTTCAAGCAGGAAGTTTAAAAGCATGGCCCGGGTCTCTTTCTGCCTTTGCTAGTGATTTGCTAGGGCTGCCATCTGGGAGGCAGATTCTGGCTTGGCAGACCTTCCAGCATGGTCATTTGTTCCAGGTGAACTGATCCCTATAGCCTGGAGATCAGTTGTAATAGCAGGAGATCTCCAGCTGCCCACTGTAGGTTGGCAACCCTACATTCTTCCAATGATGCATCCCCCCCACACACACACTAAAACCCTTCATTAACTCCATTATTCTCCTGAGCGTTACTTATGGGGTTTACAGCCTCTCTTAAATCTCCTGGCTTCTCATACATGCGCACGTGCCCTGCCGCTCCAATTAATTTCCAGCACCTCTTCAACTTTTGCTTAATGGTCCGGTTCCGGATGGTTGTATTGGAGACGTGAAAGAGGTGGATGGACCTGAAAAGTAATAATTAGTTGGCTAAATCAAGACAGAAAATATCTGCGGCGGACTCCGAGGGGAGCCACTGAGTGGAAATTAATCAATATTTAATTTTTTTAATCTGGGTTCAGCAAACCCACTCTTAACAATTTAATACCGTTTATAAAGCTATTTATATAGTTTATTCCTGACTGCTGTATGTATGTACAGGATGGATTGATTTTTATGTGGGTGGACGCTGAGGATGGGGAAGATGGAAGAAGGCTTCCCAGTTCAATCCTAAACAGAGTTACACCCTTCAGTGGACTTCAGAAGGAGTAAGCCAGCATGGCGTAGTGGTTAAGAGCGGCGAGACTCTAATCTGGAGAACCGGGTTCGATTCCCCATTCCTCCACGTGAAGCCTACGGGGTGACCCTGGGCCAGTTGCCATTCTCTCCGAACTATCTCAGCCCACGCGGAGGCAGGCAACGGCAAACCACCTCCTAACATCTCTTGCCATGAAAACCCTATGGGGTCGCCATAAGACAGCAGTGACTTCATGGCACTCAGTGACTTGACGGCTCTTAGGGGTAGAGCATCTGCTTGGCAGGCAGAAGGTCCCAGGTTCAGTCCCCGACATCTCCAGTTAAAGGGACCAGGCAAGTAAGGTGATGTGAAAGACCTCTGCCTGAGACCTTGGAGAGCCGCTGCCGGTCTGAGTAGACAATACTGACTTTGATGGACTAGGGGTCTGATGCAGTAGAAGGCAGCTTCATGTATTCATGTGAACTCTGTTTAGGTTTGCATCGTTAAAGGGTCACAGTTTTGGGGAAAGACCTCAATCTCTGGTCTTGAGAGTCCGCTCTGCCAAAACGTTTTGGCCATTCCTTGCTTTTAGTATCTTTGCACATTTGGATAATGACTGTGCAGAATGCTTTGGGGATTAATTAAAAACTAGCTCCGAGGACTGTTTTGCGTGGGTGGCAGTGGAAATAGAATGTAGTTTTGGGGGTGCGGACAAGACGAGCAGAGAGCATTCAACAGTGTTTCGTAAGTGGTTGGTGAATACCAAAGAAGGGGATGGAGTATTGGCTCAGGCTGCAAGGGAGAGGAGCTGAGCAGCTGATAGGGAGAAGTAATAAATGAAGGACCATGGTCAGCAACTAGAAATACCGGAAAGCCGCATCGAAAAGTTTGGTGGAAAGATAGTTCAAGATTTCAGTGCCCCCAACTGTCATCGGATGGCCCAGGTTACCCCGATCTTGTCAGATTTTGGAAGCTAGGCAGGGTTGTCCCTGGCAAGTTTTTGGATGGGAGACCTTAGGGGACGGGCTGTGGCTTAGTGGGAGAGCATCTGCTTGGCATGCGGAAGGTCCCAGGCTCAATCCCTGGCATCTCCAATTAAAGGGACCAGGCAAGGAGGTGATGTGAAAGACCCCAGCCTGAGACCCTGGAGAACCGCTGCCGGTTTGAGTAGACAATACTGACCTTGATGGACCAAGGGTCTGATTCAGTATAAGGCAGCTTCATGTGTTCATGTGACCTCCAGGGAATACCAAAGTCGTGACACGGAGGCAAGCAATGGCAAACAGTCTCTCAACGTCTCTTGCCTTGAAAATCCTATGGGGTCGCTGAAAGTCAGCTGCGACTTGACCACGATTTCCACCTCTGCTTCGCCCAGCTGTATGTGAAGTGTGCAGTGGGGGTTGTGCTGTGGGGTTGGATTTGGGGGCTGACTGTTGCTGAGGCCCTGTGAGAGAAGGGCCATATTCTGAGTTGAAAGTGATCACTCCCAAAGGTCTGTTCTGTCAATGGCATGAGTTATTATACACTTTTAATGTGTAACTGCCTTCCCGTAGAAGAGACAGAGAGACACAAAGCCAGGGGGCAGCACACACGGATGCGCACAAAAGGCAGACATGAGTAATCCAAAATTGCGAAAGAGGAGTAGGCTTTTTGTAATGCAAACCATTGTGATGCGTAGTACATGTTTCTCATCGGTAGTTTTTTTTTGTCTTCATCAATGGCAGAAACCAGTTAAGAGTAAAGTGTTTTTTTCTGCATCAAAATAAGGAGAAATAGGCCAATAGGGTTCTGTGTGTTTGTGTGTGCCTGTGCTAAAGTCAGTTCTGTGCTAGTTTAGAAGAAGAGGAGTTGGTTTTTATTCTCCACTTTTCTCTACCTTTAAGGAGTCTCAAAGCGGCTTGCAATCGTCTTCCCTTCCCACAACAGACTCCTTTTGAGGCAGGTGGGGCTGAGAGAGTTTGGACAGAACTGTGACTAGCCCAGGGTCACCCAGCAGGCTTCATGTGGGGGAGTGGGAAATGAAACCCGGTTCTCCAGATTAGAGTCTGCCGGTCTTCAATTTCTTGCACTTATGTGTTTGGCTTTTAAATCATCAAGCTGCGGTATTTGTGACGGCCGCCAGTATGCAATCTCTCCTTGGCTTTAAGGCCCTCTACAATGCTTCTCGGAGTTTTTATTTCATCTGTCATCGTGGAACTTGGCTGCTCTCGGGAATTTCTCAGCCTTTTCCTTCTATACTTTTCAGTTGCAAAGTTTTGTTTAGCCTCATCTTTCTTTGCTGCCTCCATGTTGTTTCCTCGGTTCGCTGATCACCTGTCCAGAAGGCAAAGCAGTTTGTCTTGCTGTTAAAAAGAATCCGCTATCAATCCAGACTTGATTTGTTTTGAATTTCAACTTTCTTCCCCCCTAACCCCCCAGTAATTGAACTGGCAGAGTAATGTTAGGTTACTGATGCGACAGACCAAAGAAAGGCAAATTGGGCATTTGTTACAGCTTCTGCTTAGAGCTGTTTTTTTCCCCAAAAGCGATGACCCATTACAGATTGTGAGACGTGTGGACTCAAACTCATGATTGGGCCTTTAAAGAGACCTAGTTGTCAAGCACGGAGTTGCGTGCAGCTTATCCCCTCTTTGCAAACGCACAGTTAGATGCATCCTCTATATAACTGAGATCGCCCAAAAAACAGGCAATGCAAAGTAACCAATCAGCAGCTTTAGAGATCACAAGAACTAATCACAAGATTAGCCAGGTTCATGGGCAGGCAGACCCAAAGACACACAGAGACATCTTAGTAGTAAGTCTTAATTCAAAAATCTCAAGCCTCCCCCTTTTAATTATGTGTATTTCAGTCATTGTAAGTGGCAGACGGGGCGGGGGGGGGGTGAATTGGCAGTAGGAGGACCGCAGTCTAATCATACAAGAAAGCAATCTACTCACAAAAACAAACATGATCGTATTTGGATGCACCTGAAAAACTTAGCAAATGATCAGCATCCTGAACCTGAGCAGGATGCGAACCAAACCAACCAGTGACAGGACATAGCTTCTTGTAGAGTAGTGACTGAATATATACGGCCGCTATGCAGACGGAAGGCAATGGCAAACCCCTCTGCTCATCTCTTGCCTTGAAAGGGGAGGGGCTGTGGCTCCATGGTAGAGCATCTGCTTGGCAAGTAGAAGGTCCCAGGTTCAATCCCCGGCATCTCCAGTTAAAGGGACTTGGCATGTAGGTGATGTGAAAGACCCCTGCCTGAGACCCTGGAGAGCCGCTGCCGGTCTGAGTAGAGAATACTGACTTTGATGGACCAAGGGTCTGATTCAGTAAAAAGCAGCTTCATGTGTTCATGTGAAAACCCCATGAGGTGGAACTTCGTGGGGTCGTCATGAGTTGGTTATGACTTGACAGCAACACTTGACTTTAAAGCCCTGATCTGGATGATTCAGGCTAGCCCAATCTCGGAAGGTAAGCAGGGTCAGCCTTGGTTAGTACTTGGATGGGAGACCACCAAGGAAGTCCAGGGCCTCTACGCAGAGGTGGGCAATGGCAAACCATCTCTGTTGGTCTCTTGCCTTAAAAAAACTACGGGGTCACCAGGCCTTATGTTTGACACCCCTGGCCTAACCCGTTCACATTTCCCTGAGAAAATATAAAATGCAGCGTTAGTTACAGACTTCTGGGGTGGTCCTTTGGCCTTGGAGTTGGCTGGCATGGGTCAACTGTAGAACGTCAGGAGGGATGGACCAATCTCACAAGGTCGTTGCTTTCTTAATGGTTTGCAGTCTGTAATTTGTAATTGAATATAAGAAGGGAATGCAAGCAGTTGTTTGCAATTGACATCGGCAGCCTGTCCATCATGTTAGAAAAGGAAGAAGAGGAGGAGGAGGAGGAGTTTGACTTTCTCTACCACATAAGGAAGACTCAAACCGGCTTAAAATCACATTCCCCTCCCCACAACAGACACCCTGTGAGATAGGTGGGGCTGAGAGAGCTCTAAGAGAGCTGTGACTAGCCCACGGTCACCCAGCTGGCGTCCTGTGGAGGAGTGGGGAAACCCACCTGGTTCACCAGATTAGCCTCCGCCGCTCATGTGGAGGAGTGGAGAATCCAACCCGGTTCTCCATATCAGAGTCCACCGCTCCAAACCACCGCTCTTAACCACTGCACCATGCTGGCTCTCTAGGTGTTGTTTTTCTCCCAGCACGATTGTGAGCGCTCTCTTCAGGGGTACTTTTGATCATCGTATTTTGTGCTTGCTTCCGTTTCAAAAAAAGCTACTGTAGCGGCTGGAGGGGAAATGCAGAAGAGGGCAAACATATCGATTGGCAGGTTGGGTCGTTGTGTTGCTGTGAAGAAAGGCTAAAGAGCGGTTTGGACGGAAAAAAAGAAAATCAGGAGGGGGGCAAAAGAAGGTTATTAAATTATGGGAAACACTAGAACTTGTGGGAGCACCCGGTGAAATAGACAAGCAGTAAGTCCTTTCAACATTAATTGATTACAAAATAAGGATTTGTGTTCTGTTTACGTATTGCAGTAAAAGGCAAAATGTTTTCCAAGGCTTGGAAAGACATCTAAGAGTTCCCGGTACATTTCAGGATTCATTTCCCACTTCGATATCACTGTAAACATGTAAACGTTTAAGAACATAAGAAAAGCCCTGCTGGATCAGACCAAGGCCCATCAAGTCCAGCAGTCTGTTCACACAGTGGCCAACCAGGTGCCTCTAGGAAGCCCACAAACAAGAGGACTGCAGCATTATCCTGCCTGTGTCCCACGGCACCAAATATAATAGGCATGCTCCTCTGATGCTGCAGAGAATAGGTGTGCATCATGACTAGTATTCCTTTTTGAATAGCCCTCTCCTCCATGAACATGTTCACTCCCCTCTTGAAGCCTTAGAACATAAGAATAGCCACTCTGGATCAGACCAAGGCCCATCAAGCCCAGCAGTCTGTGCACACAGTGGCCAACCAGGTGCCTCTAGGAAGCCCACAAGCAAGACAACGGCAGCAGCATTACCCTGCCTGTGTTTCACAGCACCTAATATAATAGGCATGCTCATAAGAACATAAGGAAAGCCCTGCTGGATCAGACCAAGGCTCATCAAGTCCAGCAGTCTGTTCACACCGTGGCCAACCAGGTGCCTCCAGGAAGCCCACAAGCAAGACAACTGCAGCAGCATTACCCTGCCTGTGTTTCACAGCACCTAATATAATAGGCATGCTCATAAGAACATAAGGAAAGCCCTGCTGGATCAGACCAAGGCTCATCAAGTCCAGCAGTCTGTTCACACAGTGGCCAACCAGGTGCCTCCAGGAAGCCACAAACAAGACGACTGTAGCACCATCCTGCCTGTGTTCCACAGCACCTAAGATAACAAGCATGCTCCTCTGATCATGGAGAGAATAGGTACGCATCATGACTAATAGCCATTTTGACTAGTAGCCATGGATAGGCGACTCTCCCCAGGCTTGGAAAGCTGGTACAGGTTCCCTTTAATATGCTAGTTTTTCTTACCTGAACACCAGTAGCTGAGCTGGTAATATGTAAGAAAATGTGTATGGGCTCTGATAGAGCATGACTTTGTGTAAAGGGGAAATGTTGGCAATCCCCTGTGTCTCTTGCAGTTTTGGCCTTGAGATGCAGCTGGGCGAATGCACGAAACTGCCTCATGCCAAGTCAGGCTGTTGGTCTATCAAGGTCAACGTTGTCTGTTCAGACTGGCAGCTCCCCTCCACGGTCTTGGAATGAGGTTTTTCACATCACCTGCTACCTGATCCTTCCAGCTGTAGGTGGCAGGGATGGATCCTGGCTGTCCGTGGGCAGATTCCCTCCTGTCCAGGAACTGGACTCGAGCCCTGCTGGAAGTCTGAAATCAGGGGTCTTTGACTGGAGAAACTTGGCATGGGATTGCAGAATGAACCTTCGTAACAGGAAGTACCTCTGGTAAGATACTTTCTGTCTCTGCGCAGCCAACTTTGCCGGGAGGAAAGTCGTCCTTCGCCATGATGACCCCGTTTTTTTAATTTCTGTTTGTTCGACTGTTTGAGTGAGCCGGGTCTATGATGCATAACGTCCTTGGTCCAATTGCACTAAATTGTGATGAATGGCTTCTTTAGCTCCTGGCAGTTAACTCTTTGTCGGACGGGCCCATTTCCATGGAAACGGTGCCATCCATACCCTTTGCATGCTAGGAACGGTGGCATCGAGGCGCAAGGGACACTCTCTCATTGTTTGGGACTTGCTTGCTGCGAACGTCAACAGGCTGGGCTGAGCAGCGCCGATCTGGACCTTTGTCGACATCAAAGCGCCAGCATGCAAACTGAGACAGAAAAGTGGGAATATGCGACTCTAGCAAAAATGTCAAGCTGGATTGGCTGAAAATAAGCTTAATTGCTGTTTGGCCTTTTGTTGCTGCCTAGGATTGCTTTTGGGGTACTCGTGGATATATGTGTGCGTGTGGGGTGCTGGTTGGTAGGGCTGCCAGCTCTAGGTTGGGAAATACCTGGAGATTTGGGGGATTGGAGCTTGGGGAGGGGAAGGACCTCAGCAGGGTGTAATGCTACGGTTGCCAACCTCCAGGTACTAGCTGGAGATCTCCTGCTATTACAACTGATCTCCAGCTGATCAGTTCATCTGGAGAAAATGGCCACTTTGTCCATTGGACTCTATGGCATTGAGGTCCCTCCCCTCCCCAAACCCTGCCCTCCTCAGGCTCTGCCCCAACAACCTCCCGCTGGTGGCAAAGAAGGACCTGGCAACCCTCTATAATTCCATAGAACCCACCCTCCAAAGCAGCCTTTTTCTCCAGGAAAACTGATCTCTCTAGTCTGGAGATCAGTTGTAATAGCGGGAGATCTCCAGGTGCCACCTAAAGATTGGCAACCCTGCTGGGTGGTTATATTGCCAATATGCTTCCTGATCTTTGCCTATAGTGCTTGGTGGCATTAAAAGGGAAACCTGGGTAAAATTAAATGCTCTCCTAATACCAGAACACGTACTCATCGGCTGAAGCTGGAGAGTAAGAGATTCAAAACTGATAAAAGGAAGTATTTCTTCACACAACACATAGTTAAACTGTGGAACTCCCTGCCCCTGGATGTTGTGATGACTGCCAACTTGGAAGGCTTTAAGAGGGGGGTAGACATGTTCATGGAGGAGAGGGGTATTCATGGCTATTAGTCAAAATGGATACTAGTCATGATGCATACCTATTCTCTCCAGCACGCCTATTATATGAGGTGCCGGGGAACACAGGCAGGATAATGCTGCAGTCGTCTTGCATGTGGGCTTCCTAGAGGCACCTGGTTGGCAACTGTGTGCACAGACTGCTGGACTTGTTGGGCCTTGGTCTGGTCCAGCAGGGTTTTTCTTGTGTTCTTAAGTTCTTAAGCCTTATTTGTTGGCTCTCCACCCGTGGCATATTGCAAGCCAGTCTATGATATTCAAGAGTCCACAAATCTTCCCACCAGTGCTAGCTGTCCTTCTCCTTTGGCAAATATATACAAACATATTCTCCCCTCCTCTAAATTCTATAAGCATTGCAGGCCGCTGGGAGGGGTAAGGGGTCTTCTACTGTGCCAGGCGCATGGGACAAGGCTTTTCCCCCTTTCCTTAATCTTCTGGCAATTGGGGTGGGGGTTTGGGCTAATAGTGTGTGTGGGGAGGAGACTGTGGTTTCGCTGCTTCCTGCAGCCTTAACATAAGGGACAGATGTTTTCACTTGTTCGATGAATGGACCGGCCTTGAGAAAGAGAAACAAGGTGTGCGAGATAAGGGAAGCTGAGGAACACACCATGGCACAAACAAAAAGGCTTTGTATAGCCCCGGCCATGAGCATGTGTGTGTGTTTGTGTGTGTGTGTAAAGTGCCTTCAAGTCGCAGCCTACTTATGGCGACCCCTTTTTGGGGTTTTCATGGCAAGAGACTAACAGAGGTGGTTTGCCAGTGCCTTCCTTTGCACAGCAACCCTGTTATTCCTTGGTGGTCTCCCCTCCAAATACTAACCAGGGCTGACCCTGCTTAGCTTCTGAGATCTGACAAGATCAGGCTAGCCTGGGCCATGGCTTTAAAGGGGGATTGGCAAGATTAGTGAAGAAGAGGTCTATCAATGGCTACTGGCCCTGGTTCAAAGGCGGTAAGCCTCTGCCTACCAGTGTGAGAGGCAAATTTGGACCTCTATGCCCTGCGTTTTGGCTTGGCGGACGGCTGCTGTGTGAAACAGGATGCTGGACGTATAGGACCACTGGCCTGATCCAGCAGTGCTACCTGTCCGTTGTATCCTAACAGTGAATGTGATTGCTAGGGTTGCCAGCTCCGGGTTGGGAAATACCTGGAGATTTTGGGGGTGTGTGTGGAGCCTGAGGAGGGCGGGGTTTGGAATGGGAAGGGACTTCAATGCCAAAGCGACCATTTTCTCGGGGAACTGATTTCCATCGCCTGGAGATCAGTTGTAATCATGGTTAGATCTCTAGCCCCCACTTACTGCATAGGGACCAATGTGACATCAGTACTTTTTACAAGGTTTTGAGAAAGACCCTTCTCTGTCAGATACCCAGCCAGTCGGAGTAGACAATAGTGAGAAGGATGTGACGACATATAAGGTGTCTTCTTAGGGTTGCCAGCTCCAGGTTGGGAAATACCTGGAAATTTTGGGCGTGGAGGGTGGGGTTTGGGGAGGGGGGTATAATGCCATAGCAGCCATTTTCTCCAGGGGACACTGATCTCTGTCACTTAGAGATCAATTGTAATAGCGGGAGATCTCCAGGTGCTACCTGCAGGTTGGCAACCCTAGTGATTGTGGGCATCTCTGGTTAGAAAAAGGTCTTCAGCGGCCCCACTGGCAAAGATCCCTGGCTTAGAGCTTGGAGATCTGCTGCTGGTTAGAGCAGAGAAGACTTTGCCAACTAGAATTCCCAGGAAGACGCTGATAAAGCACGGCATGCCCCCTCGCGTGTTTCGCTGTCCTCTCTTGTGCCAGCCGCTTGCCCCCACTCCAGTGGTGGGAACGGCCATGACCTGGTACATCGCGACCCAGTCGCGTGCAGCATTCTGTGCCCAACGCTCAAAACGAGCCTTTGTGACAAAGCACACAGGGGGGTATGTGTTTGTTTTAATGTTATTTAGGTCTGGCTAGGCAAGGTAGCGGTTTGGGGAGGGGACAGTGCCCGATTTACATATAAGCTAAACAAGCTATACCTCAGGGCCCCACTCTCTTGGGGGCCCCCAAAAAATTTAAAGAAAAAAAAAACCTGGATGTACATTTCCAAAATATAAGATAAAAAACAAATAAAATAAAACCTACATACAGCAACAGTGTTTGCATTATTAAGTTTGTTATGAATAAAAAATCATTTTAAGTTAGAGCTTAATAATTATTTCACTGTTAATATACTTCTTCTTAATTGTATTTCAGTTCAACAATTACTTTGATAAAATACATATTTTGTTATGTGAAAATGGCTTTAGATACCTATTAGGTCCATAAATTACCATATAGCATATATTCAACACAAAAAACAGCGACAATTTGTTGTTGACAAAGGGCAGCTGGACATATAAAGGGCCCCATTACCTTCAGTAGCTTAGGGCCTCATCAAACCTAAATCCGGCCCTGGGAGGGGAGGGACTTCAGTGCCATAGAGTCCAATTGTCAAAGCAACCATTTTCTCCGGGGGAACGGATGTCGATCAGCTGGAGATCAGTTGTAATAGCAGGAGATCTCCGGCTAGTACCTGGAGGTTGGCAAACCTACTTGGGGTTTCTGGGAGCTCAGTTCTCTTAGCATCAGGCCTGTCGGGAGATTGCACCCAGAAGAGAAAGTTAAGACTGTGTTGCATTAATGCACAGGGTCATGTGTACCTAAACGGATGCAAATAGTCAGCCTAGTCAACAACGGACAGAGCTAAAACCAACAAAAGTTTGAATTTGCATGTCCAGGCAGACACCGGCAAACAAAGCTGGAATGGTGACACGTGCTGTGTGTGTGTGGGGGGGTGTTGTTTGTGGGGGTGTTGTGCAATCTTTGGATGGCCCCTGTTGTCTATGACTGCTGTGACTAGTAGACACTGACCAGAATCCCGTACTGTTCTATGGTTTTCAAGGGGAAGAGCCGTTCGGAGGTGGTTTGTCATTGCCTGCCTGAGAGAGTCATGCCGTAGAGTCCACCTTCCAAACCAGCCATGTTTTCCAGGGCGACTGTTGTCTGTAGTCTGGAGATCATTTGTAATTCCAGGAGATAAAATAGAATCATAGAGTTGGAAGGGACCACCAGGGTCATCTAGTCCAGCCCCCTGCACAATGCAGGAAATTCACAACTACCTCCCCCCCACACACACACACCCAGTGACCTCTACTCTATGCCCAGAAGACGGCCAAGATGCCCTCCCTCTCATCATCTGCCTAAGGTCACAGAATCAGCATTGCTGACAGATGGCCATCTAGCCTCTGCTTAAAAACCTCCATGGAAGGAGAGCTCACCACCTCCCGAGGAAGCCTGTTCCACTGAGGAACCGCTCTAACTGTTAGGAAATTCTTCGTAATGTCTAGACGGAAACTCGTTTGATTTAATTTCAACCCGTTGGTTCTGGCCCAACCTTCTGGGGCAACAGAAAACAACTCGGCATCGTCCTCCATATGACAGCCCTTCAGATACTGAAGATGGTTATCATATCCCCTCTCAGTCTTCTCCTCTTCAGGCTAAACATCCCCAGCTCCTTCAACCTTTCCTCATAGGACTTGGTCTCCAGGCCTCTCCCCATCTTTGTTGCCCTCCTCTGGACATGTTCCAGCTTGTCTACATCCTTCTTAAATTGCAGTGCCCAAAACTGAACACAATACTCTAGGTGAGATCACCAGCCCCCCATCTAGATGTGGGCTGAGAGAGTCCTGAGAGAACTGTGACTGGCCCAAGGTCACCCAGCAGGCTTCATGTGGAGGAGCGAGGAATCGAACTCGGTTCTCCAGATTAGAGTCTGCCCCTCTTCACTACACCACGCTGGCTCTCTACTGACCTCAACGCCCCAACAATTTCCCCTTTATGCTAATTCATATCATCATACTGTCCTTCTAGAGGGTATGAATTAGCGTGAAGGGGAAATTGTTGGGGTGCCAAGGGACAGATGAAACATTGACAGCTGGCAAGGCAATATCACTCAGTTGAATAATAAGTGAGACTTCTTTAGCCGTGGATGATTTATTGGCTTATTTATGTACTTATTTGATACAACATCTTCTTCCCAACGGGGGCCCAAATTGGCTTCTTCTCCGTTTTATCCTCACCGCAACAATGCTCCGAGGTGGGTTAAGCCGAGAGGGTGTGACGGGCCCGAGGTCACCCAACGAGGTGAAGTGAGAATTCCAGTTTGTCTCTCTCCGACCCTAGTTTGACATTCTAACCATTACACCACACTGCCTCTGACTCAAGGATAATGGCTACCTATTAACAGGAGTTGGATGCAGGGGAAACAGGGAGTCCAGGGGAAAGAGCTGCACTGAGATAAATCAAAGGCGTTAATCGCTACTAGTTTTGTATCTGTAGGGTTGCCAGGTCCCTCTTTGCCACTGGCGGGAGGTTTTTGGGGCGAAGCCTGAGTAGGGTGGGGTTTGGGGAGGGATTTCAATGCCATAGAGTCCAATTGCCTAAGTGGCCATTTTCCCCAGGTGAACTGATCTCTGTTGGCTGGAGATCAGTTGTAATATCAGGAGATCTCCAGCTTGTACCTGGAGGTTGGCAGCCCTGTGTATCTGGTACATTTTTGGCCCACTTTTTTGGAATTTATTTATTTATAGTCCTCTTTTCTCCCCAATGGGGATGCAGTGGTTGAGAGCGGCGGACTCTCATCTGGAGAACCGAGTTTGATTCCCCGCTCCTCCACGTGAAGCCAGCTGGGGGACCTCGGGCCAGTTGCAATTCTCTCCAAACTCTTTCAGCCCCACCTACCTCATAAGGTGCCGCTTTGAGAATCCTTAAAGGTAGAGAAAAGCGGGGTATAAAAACCAACCCTTCTTAACGTTCAGCTGCAGGCCATGAACGATTCCTACTTTAGCAATATGCATCTGAATGCTTCTTGAATTCTACGCCCAGCTGAACTGATCTAAATGTCTGAGGGACTTATCTTTGCTCGTTGACCTGGTACATTGCAACACTCAATAGCAATTTGCAGTTAACAGTTCGGTTTTGCCAGCTGGTGGAGCGGGGGGGGGGGGGGAATGCGGCCGGTTCAGATCGGAGCTCGGCCTCCCTCAGGGCCCGCTTTGGCAATTGGCATCTATGGCATTGAAGCCCCTCTCCTCCCCAAACCACACCCTCCTCAGGCTCTGCCCTCTTCGCCAGTGGCGAAGAGCAACCGGGCAACCCTACGGTAGGGCCAGAAGATCAGCTCCAATAAACAAGCCTTTCAGAATGGGGGCCTTTCACACTGAGCGAGCTGCTAGGGGTGAGATGCCAAGGCATAGTTTATGTATTTTATTTATTTGTTTTACATAGTGTTCACCTTGCCTTTCTGCCCTCAAGAAGAAGAAGAATAGTTGGTTTTTATATGCCGACTTTCTCTACCACTTAAGGAAGAATCAAACCGGCTTACAATCACCTTCCCTTCCCCGCAACAGATGCCCTGTGAGGTAGGTGGGGCTGAGAGAACTGTGACTAGCCCAAGGTCACCCAGCTGGCTTCATGTGTAGGAGTGGGGAAACAAATCCAGTTCACCAATAGGAACACCAATAGAGGCAGCGTGGTGTAGTGGTTAAGAGTGGTGATTTGGAGTGGTGGACTCTGATCTGGAGAACCGGGTTTGATTCCCCGCTCCTCCACATGAGTGGTGGAATGGGTTGGTTTCCCCACTCCTACACACGAAGCCAGCTGGGTGACCTTGGGCTAGTCACAGCTCTCTTAGAGCTCTCTCAGCGGCCCACCTACCTCACAGGGTGTCTGTTGTGGGGAAGGGAAAGTGATTGTAAGCCGGTTTGATTCTGCCTTAAGTGGTAGAGAAAGCTGGCATATAAAAACCAACTCCTCCTCCTCCTCTTAAAAACGTACATAATAAAAACACCTCTTAAAAACCATTAAAACCAATGAAAAACACATCATTAAAACCAAAAACGCACACACAAAAACATAAAAACAGGACGTAAGGCAGAAAGGAGGGATCGCTGAAGGAATGCCAGATGAAACAGACAAAAAAAGAGAGTCTTCGCTGGCTGAATGAGTTCCAGAGTTTGGGTGCCACAACCAAGAAGGCCCTCTCCCGGGTTGCCACCTGCCTAATCTCAGAAGGACTTGAAGCTGGAAGATGACGGTAGTGGTTTGGTAGGTTTGTAAGGGGATAGGGCAATTCTTCAGGGATGCTGACCCCAAGATATATAGGGCCTTAAAGGTCAACACCAGCACTGTGCCCAGAAACGAGGGTTGCCAGGCGTGGTCTGGCAATCGGCAGCAGATGGGAAGAGGCAGATACTTACAGACAAAGGGATGGCGGTCTTTGTTGCTGTGGAATGATGTCACTTACAGCGCATCGCACAGGGGATGTGCTCTAGCACTTGCCCCCAAACTCTATGGAGTTTCTGGGTCCCCCCACCCAATGTTTTCCCTGATTTTTTTAAAAAAACAGTCAACAGAAGTTCATATCTGCGTGGGCACCCCAAAAATAATCCCCAAGAACTTCAGTAGTGCACAGACATTCATTAGCAAAGGAGTCCGGGCAGAAGATAGAAGGTGTAGGGGGAAGAAGCATTGATGTATAGGAAGAGACGAGCTAAATTCCTTGGTTCACAGTGTTGTTAAGGGGGAAGAAAAGGAATTCCTAGACAGACTTCAGACGCAGCCCTTGCAGCCGAATTGGGATGCTTTCCTTGGTTGGCAGGGAAATCTTCCTCGGAGTGTTTCTCTTTCTCCCACATTAAAACCAGGAGCTTGTCAGGCATCCGGGCTCGAAGCAAGCTGTGTTTCCAGAGTTAATTAATTTATTTCGCCCGGAATCCCACCCGCCCCTTCCCGCGCCGCATATTTTGCTCTGCTGTTTTACGAGCGGCGCGCTGAAAATCCTGCATTTAGATTTCGCAAATGACAAACGCAGGGGGACTGTGTTGCTCTTCGTAGGGGGCCGGAGGATGTGAGCGCTTCCTTTGCCGTCCTTGTTTATGAATTTAATTTATACTATATATATAAAAAAGGAAGACCCTGGGGATTATAGATTAGAGCTAGATTTACAGTTTAGAACTAAATGAACATAATAAAACCTGGAATGTAAAGTCCTGGGGGAGGGAGAGAGTGTAATACTGCAGGCACAAATCGCTAGCTAACTCCAGACGGGCTGACGGCTGGAAAGGGAGAGGCATTTGAATTGCAGGCATCTGGCTCTTATATTTGGTTTTATTTATTTGTGCGTGTGTGCGTGCGCGCGTGCGTGCACGCATAGCAGCCTGAATAGCTCAGACTAGACCAAGCTTGTCAGAGTTTGGAAGCTAAGCAGGGTTGGCCTGGTCAGTACTTGGAATGAGAGACCACCAAGGAAGTCATGGAAGGGAGGGTTATCCATGGCTACTAGTCATGATGAATACTAGTCATGATGTATTGTATACCTATTCTCTCCAGGATCAGAGGAGCATGTCTATTACATTAGGTGCTGTGGAACACAGGCAGGATGGTGCTGCTGCAGTCGTCTTGTTTGGGGGCTTCCTAGAGGCCCCTGGTTGGCCACTGTGTGAACAGACTGCTGGACTTGATGGGCCTTGGTCTGATCCAGCAGGGCTTCCCTATGTTCTTATGGAGGCTACTAGTCAAAATGGATATTAGACATGATGCATACCTATCCTCTACAGTATCAGAGGAGCATGGCTATTAGGTGCTGTGGAACACAGGCAGGATGCTGCTGCTGCAGTCATCTTCTTCCTAGAGGCACCTGGTTGGCCACTGTGTGAACAGACTGCTGGACTTGATGGGCCTTGGTCTGACCCAGCAGGGCTTGTCTTATGTTCTTATGAGCGTGCCTATTATATTAAATGCTGTGGAACACAGGCAGGATGGTGCTGCTGCAGTCGTCTTGCTTGTGGGCTTCCTAGAAGCACCTGGTTGGCCGCTGTGTGAACAGACTGCTGGGCTTGATGGACCTGGGTTTGATCCAGCAGGGCTTTTCTTATGTTCTTATATTCTTAAATCCAGGGTTGCTCTTAGGGTTGCAGGCCTCCAGGTGGTGGCTGGAGATCTCCCGCTATTACAACCGATCTCCAGGTGACAGAGATCAGTTCACCGGGAGAAAATGGCTGCTCTGGAAGGTGGGCTCCATGGCGTTGGCCCCCACTGAAGTCTCTCCCCTCCCCAAACCATGTCTGTCTCATGTTCCACCCCCCAAATCTCCAGGACTTTCCCATTCCAGTGCTGGCAACGCTAGTTGCTATGCAGAGGCAGACAATGGTAAACCCCCTCTGAATTACTCTTGCCTTGAAAACCCCATGAGGGGTCGCCACAAGTTGGTTGTGATTAGCTGCATGGGGAGGGGCCGTGGCTCAGTGGTAGATCCTCTGCTCGGCATGCAGAAGGTCCCAGGTTCAATCCCCGGCACCTCCAGTTCAAGGGACTAGGCAAGTTGGTGATGTGAAAGACCTCTGCCTGAGACCCTGGAGAGCCGCTGCCGGTCTGAGTAGACAATACTGCCTTTGATGGACCAAGGGTCTGACTCAGTATTAGGCAGCCTCATGTGACAGCACTCAACTATAATTATACACATGCACATCCGTAGAAGCGTACTGGCTCTCATATGATTGAAAAGGGAATGTTAAAAGCATGCTGCTGAGGTTAGGCGAGTTAGTTGTAAATAGATGCTGGAGGAAAACGGTTCTAATTGAGACGCACGGCTATTTTATAACATCATAAAGCTCTGCTCAGCTCCAGCTAGAAAGAAGCCGGTCTCGTTGGAGCTGCCACCGAGTGAAATTATTCTCAATCAAAATTGACAGCAAGGTTGGCTTCTCTGGCATTTGTTTTGACGCTCTGCCCTGTAGAGTTGCAGAACCCTGTCAGGGAAGGCGATGGGCGTTGAAGCGCCTGTGACAGAAATTGTCACGTTGCCAAACACTAAACCGAGGAAATGGCAAAGGCTCTTGCGAGCGCATGCGGAGAGCTTTCCTTGCAGGGAATGCCATGTTCCGGTATGTGCCTTTCTGGTTTGATGTGGAAAGTCGGCAAAGGGGATGTCTTTACCTGGATCTGCAATCCCCCCCCCCCACTCAAGTCGACTACAGTTAATACTTGGTTAGGAGACCATCAAGGAAGACCGGGGTTGCTATGCAGAGGAAGGGAATGGCAAACCACCTCTGCTCATCTCTTGCCATGAAACCCCCAGGAGGGACATTATCGAGTGGACACCATGCATAACGTGGAGATGAATTTTACTCTCATAATACTAGAATACAGGAGGGAAGGAAGCATGGTACAGCCCGATCTCGTCAGATCTTGGAAGCTAAGCAGGCTCTCCAGGGTCTCAGGCTGAGGTCTTTCACATCACCTACTTGCCCAGTCCCTTTAACTGGAGATGCCAGGGATTGAACCGGGGACCTTCTGCATGCCAAGCATATGCTCTACCACTGAGGGATGACTGCTTCCCATAAGAAGCTGACTTATCCTGACTCAGACTCTTGGTCTGCCAAGGTCGGTATTTTCTATCAAGACTGGCAACAGCTTTCCAGGATCTCAGGCAGAGGTCTTTCACATCTCTTATTAATGTCGTCCTTTTAACTGGAGATGCCGGGGATTGAACCTGGGACCTTCTGCATGCCAAGCAAATGCTCTGCCACGGAGCCACAGCCCCTCTCCCTCACAAGAATGAGTGTCCATTCCTTACGGTTCCCCCTCTTTCCTGGTCTAGCCTCGTGATGCTAGTGAGGTTGCTCTCCTCACTCTTTCCCACATGTTGTCGTTACAGATTGGAAGCTTGGAAGACTACTACCACTTTCATCACAGTAGGACGATCAAGAGGTCGACGTTCAGCAGCCGAGGCCCGCACAATTTCCTCAGGATGGACCCGAAGGTATGCAGGTGTTCGAGCAGGGTAGGGTTGCCAACCTCCAGTTGGCGGCTGGAGATCTCCTGCTATTACAACGGATTTCTAGCCGATAGAGATCAGTTCACCTGGAGAAAAGGGCCGCTTTGGCAACTGGACTCTATGGCATTGAAGTCCTTCCCCTCCCCAAACCCTGCCCTCCCCAGGAGGGTTTGGGGAGGGGTGGGACCTCAGAAGGATACAATGCCATAGAGTCCATCCTCCAAAGCCACCATTTTCTCCAGGGGAAATGATCTCTGTCACCTGGAAATCCTTTGTAGTTCTGGGAGATCTCCAGGCCTCACCTGGAGGCTAGCAACCCTACTCCCACTCCAGCATTGATAGCTTCCTCCTCCACTGGCAAAGAGATCCCCTCTCTTCTCTTTGATGGGTGTCGTGTGTCTTTGTGTGCGAACTACACAGAGATCAATGGCTTACGTAGGAGAGCCAGCGTGGTGCAGTGGTTAAGAGCGGTGGTTTGAAGTGGTGGACTTTAATCTGGAGAACCGGGTTTGATTCCCCCACTCCTCCTCCACATGAGCGGCGGACGCTAATCTGGTGAACTGGGTTGGTTTCCCGACTCCTACACACAAAGCCAGCTGGGTGACCTTGGGCTAGTCACAGCTCTCTTAGAGCTCTCTCAGCCCCATCTCCCTCACAGGGTGTCTGTTGTGGGGAGGGGAAGGGGATTGTAAGCGGGTTTGATTCTCCCTTAAGTGGTAGAAAAAGTTGGCATATAAAAACCAACTCTTCTTCTTCCCTCTGCTTATGCTTAACCTAGCATAATGACAAGCATTTTACTAAGAACTGGCACAAGGACGAACAGAATTTGGTGTTCACAGTATGCCCTTAGATTTTGAAGCTGCTGCCGTCATCAAGACAACTCATGTTTTTATAACTTGTCCCGTCTCGTATTTACTTGGTTGTGTTGCTGTACGATAAAGTGACCTTGTAATGCAGTTCTTTTTCGTTTTTTTTTAAAAAAGTGCTTTTTGGGGGCATCAGAATGAAAAATTCTTCTCTGGGACTGTGTGTTGCCTTGAGGAACCTTTTTTAAAAAAACAAATTGACACAGACAATTAGAGTGTGTTGTACATATGGCGGGTTTACCTTGAAACTTGGTCTCCAGCTTATAAAATTCTACCAGCACTTGGCTTGATGTAATGTCGGGCTTGAGAAAGAAGAAAGGAAAGCATTAGGAAATAATTCATTACGGAAACTTGGCTGGGTAGCTTCACGGCTATTAATCGGTTGCCATAACACTTAATTCCTCCCCCCTACCCCCCGGTCTCTGAGGTTGCTGCAGATGAAATCCTTTTGGCATACCCTACAATAGCACATTCCTTTCCTTTTCCCTCCTTCCGTGTCCTAGTGACCTTAACTATGGTGAAAGGTTTCCACAACCGTGACATTAACCACGGTTAAACGTGAGCCAGGGTTCACTCTTAACCAGGGTATTTAGTCACCTTCAAACTCTGGTTAAGAGCTAACCTAGGTTGGCATGAAACATGGCTATTGTCAACATAATCCTTGACCATGCTTAAGGTCAACAGAAGGCAAAATAGCACCGTTCCAGATGATCTTTTGCCCAGGATATTAACAGCTGAAGAAGAGCCCCATGGCGCAGAGTGGTAAGCTTCAGTATTGCAGTCCAAGCTCTGCTCACAACCTGAGTTCAATCCCGACGGAAGTAGCCGGCTCAAGGTTGACTCGGCCTTCCACCCTTCCGAGGTTGGTCAAATGAGTACCCAGCTTGCTGGGGGGTAAAGGGAAGATGGCTGGGGAAGGCACTGGAAAACCATCCCGTAAAACAAAGTCTGCCTTGGAAACGTCGGGATGTGACGTCACCCCATGGGTCAGGAATGACCCGATGCTTGCACAGGGGACCTTTACCTTTACCTATTAACAGCTGCCTGGTGCATGATGGAAGTCAAACTTACTTTGCCTTATTTATTATATTTCTTCCCTACTGTTGCTCAGGAAGAGGGATCTCAAAGGGTCTTGCAGCCAGACTCTGACCTGGCTGAAACCTGCTTAGCTTTACCAGTGTAACAGTCAAAGGGGCCTTTGGTCCATTCATCTTGACATGCTGGCTTTCTGCATGCCTGGAGTGCATTCCCCTCCTCCCCCAAGAGAAGCGATAACAGTCTGCAAAAACCTGTCCCATTGGATTCTGATGAATGCATACACTGTCCCTGCTTGATTCAAGAATCCAGGTTCTGCCTGTTCCTTGTTTCGTCTGGGCCCTGTGACACCCCACCCCTCTCCCGAAGAGCTCCGAAGCTTGAACGTGTTTCTCCCGTTCAAATATTTGAACGTATTTGGTTGGCTTTTAATAAGCTGCTGATAACACCGTGGCGCTCGGGCCGTTGGCGGCTGTGTCAACACAGTTGATAACCAGAGGAGGGAGGGGAGGGAACACAAATAAATAAATAAATAGCAAAAACTTGCAAGCTCTGATATTTGATTATATTGTTCTTTGTTTTATTTCACTGATTTTATGTTTTATGATCCCTTTTTGTAACAATTGTAATAATGTTTATGCCATTAAAGGTTTATGATGATGATGATGATGAAGATGATGATGAAATAGCCAACTTTTGAACATTCCACCTTTTTTCGAGGGGAAAAAGGGGTGTGATTGGCTGGTCAGACCTCCATGTTCTCATTAAGTTTCTGAGCCCTAGGGGAACTGAGCAAATATTTGTGGGGGGGGGGGAGAATTATGAATCTACCATGGAAAGGCAGGTGTTTTGAATTAGTATACTTTTCTTTAAGAATATTTTTTTTATTTTTCTTCATTTACTATATCAACAGAAACAATATAATAGTAATAATAAAAAGAAAAACAAGTAATATTTCTAGTTTACCGATCAAATGACTTCCCCCTCTCCCTCTTCCATCTAAAATTAAATTGTATGAACTTTTGCTAACGGAACTAATCTCAATATTATTTTAATTAACCTGTTCTTGTCGTATCCAACATTATTAAATCAATGCCTAATGTAAAAATTAATACAAAGTATGAATAAGGGATTAGATCAAAGAGTATCCTTTAAATGGTCCTGTTAAAAAATAATTTTCACAGTACATTCTCCAAGCCTCCCATTCCCCCCAAAATTGTACATTATCATTCTGATTTATCAAAGCTGTAAGCTTCGCCATCTCGGTCAGTTCCAGCATCTTTTTTATCCAGTCTTTGAATTAGTATACTTTTGATGCAAACAAAATAAATATCCACGGGAAAACGGTTTTGTCACTTATTTTCTTTGCGTGTCCCTAGCCGTGCTGATTAAAAGTTGGAAAATAAGCGGCACTCTGGGGTTACCTTGCCTTTGAGATAGGGTTGCCTGGTCCCTCTTCGCCACCGGTGGGAGGTTTTGGGGGCGGAGCCTGAGGAGGGCAGGGTTTGGGGAGGGGAGGGACTTCAATGCCGTAGAGTCCAATTGCCAAAGCGGCCTTTTTCTCCAAGGGAACTGATCTCTATGGGCTGGAGATCAGTTGTAATAGCAGCAGATCTCCAGCCACCACCTGGAAGTTGTCAACATTAATTGACACCCAAAAAGTTAATGCCGCAGATTAACCATGCAATTAGGGTTCCCAGGTTGGTCTTTGCCATCGGCGGGAGGTTTTTGGGGTGGAGCCTGAGGAGGGTGGGGTTTGGGGAGGGGAGGGACTTCATTGCTGTAGAGTCCAATTGCCAAAGTGGCCATTTTCTCCAGGGGAACTGATCCCTGTTGCGTGGAGATCAGTTGTAATAGCGGGAGAGCTCCAGCTAGTACCTGGAGGTTGGCAACCCTATTAATAAGTATGTATACAGAATGAAAGAAGGGTAGTGTGATGGAATTGTGAGCCCTTTACTTACCTGAACTAACTTATACCTTGAACTGAAACAGCGAACAGCATCACTTGGCTCATGAGAAGACTTCCTTTATTTTAATTTATTTCATTTATGCCCCACCTTTTTCCCTAATAGGGACCCAAAATAGTTGACATCATCATGCTCCCCATGCAACAACCTTGGGAGGTCGGTTAGGCAGAGAGCATGTCACTGGCCCAAGGACACTCAGCAAACTTCCAAGAGTGGGGATTCAAACTCGGTTCTCCCAGAACCTAGCCCGACACGCTACCCCTGACACCACATTAGAAGTTCGCTGTGGTTTTGTTGTTGTTAAAAGTACAACCTCCAGCTGACCAAGTGACTTGATGCTTGTACCGCTGGGATTCTCCATAGATTGCTGTTTTGTAGAAATTTGCATCCCCTTCCAGAGATTCCCGGAACCCGGGTGATCCTCTGCCAACAAAACCAGTAAATCAAGTCCTCCCCCCGCCCCAATAACTGTTCTTTTCCGTTTAACTAGACTTTCTTGATGAGCAGGGAGTGGAGATTATATTGTTCTGGAAACTTGTGAAACTTTTTGACTCCCGAACGTTATGGGAATGTCAACTTCTGTTAGTAATTCTGACTGGTTATTCCAGTTCAGTTGGATTGTGTAAATCAAGGATGTGGTGTCTTAATCGTCTAGGCAATTTTTATGGTATTAAAGTTAATTTTATGGTGTGAAAGTTATTGCAATAAATGCATTTTCAGATTTTTTAAAAACACACACTATTAGGTCACCATTAAAGCAAACAGCCTGGCCCATCTCCGCAGACTCCATATTGCCGCCATTGCTATTTAACAAATCATCTATATAATCTTTGTTAACCTCAGCCATTTGTGCAGCAAATGCATGTAACGTTTCTATAGTAAAAGTTTCAAGAAAATGACATTTGCTAAGATGGCTTATTTGGGACCCTGTCAAAGAAGGGCTAATGGCTCTTTTCTTTGAAATTCACACATGGTGAAGAAGGAAGAGGAGGAGGAGTTGGTTTTTATATCCGATTTTCTCTGCCTTTTAAGGAGAATCAAGCCGGTTTACAATCTCCTTCCCTCCCCAAAACAGACACCATGTGAGGTAGGTGGGGCTGAGAGAGCTCTAAGAGAGCTGCGACTAGCCCAAGGTCACCCATCTGGCTTCATGTGGAGGAGTGGGGAAACCAACCCGGGTTTTTTTAGAAATATTAAGATGCTAAGTTAATTCTTGTGATTTGTGTTAAAATCTTACATTTTAAATAGCATTAGACTTTTATCAAATTTTGTAATCTATATTAATTTGGCTGTTTTATTGAGTCAATTAAATTTATGCATACAGTTTGGCTGGTCAGACAGACCGTATCAATAAACTTACTTACTAAACCAACCCGGTTCGCCAGATGAGAGTCCGCCGCTCATGCGGAGGAGTGGGGAATCAAACCCAGTTCTCCAGATTAGAGTCCACCGCTCTTAACCACTACACCACGCTGGGTCTCAGAATGCAACGCTGCAGTGATCCCCAGCACGGCACCCATGGCAAAGAGCTGATTCTACCTTTCCTGTATCTCATGGGAGCAAGAGGTCTTTCCGAAGAGCCCAGATGTCTTCAGGGAGCACCTACTAAAAAATGGTTGCTTCTATTATATATATATTATATATGACATCATCTTGTGATTGGCCTGAGATCCGGTGGCAGCCATTCTGTGGTTGGTTGAACGCTCCTAGTCAACCTCCAGGTGGTAGATGGAGAGTACAACAATTGTGGTTGTTGGAAGGAGGGACTTTCTGAGGAATCATCTCACCTCACAAGTAGAAGTGGGGTGGAGCCCTAGGAGGGACTTCTCAACTGGCCCCCTAAAATTGTGGAAGTCTCTATCCTCCAGCGGGAGCAATTAACACATTTTTATAGGGCATCTAACAATGCATTTAGAAAGCCTTTGAGGACATTTAATTGTTTTTCCTTGAGGTTATGAAATGGCTTTGAACGAATTCTAATTGCTTTTGATTTTTAACACATGGCTTGTTTTCTGTGTTTACTTACAAGCGCTCTCCAAACCCGAGCAATGACCTAGAAATTTGCTCACCAAATAAATACATCCTATCTGCTACGCAGGCTGGTTTCGCAAGCCTTGCCTGTAGGGAAACCACAGCATGTGAATCCTCCCAAAGGATATTTCTCATTAGAATTACATCAGGAATGAGGACATCTCCATTTTAACGGCTAGACAGCTTGGACGCTTAGCTTCAAGTTCTGGGACGGCTCGGCGTGTCCGCTCTCCTTTTCCCGAGCGAAGAGCATCGCTCTGCAAGTTGTATGTGTCTCAACTTGCGCGTCACCACATGGAAGCGGCGTTGGAAACCGCCCGATCATCGGCGTGTGAAATAGCGGCGCGGAATTAAATGCGCAAGCATCCTCTCTCCCCGGCAGGCGTGACTGCTTCAGAGGAGAGTCTGGCGAAGGAGCTGGACGGGGCGTTGAGACAGAGAAGAACAACTCCCTCTGGCCAACTCCGTCCCTTTTCTGAAGCCCGGGCCAGACAAAATGCACATAGGTGGTGCTCCTCTTGCCCCCGTTTGTGTGATGGTGGGGGGGAACCTCCTACAAAAACTAACTATTGCTTTTTTGCGGCTTCCATGGTAGTATCTCAGGTCTGATCACGACCTGAGTTCGATCCCGACGGAAGTTGGTTTCAGGTAGCCGGCTCAAGGTTGACTCAGCCTTCCACCCTTCCGAGGTCGGTCAAATGAGTACCCAGCTTGCTGGGGGTAAAGGGAAGACGACTGGGGAAGGCACTGGCAAACCACCCCGTAAACAAAGTCTGCCTCGTAAACGTCGGGATGTGACGTCACCCTATCGGTCAGGAATGACCCGGTGCTTGCACAGGGGATCTTTACCTTTACCTTTATGGTGGTATGAAAGCATTTTTGCACAAACCATACATGTCTCTTGCTTATGTGTGTC